>NC_045637.1:75923998-76235248 GCF_009829145.1 Chiroxiphia lanceolata
CACATGTATTTGAAATGCTTGTACTTTTCTGACTTCCCTGGTAGGCCACTGGTCTTCACCATCTTGACAACCAAGCACACAGAGCTGTAGTCCAAAAACCTGTACAGACAGTTTCTTACCTACAATAATTTAGTTCTCAAATTTTGATGCTTCATGCTCCTTCTTTTTCCTGAATTTAGGTTTTCATTACCTCAAGCAGTTAAATACAGATTCTCCAAATTTTCTCAAGTCTGAAATTTTGTGTGTTTATAGTCTTTCTCAAGACTTAGATTTGTATGTTTTTACAAAGTTTTTGTGAAATTATAAAATATGCATAGATTCTTCTAGTCCTTAGTCTCCACAGTAAGTCAGTTTCTACTAGAAGCTACATGAAGGTCTTTTGATTCCACATATAAGGCATATCATAGCACAAAGAATGAGTCCCTTGTTGAGAGAGACTAAATTCAGATGTGTCTTTGGCATTGCTCCATTTTTTAACTATTGTCATATGAAAATGAAAAAGTGTTCAACCTTGAGGAGACACAAGTGAGAGGAGACTTCGTCAATGTGTGTAAGTATCTGAAGGGAGGGTGTCAAGAGGATGGAGCCAGGCTCTTCTCAATAGCACCAACCAATGGAACAAGAGGCAGTGGACAGAAACTGACACACAGGGAGTTCCACCCGAATATGAGGAAGACCTCTTTTGTACAGGTGACCTTACACTGGAACAGATTGCCCAGAGAGGCTGTGGAGTTTCCTTCACTGGGGATATTCAAGAACCATCTGGATGAAATCCTGTGCCATGTGCTCTGGGGTGACCCTGCTTGAGGAGGGAGATTGGACCAGATCTCTACTGTGGTCCATTCCAGCCTCCCTGCTCTGCAAGGAGGTTGACCAATTCTGTAATTCTGTGACTATATTTATAGTGTGTTCATTCCCAAGTGCAGACATTTGCAAAGGATACATGAATGTTTTACTTGCATGAAGAAACTAGATTTTGCACAGTACTATGTGCTAATATCCAGATTTTCTTAATCTTGGACAGCAACACATATACTTGCAGGAAAATCAGAACAACCTTATTTATTCAAACAAAGAGCAGTTTACAAAAAAGATTCTAATATCATTCTGATATTATATTGTTTAATACATAAATAAACTTTTATCTTTCTTTTTCAAATTGCTCTTTTTTTAAACCTCAGCCACATATTCTGGATTTCCTGCTGTCACCCAGATCTTTTCTTAAGTATGAAACCCTTCCCTGCACTCTGTTGGTCTTCAAAAGTTTGATTTGGGCATTTTGTTGTGTAAAATACTCCAATCCCTCCAAAATACTCCAATCCCTCCACAACCTGTTTTTATCTCAAGAAAGAGGGAAAGACCAGAAGAATTTTTTTTACCTTTCTAAAGTGTCTTCTATCCATAGCTGCCATTACACTAAACTGTTGTTACTATATCCTCAATATTGATGGTATATAAAGTAATAACATTATTTCTAGATAACACAGGAAAACAGCTGTGCAGTGTCCAATTACCTAAAGCAGAAAAGGAACATTAGTCCTAACAAGTAGGACAGAGTCAGACTAATAAGGAAGAATGACTATTGAAAAAACTTAAAAAGTAAATATTTTTAAGGAAATAACTGAGGAAAGAGTGAGATAATAAAAAATGCTAATACATAGATGTAATCTTCTCTGTTCTTCAAACAGCTCTTCTTGAGTATGACAGACAAGTATTCAGTCTACAAGGTTGTCTAGTACAGAAAACTCTTTCAGAGAGACAAGAAAGCATTTACTCTAGTTTTCAAGAAAGGCAGATAATTTTGTTATTTATATAATACCTGACATTTCTGCAAGATAGGGTGCTTTTAGAATCCAATAAACTGGTGATCAGAACTACATCTGGACACTTATAAATAAATTAACAAAAAACCCAAACCAAACAACCTAGCTTTAAATGTTTTATTTAGTGCATTCTCTATTCTTATATAAAGTATATATTTTAAACAACAAACCGCATTATGGCATTTGTATTCCCTGAGTTTCCTAAGTTTATAAACTATTAAAATACCCACTTTTATTTATCTTTAAATAATTTTCATTCAAGGAATAATTTGGGATTTAGATTGAGGCTTTTCTATGTGCTACATAATATTTAAAATAAAATAACTAGAAGAAAAATTTTTACAAAAATCATCAGTGAAATGATCACTAAAGAAAAACAATACAGTCTCTATATCTCTGAACTTCAGACTAATATAAACAACATGCACTAAGCAGAATTTCACCAAGTGCAGCACCACTCATTACATTCATTAACCTGTGATCTCTAACCTGTGATCTGGATATATTTGAGTCAGAGCGCCCTACAGTTGTAATTCTCAGTTGCAAGAAATAATTTCTGAAAGGGTATGAGGCACTGGATTATCATATCAATTATTGGCTCAGATCAACACAAATGTGTATTGGGGGGAAGGGACAGTTAGAATTTCATGAAGGTGGAATGGTGCCCTGCCCCAATCCAGCCCCTTGGAGCCACCTTGGGCAGCCCCAGACTAGCTGTCAGTCACTGGACACTGGGAGCACAGCCCACACTTTATTCCCTGGAGCCTGTAATTCAGTCCCAGAGTGACTGGCACACTGAAAGTCCCACCTTGGGTGGTGGGAGTGGCCACAGGGGGGGCAGAGCAAATAAAAGCAGCACCACACAGCCATCATGTGGTTGCGACCCTACCATCTGGACATGTGGAATCTAGACTTGCATAGGACTCAAGGTGGTAGCTATAATTCTCTATTTTTCTCTCTCTCTTTACTTCTTCTCCTATTCTCCTAATCTCCTTTCTTGATATTTTGGGTAGCTTAAAGCTGGATGGGCTGGATTTTGCTAAGCAGTATGGGTTAGCATGTGCTAAGTCAATTCTTTATGGAATGCTTTTTTTTTTTTGGTTGGATGTTGCCCCTTAAACTTTTGCCAAGTTCCCTTATTTTCTAAAGTTTGCCAGTAAAAGTGTGTTATTTGACCTCCTCAGGAAACGTATGTAGCGTCTTCTCCTTTGTGCCCTATCAAGGTATTAAAAGAAATGAAGAATTTTTAATAAATTCAGCAGGTGAATTTTTAGAGCCTTGTATATTTTTAAAGTAAAAGCCCAAAATCTGGGCCTGGGGTCTTACGAAGGGAAAAGGAATTCTCCCAACATTATCATTTGCAGCAGTGGCTATAGTATACATATAATGTGTTAGTCAATAGGGAGATTGTAGTCATGGCAAAGTCCTTTAGCATAACACTGTGACCATAAGTAGATAATGTGAATGATCCTGTCAGTAGCACAAGCAGAATTTGTTTTCAAAACACTTGCATAAAAAAGCAGAATTCCATACTGTCACTCAGGTCTGCATATATAAGACAACTTTGAAGTATTTACTTTAACTCTTTTTCATTCAACATTAGTTTTATTCTAGTAGAATAATTAATGAAAGAGAAATAATGAAGAAAACTCTGCCAAATAAAACAAGGTAGACAGTTGCCACTCATAATGGCAATATTGGTTGCAAGTCAGTCAGACTTACTTGGCCAGTCAAAAGCTGAATTTCAAACCATAAAAGCTACAGTATCCTGCAGTTGAATTGAGGGAAATTATGTACTCAAGCAAAATGTAATTGACGTGGATCACTTAGTAACAGAAAGTTAGAGTACTTCAACTGGCAGAAAGGAAAAGGGCCTTGATTCTCGACATAGAAAGGCACCAAAGGAATTTTACTTACTTAGGGGTCAGAAGGCACAAAGGTCCTTGACAGTTCAAGTGATTTTTTGTTCCCTCTAGTTGTGTTAGTCAATTCATCTAGAAGGTGCTTTTCTTCCCCATTTCCAATAACAGAAAGAAAGAACACTGCTCTCAGAATAAAAACCACAGCCACGAACTTGAATACAAAAGATCGACCAAGAGAAGAGGTTTAGTACTTAACATGAGCATGCTCCTAGTTCATGGCAAGAGAAACTATTAGTAAACATAGAATGACAAAAACAAATGTCACAAGTCTGAATATGTTATGACAGTATAAATGAAAAAATCTGGAATCTCCTCTGTCTTATATCAATAGTAGCATAAGAAAATGTACTAATTACCTGTTGTTTAGAAATAAAATGATGACAACAAAAGTTTGTGAAGCTCTTTAAATACTAGTTGATTACCAGGAAGCCTGTATTATTTACAAAACTTTAAAATTGCTTGAATGTACCTACACTAAGGAAGGGAAGGCAAACAGACACAGGATAGATAAATTCAAGTCTTATTTTTACTCTCTTGATGATTATTATGGGACAGGGGTGGGGGAGGGAGAGATTTTATTTTATTTGTGTGCCTGCAGTTGCGAGGGCAGCCAGTTTTTAAGTCCAGTGCTAGCAACCTGTGCAATCTGTTGATGATATTGTAACAGTCTGTTGTAACTGCAATATTAGTGACTTTTCCCTGGAAAGGACCTCCGAGATCATCAAGTCCAACCCTTGATCCAAGACTGCCGTGGTTACTAGACCATGGCACTAAGTGTCACATCCAGTCTCATCTTAAAAACCTCCAGGGATGGAGAATCCACCACCTCCCAAGGCAGCTCATTCCAATGTCTGATTACTCTCTCTGTAAAAAATTTCTTCCTAATTTCTTCCTGCTGGTTGCCTGGGAGAAGAGACCAACCCCCACCTGGCTACAACCTCCTTTCAGGGAATTGTAGAGAGTGATGAGGTCTTCCCTGAGCCTCCTGTTTTCCAGGCTGAACAATCCCAGCTCCCTCAGCCTCTCCTCATAGAACTTGTGCTCAAGTCCCTTCACCAGCCTTGTTGCTCTTCTCTGGACCTACTCCAGCACCTCAGTATTCTTCCTGAACTGAGGGGCCAGAACTGGACACAGTACTCCAGGTGTGGCCTCACCAGTGCTGAGTGAGAAGAATCACAGGGGAAGAATCACTTCCCTGGACCTGTTGGCCACACTGTTCCTGATCCAGGTCAGGATGCCATTGGCCTTCTGGCCACCTGGGCACACTGCTGGCTCATGTTCAGCTTCCTGTCAATCCAAACTCCCAGGTCCCTTTCTGCATGGCTGCTCTCCAGCCACTCCCTTCCCAGCCTGTAAGGGGATTGTTGTGGGCAAAGTGCAGGACCCGGCACTTGGCCCTGTTGGACCTCATTCTGTTGGAATCAGCCCATCTCTCCAGCTTGTCTAGGTCCCTCCAAAGAGCCCTCCTACCTTCCAGCAGATCAACACTCCCCCCCAGCTTGATATCATCTGCAAATTTGCTAATGGTACACTCAATCCCCTCATCCAGATCATCAATAAAGATATCAAATAGAACTGGTGATTTGAGTTTCAAATGCTACTCAGCGCAATACTTCAGCCTCAGCACGAGAAAATTTGCTTCAGGATTCTAATGTCTTTCATTCCCAATACAGTCCTAGCCTAACAAAAATATCCCGTCACTGTCAGGATTTCAATCCTGAGGATCCTGCAGCACTCCAAAAGTTTATTGTTACAGATTACACCTTGCCACACTATACATAAGACAGCATGCATCTGAATGCAGCCAAAAGCCATATATATCCATCAACAGCAAAGGCAATATTGGTACCTAAACACAGGACAAATTTTTAGGTAAAACTGAATCCAAATTTTGTCTGACCATTAACCAAAGAGGTATCAGATTTGCTAGGGCCTTATATGAGAGGGTATTATTGAATAAGGTGTTGAAAAAATGGGCTAACCTGCAATTGCCTTTAACCCTCTGTGCTCCAGATATAATTATGGATCTATATATAAGGTGCTTTACAAAGGCCAATGCACAAATTGAGTGCTGGCTATCTCCTGCTTATGTCAATTTATTCATAATCAGATGCATGTTTTGCTATGTCTATTTCAAGGGCACAGTCATCAGCATGCATGATTACCTTAATGATTTTGTGGAGCACTGTAGTCCATTAGAATAATTGGAAGCACATCCATTTTCTAGCATGAATTCCTATGGTATAGAGATATTCTTCAGAACATTTAAGAAAAAAAGAACAATGTTCTTTCTATCCATCACACAACCTAATTCAAAAACTGGAAGAGGATCAGACACTGTACACTTTAACCTCAAATATGAGGGGATGGAACAGACTTATTTTATGATAAAAATTCTGTCATGGAACTGTAAAACACTGAAGAAAAGCTGTGCTATTAAAAAAATCCTTTGTTTTGCAACTCACCCCAACGTGATGGCAAACTGGGAATCTTTAAGGGAAAAAAAAATGTACTGGCAGCTATCAAAGAGAGTAGCAGAAGTGGGTTGCTCAGTAAAGGGAGGTGACCTGGGTGTGACAGCAAGCCTGAAAGAGCAGCACCTTCATTGACAAAGGCACAGACTCAAGGAACCCACAGAAGCTGAGCAGAGTGAGCCTGCAGATGGTAACAAAGTTCAGCGTAAGACCAGTGATCCCCAGAGAAGTTCATGGTGATGAGGCAACTCTAAGGCCAGCCAGGAAGCCAAGGTACAGCAAGACACCTGGCCAGGCAAAGGCACAGCTGCAGCATTGCTCAAGGCAGATCCCAATGCGGAGATCCTGAGTCCAAAACCATCACCCAAGTGAAGGGGACAGGTGCCTATCAAGGTTTTGGAAATGTCTTGCTCAGACATGTAGCTAACTCAAGGCCAGACAGATATATTAAATTTGGTCTGTATACCAAGCAGCCAAAACATAAGGATATGGAAGAAGAGTGTTGGATATCCTGAAAGGTGCAGTCAAGTATAGGATAGTGCTGTTATATCCTCAGTTCTCTCTCTTTTAAGATAAGCAGACTATGACAATAGTCCAATAACTAAAGTAGATTATATATTAAAATATCTTTGTTTTTTATAAATTACTTTTCCCTTGGACAGAAGTGATGACAAAATCTTTCCATCACTCCGGTCTTTCCTAGAAATCCCTAGTCTATCTGTTGAGCAACATCTGCTGTATCTGGCTCAGATTTGGCAGGATGCAGTGTTTCCTAGTCAGTCCAGTGACTATTTGCCTAACAGAAACAAAAAAACATAACAGCTTGTCAGGCTACAGTTGATCAAAATATTATATTGGGCACTTCAAGACACTAGAAAGGGAGACCAGAAGTTGTGGTTTCTCAGTTGTTCCTCAGACCAGCACTACTAATAGTCAATATTAGCATGCAATTAACATAAAACCAAATAATCTTTAATACTGTAGTGGTCAATCACTTAAGTTCATACATATCACAAGATACCAAGCTGACAAAACACTTGCTTTGAATACTCTTCTTCTGTACCAGAATCAATATTAACATTATCCCTTGAGAAGGGATTCAGTCCACCTAAAAAGCTCCTCAAGCAGTAATTTCCACTGCTTTTTTATTACTTACACAGCGTAAATGTTCCAGAGTGGTCCAGGCAATCTGTTCACTCATACTGCTTGCAGCTCTTTGACCTTTTCATAGCAACTACTTAGGCTGTTATGCTTAAAAATTCTGACATCATTCGACTGCAGACTTGAATTTCCCTCCAGCATTCATATTGCACTTAATGATTTTCATGGGTTCAGAGCTCTACAGCTGAAATCAACCATAAAGGAGTTGGTTTAATTCTGTCTTTATAGTCCAACTAAACATTATTTTTTTCCTGGGTTTAAATTTGTGCCATAGTAGAAACCTCAATGCCACTTAAGCTTTATAGATACTGCCCGTGATGAACTGAAATAGGATGTAAATATTGTCTCTAAATGCACCTAGAAATGAAGCTGCTCCATCAAAGAAGAAACAAACAAACAAAAGTAGCTACAAATGAATTTAATGTAGAAAATGTTATACTGCTAACCATCCTTGTACTCAGCTACCAGAACAGACTTCCAGGGTAAGCAGCAATAGCAAAATACCTCATTGTTTTTTGAGAAGGTTATCAATGAATATATTAAAAAAAAAAACATATAAAACATCATGGCTGCATAATAAGTACTGGACTGAACTGACATGAAATTTTTCAGTTCTATCTGACTAAAATATCGAACTACATTATTCTGAATTTCTGACAATTGTACTGAAAGATTGAGTCCTAAGAAAATACCATGCAAGGAGTGCAGGACCTTGTCTTCTAAATATTTTATCTAAGTGGCAAATGTTGATCCTTCATATTACATGCATTAGAGTATTTCTAATAGCCTCATTTTAAAATTTCTAAAGTGTTAAGCAAACACCTGAATGTTGTAGCTCAATATGAGAGCAACTGTGAATTATCCTTGACTCTAATACTATTGAAGAAACACATCACCACAACACTACCAGCTTTAAAATATGAGAGCAAGTCTGAAATTATGAAAATTTCAGGCCAGTTTCCTAACCCAGGCAGTACATAATAACATTCCTCCAAACCACCAATTGATCAAATGAGATGGCCAATATGTATGTTCCTGTTTATTTCTATAAATATATGCAGTTTTACAAAACTGCTCATTTCCACTTGGATATATCACCATGATTTATCTTCAAATTTCAGTTCCCCCACTCGAAAAATAGATTATGAAGTTCAAAAATTACTATCCTAGACAATGCAATATTTTCCCCCTTATGAAATACCTGTAGCTATGCAGGTTACATGGTATTTTATTAAACTTTCAAAATCTTTATTGTTTTCCTGCGTTTGTCAACGTTTTTAAACACTGTCAATTTGTCAAAATATTCAATGTAGACAATAAATATAGGAAGCTGTGGAAGTAGAACAGAAAAGAAAAAAGTAAGAACAGCCTATCATTTCACACAAAAGCTAGTAAACAACTGTAAAAACATAGGACTAAAACAAAATCAAAAGGTAATAGGATCACTTATTATTAGGGCATGGGACCACAACTTCAAAATTGCAATTTGTGATCCTATATCTCACCATCTCAGTTAAGAATAGAAACCAAAATGATGAAGACAACCTCTGCTACATATGAAGGGACAGCAAAACAATTAAACCCCAGATATTTAAAAACAAATTGTATTTTAAAAATCAAAAGAAGCCAGAACCTAACATAGAGTTGGAGCAAAAACTAAAATTTTGCAATTTTAATTAGGGAAGGGAAGGTGGAGAAGGTCTTTGTTCACATTCCAGACATTCATGTCAAGTTCTTCTGAAACAGCGCTATATTTGCCAGATAAGTTCACCACCTCTTAGCTAGCACGAGGCTTATGGGAGCAATAGGCTGCTGGAACTTCATTGTGTTGTCCATGGTGAAATGCTAACATCAGACAGCCATATGCTGCAATAAAAAGTTTGAGAGCCAACAAGTGCTGAGCAAAGCAGTGGGGACACAAAGCTATATCACAGCAGGCATGTCAAAAGATTCTGAGACATCGAGCACCTGCAATATTGAAAAACAGCACAGGACAGAATAATTACATCATTGAGCAAATTGTGATATGCCAGACGGCTATAAAGGAGATTCTTCTCTTCTTCCCTGTATCTCTTCTTCCCTTTCTTCCCTTGGGAAAATTTAACATTATCTTTTGCATAAAACTCCAACTGTTCTATGCAACAAAACAAGCTTCTTCTCTCATCAGAATATATGAGCTTCAGCTGGTATCTACCAAAGAGAAGATGAAAACTCCATTGCTAACTGAAGTATCTGCAGTTACTGGAGCAGAACCAGCCACAGGGCAAAGTTTATAACCATCCACAAGAAGAAAGCCACGTTTATAGCAAGCCCAGCTGCTCTCTATTAGTGGTATTGCCTCTATCGAACCCTAGTTTAATCACAGGAGTTCACAAAAGTCACTCTTAAAAACAAATCATTAACATTTGACACAAACTTTGAGGTTTATTTTTTCAGAACATTTCCCAGAAGATATCAGGCAAAGTCCAATTCATAATCTTCCTTTTAAATTACAATGTCATATCAGTCCACTCAGCAAGCAATTAAGTCTAACACTTGATCAAAATAAGACGCAAATTTGCTTCCTTTAGCTTAAATATTGAGAAAACATTAAAGTATACATTTAAGCAAGCAAACACATATTTTAATTGCTTAAAAAACACGGAGAAATAGACAAAAATCTCTGTGATTTGTAGTCCATTAGAAGTTGATATTTGAGGGGAATTTTAAGGCTTCTTTTTTTTTTGGAGTAGCATAGCATTTTTGCTTGGGAACTATTGTTTGTCAAGAAGTAAGCTAGATATCTGGTAAAATGGGGAAGTTAAAATAAGTGCTGAGATTGTTCAATTAAACAAAAACCTAATATCTAATGTCAAGCAAGTATTTCTGTAATTAACTAAAAAAAAAAAATCATGTTTATGTCTCTATACTGAGGTTTTGGAAATTTGTTTTTCTGAGCTGATGTAGAAGTCATTGGATAAAACCAGCATGTGTTCACTTATACAGTCTTCGTAGGTATCATAGTCTGGCCAACTGCCTACAGTTTTTGATGTAATGATGTTCCCAGGACCGTCATGTTTAACAATAGGACTTTACAAAAGTCTTAGTATCCAATTCCATACCCAAATGCTTTATACACCAAGATTACTTTCTAGATGTATTAGGATCCCTGCCTATTAAGTCAGACTTTAACACATGGCAAAAGTTATACAAATATAGGAGAGAATCACTGCTTTGAGAGCAGAGACAACAAAGTTGACATAGATCTTAGAATCATAGAGTCATTTAGGTTGGAAAGGGCCTCTAAGACCATCAAGTCCAAACACCAAACTAATACTGCCAAGTCCAACAATACCCAATGTCACAAAATGTCACATCTCCACATCTTTTAAATACCACCAGGGATGGTGACTCAAGCCCTTCCTGGGCAGCCTCTTCCAAAAATGGTGTTATAAAAGGACCACTGGGAGAGCAGCAGACAGAATGATACACTATGATCTACTGCAAACAGCATAATACCTGTAAATTTATATTTGTGAGCATAGCAGAAAAGTTCTTTACAATCTCTAAGGCTCTCCTTCATGTAATTTCCATGTAATCTATTGAGATACTGATTTGAGTTCCCTTCCATGAGTTTCCACAGGTGATCAGGAAATTTTGTTCTCTCTGAAGTATCTATTATTCTTTTCTGGCAATAAGTAGGATAAAATTAGTTTCTTTTTTAATTTTTAGTCTCTAAATATATTTTATTAAAATTTAAATTTTTTTATACTATTACTCTGTAGTTTCATATGTTTTTTGGTATGTTGGTTTTCTCTGTCAGGATATTAGATTCATCAGTTTGAATTTCCTATGTTCGAAACTGAGCTTTTGCATGAAAAGCGAGACAGTGTTTCCATTTTGAAAACAAAACTCAAGTGATGTTGATTTAACTAGGGAAGAAAATGCATGTTCTAGTTTGTACGAAATGGAAATGCTACTAGTATTCTGCTTAGTACACTGATTAACTTCAGATGTAACTTCTTAAATTTCACTGTGGAGGAAAACTCCTCATGTACCAACCCAGATAACTGCATTGATTGATCCATACTAAATTAACAGCTTATGAGTACTGCAATATCAAAACATTAAGAAAAAAAACAAACATAATTTGCAGACTAATCAAAGGAAATTTATGCTGAAAGTTATTATTGTCAAGAAATGTCAAGAGAAAGGCTCTACATGGAAGTGTTGTTTCGTACTACCACTAAACCAATTTAGCAGGCAGTTGCTATGGGAAGTAGTGGTCCTGCCTCCTTCTACATTCCCATCAGGAGATTACCCCATTTTCTTCATACTTGTACAGGTATCAAGTTGACTGTATGGCAAGCCAAGCCCTGGAGCTAAAAAATTAAAAACTAACTCTAAAAATTAGAAAAAGAGAAGAAATAATCTCTCTTCTTCAGAAAATAATGGTTGTATTCTACAGATTGCCTTTATAACTATTGGAAAGATTGTTCCAGGTGATCACATGATTTTTCAAAGGTCTTGGGAATATGGAGAGGTCCTGGTAGACTTGAAGCTGGAAAATTGCCCCAATTTTCAAGAAGGACAGGCGGGATGACCGGAAAACACAGTCCTGTTAGTCTCACTTCAGTGCCTGGTAAAATTATGGCAAAGATTATTCTGGGAGTTGTTGAAAAACACCTGATGGAAAACACGATCATCCGCAGCCAGCACAACTTGATGAAAGTCCTGCTTATCAAACCTGACTTTCTATTATGACAAGGTCACTCACCTAGTTGATGAAGGGAAGCCAGTTGATGTAATCTTTTTGGATTTAAGTAAAGCTTTTAATACCATCTCTCACAAGATCCTTCTGGACAAAATGTTTATAAACACATCATGTGGTGGGTGAGCAATTGGCCCAGAGGTCGAGCATGGAGGGTAATAGTGAATGGGGGAACATCAGACTGGTGACCTGTCACTAGTGGGATTCCACAGGGCTCCATTTTAGGCCCTTCATTAATGACTTGGGTACAAAGGTATACTAAGTTTGCCAACAATACTAAGTTGGGAGGAGCTGTTAACTCCCTTCAAGGAAGAGAAGTCCTGCAGAGAGACCTTGACAAATTAGAGGTCTGGGCAATCACCAACTGTATGAGGTTTAACAAAGACAAGTGCCAGATTCTGCACCTGCGACAGGGCCTGGATGTACAGACAGACTGGGGAACAAGAGGCTGGAGAGTAGCACAGCAGAAAGGCAGCTGGGGCTCCCAGTTGATGGTGAGTTGAATATGAGTCAGCAATGCCCTGGCAGCCAGGAGGACCAACCTGGGGGGCTTCAGGCAAAGCATCATCAGCCAGTTGAGCGATGTGATTGTCCCACTCTATCCTGTGCTGGTGTGGCCTCACCTTGAGTCCTGTGTGCAGTTTTGGGCATCACAATACAAAAAAAGGCATTAAACTATTAGAGGTCATCCAAAGGAGGGCCCACAAGGATGGTGAACGGTCTGGAGGGGAAGCCATATAAGGAGCAGCTGAGGTCACTTGGTCTGTTCTGCCCGGAGAAGAGACTGAGGGGAGACCTCACTCCTGTCCACAGCTTTCTCATAAGGGAAATGGAGGGGCAGGCACTGATCTATTCTCTGTGATGACTAGTGACAGGACCCAAGGGAACAGCAAGAATTTATGTCAGGGGACATTTAGGTTGAACTTTAGGAAAATAAAAAACCAAAAGGTGGTTGGACATTGGAACAACTCCCTGGAGATGTAGTCACAGCACCAAGCCTGCCTGAGTTCCAAAGTGTTTGGACAACACTAAGGCACATGGTATGATTCTTGGTGTGGTCTTATGCAGGTCCTTACAAGTCCATCCCAATACAGGATATTCAATGATTCAAATACAGATTTTCAGCCTGGTAACAGAAACTGAAGCTGACACCTATTGCTCTGACTGATGCAGAGGTTCAAGATCTAGGACAAAATGCTATTAATTTATCTAAAAAGTGAATAGCAAGCTCCAGATAAACAAAGAATTAATACCTTTATAGTTTTCAGGAAAGAACGGGTACAAAGAATGTCAGAAACCAAGTTTGTGTAGCAGGCTGTTTTTATTAGAATATGATGGAAGAGTTCACTGAAAAGATTTGGAATTACAATGAGGAACATTTTAGCCCATAACCTTTTCTTGACAGTCTGTTTGCTCTTAATCTCCTGTAGTTCACTTAATATCAGAACTATGTTTTCTTAAATATCATCCTGCATATTTGGGGCGGGGGGGGGGAGGAAAATGTACATTCCGAAGTGAACTCAAATAGTCACACTGGCATTTACACAGAATGTCAGATGTTGGGAGAAATCAAACACTACATTTCATCTCTAGCTGTCATTCTGGTTTGCTGCTGCAAAGATCTTTCTAGGAAGAATATTATTGAAAGGAAGGGAAAGGGTGAAACAATCTTAAAATATGAGAAGACTGCATATAATCAAATATTGATTAGGCTAAATCATCTTGCCTCTGATTTCAGCTTGATGTTAGAAGTCATAGGGCACACATTGACTGTCACAGGCATGATTCTGCTGGTACAGAATGCTGGGCAACAAAGAAATCAGACATTGCTGTCTGTGCACAATAGCTGCTGATGGAGATTCTCTTTGCAGAGGATGCTTATCTTCATGTTTGTTGTACTTGAGCATTAGTCAGATCATCAAAGGGGCTGGTTACATTTAAGCTGCAGTAGTAGAGTAGGTTTGTGTTCAGGCACTGAGACAGAATAGTAAATGAGTAAAAGAAGGGAAACATGGAGCTGGCTTGCACAGATTACCATAGCACACATAGCCTGTCAGACACAGGATGATTTGCCTTATTAAGTATTTATCAAAGGATGCAGGGGCATCCTGAAAGGAAACTCAGCTTGACAGACAGACAATCTGCACACAGCACCTGAAAAAAGTGCCACCTAAATCTCCTGTAGAGCAGAGAACTTGGAATCAAGAATCATTGCTTATATGTAACTTCCTGTATTAGTGATCTCCATGCCTGGCAGTCCACATTCAATTATGTGTTTACAGAATGAAAGATGCTATAGTACTTTTCTATGCTAAAAACCATTGTGCACAATTGTAAACCGTGTACAAATCAGATCAGTGGAAGATAATGGGGCAATTCAAAGGATATCAATATTTTCTTTCTTATTTAATCATGAGAGTATACACAGACAACATCTCATCTGTTTGAAGCTGCCAATTAAATTACTCTAGACTCAATTAGTTAAAGGGTTTCCTTTTTTTTCTCTTTCAATAATTTGGAGGCTAAAAAATGGCTGCCAAGGACAGGTTTTAAAGCCAGCATTTATGGATGTATTAATATGAGTTAGTACAGTATCTTAGCTGCTACCAGAGGCAAGGAAGCCAACTTCTTTCTACTTATCCAATATTGAAATTTGAATATTCAATATTGATACATGACTACCTTTCACAAGGAACAACTGTTCTTCCCTGAAGCCCCCAGCAGCTTTGCTTCAGTTCTACACCAGACATCCCAACTCTAGCTTCCGAGTCCTCAGGGAATTACAGCTTAATATAAATGAGCTGAAAAGCTTAAAAGAAAACTTCAGATATGTAACAACATTTCTCTTGCAGACCCCTACAGCTATTATCCCATATGGTTACTTGTTCCGTAATCAGACATGCATGCACTAAAGTAACTGCTAAAATTGTTTTCAGTGCCTCAGCAAATTTTTGCATTGAAGTTTGCTGTTCATTTCTAGAAATAGCTAGTCGCCCAGATATAAAGGACTTGCATTTCCTGTGCAATAACCTAAAGGATTCAGTGTAATAAACAAACCCTCACACCCTCTCCAAAATCTTTATTTATCTACAAGAAACTAATATTCAGTACCAGTAATTTAACTATTAGACTTGGAAAAGTTGAAGAAAGTGATATCCTGCCATAAGAATGTTTAATTGTATGTTCAAAACATTTAAGATGCCATCTGTCTCATACAGAAATGGTTTCTTTGTTCTTTCCTCTATTTTTCCCAACCTTTAAGTTGGTGGAGAGGGGGAGCAGGGGCTGGAACAGCTTTTTTGATTAATTTTGTGCCATCATGTCTTAGGGCATGCCCTGATCTATTGAGTTCCTTCCTTTTATGATTTTAGCTTTGCTCTTGCAAATCATTCGCACACTTCCCACCAGCAGAACAGTAACCTTTAGCTTTTATAGAGTAATGCTGTACAGAATCAAAGTACAGGCAGCAGTCAAACACTGCATTGACATTTAGGAAGCAGATGACGCCATTGGGGAGCAAAGGGCTTCACAGCAAGAGTAAAGCTGCTGAAGTATCTCTGGAAAGTTACCTTCCAGCTACTTTAAATTAAATGGATAATCCTGCCCAAGAGCATGGTTACTTTGACTGTGGTCAAATCAGATCTGTGTTTAACTATTATCACCCTGGTTATCTCTTTAGAACACTCTGGTGGTTGCTGCTCCATCATATCAGTTTCACCACTCTCTTGATAGAAGGCTCTGTTACAATTTTTTTTTTTACTTAAAATCAGTTTATTTCACAGAAATGAGACTGAGAATGTGTATGTAAACATTCAAAACAAGAAAATCAAAATATCAAAAGGATATTATCTCCAGTGTAGTGCAGAGAAAAACAGAAGAACAAGGGAAAGGAAAGAACCTGGGAACAGAAATTACTTTTTCTATGTCTGCCTTAGGCAGAATAATCCATGTAACCAAAGAACTAACCTTCTAATCTCTCCCATGAAATTTTACTTAATATTTCTCACATTTCAGGCTGTATAATACGTAGTCTCCTCACATTTTCCTTAAAGAAATTATTTTAAAAGTCAGTGTTTTTGCAATATACCAAGATATAAACATAATGTTATCAACTGTGGTTCATCTCTCTGAGCTGTTAAAGAACTACAGCACTATTACTGAACAACAATTTCTGTGAAAATACACCCTTCCTCTACCACTGGAAGGAACATGCCTTTCTCTATATCGTAAGCTGTATCTTTATATACCAGTGGTTTTTGCAACAGTAAGAAAACATGTCCTTATTGAGAGAACTAAAATTAAACATTTAGTTATCTCCCAAACTACCACTATAAATTTTACAATAGTATTGCACAAAGAAAGAAAGAAACAAAAAACCCCAATATACTCATGCCAAGATATGTGAAAATGACATCTACACAATCTCCTGGTATTTGAGACCAGGAGGAGAATATCAGAGGCCACCTCTGGTATTCTACCACTTTGGAATACTAGGACACTTTGCCCAGTTTTATGTTAAAGACAGCCCTCCAGTTCAGTTTAAGCAGGGAGGCAAAGATTTTCATGTACAAGCTTCCTTGGGAACCATTAGAATAAAGTTTGAGTAAAGATTGCCAGTCTACCATTTGGTTCTGAGCAGTTAAAGAGTTCTTGTCCAAATCTGTTCATTCAAAAGCTTGGTAGTTATGAAGCAGTCTTGCAATATTTATATTACTGCAAGGCTGTTAGTCAAGTGAAAAAAAAAAAAAGATTTAAAAACAGGTCTGGTAGAATGATAAACTGTTTGCTTGTCAGTGGAGGAACCAAAATGGAGAATGACTATGCACCTTTAAGAAACACCCTTTCATTATCTGCAAGTTTCTGCATGTATGTGCATGAGAAGGAAATCTAGGATGACTTGCAACTGCATTTGCAAATCAGTTGTCTATCCATTTATTTTTATTTTTCTTTTTTTTTTTTATTTTAGAGACTTTAATGGAAGGTAACAAAAGAGCAAATACTGTATGAGGAAACTTATCTTACAAGCAGGAGTATGTGACTTTATCTCAAAGACTGAAGAATTTAACAGAAACCTCTTCCTGCCCAAACCTTGCTTGACATCAAGTATACCAAATGAAGTAATTTTCAGTCAGATACATGGGCAAAGCTTTGTTTTGTAGATTACTAGAATGGTTAGAAATTAGACAAAGAATTGAGAAAAAAGGGGAAAAAAGTTTTTTCAACTGAGTCCTTCTGGATACACAGTGATATATGATTATCTATATACATTATATTTTTCTATGTAGCTGTGAAATTCTTGGGAAATGAAAATCTCAGATGGAGTAGACATCCTTTCACTATTTATCTATTAGATAGTCCTTTTGCATACCATCTGCAGGTTTACCTTAGATCTTTGACTCCCAAAACCAACAGGCCTCTCCCTACACACAAAAAATTACCTTCCTAAAAGTCACATACAAAAAGTCAGAGACTGCATTCAACACAGAAAACAGAAAGTCTTCACCTATCCCGTAAAAAAGCACCCTAAATCCCATTTAGAATACAGCCTTAAAGTTACCTTCCAGCATCCTAAAAGGAACATCCACAGACACACTGAGTTTTCCGGAGTAAACAAATGCCTCTGGATGTAACTTCCAGCTGCATAATTAGGGCATGGAAATAGTGCAGGTCTTCTGCAAAGTTCTTCAATAGCTTCCTGCATCATCATCTATTTCTCCTGACTCTTCCATCTACTACCTCATCAACACCTCATAGAGTAAGTGCAGGTCTATCCCTCTGAATTAAGAGGATCAGAGTATTGTCTCTCTAGTTTTTTGCCTGCCATCTTGCCTTGACTCTTTCCTGCCCAGTGAAGAAGGTTCCCATTCATTTCAAGTGGATTAATCATTCATGTAACAGCAAGTTGAAGTTTTTATTCACTGCTTCCCAGCAGATCACCAAACTGACATGCATGACCTATATAAGGAATGATTTCCTAAGGATGATGAGTTCCTAAACCTCTACATGGAAGGCACCCAAGAGTATTTCACGTTATATCATCTTAAAAAAAAAAAAACAACAACAAAAACCACCAAGAAACCAACACTAAACGCCTTCCAAGATATTCTGATCCATTTTGTAAAAAGTAGGCAAAGGAGTGTTGCTGCATAAGATATGACAGCTGTGATTGCGCCTTGTGAAATACGAAAAGTGATATTCAGCCTCATATAGATGTTGACAGATTAAAAAGCAGCATTTCACATCAAAATGGTTAATTTCAGTGACCTTTCTGCATTTAGAAAGAAAGATGGAAAAGTCTACAGAAATTACTCTTCTGAGCAACTGACAAAAGCATGGTGCTCATTTTATGAAACTTTATTAGATTTCTTAACATGCAATCCCTTCAGTAAGGACACAAAAGTCAGGACATTTGCTGCCATTTCAAGGATGAAATGACAGTAGCTGTAGAGAGCATATCTGTTTCCATACCTTATTAAAGTCCAAATCTAGAGCTGACACACTGCAGTAAACTCTTGAAAAGACGTGAAATTGCAAGGTTGTACCAGCCAAGGAGCCATGTCTGCTTACTTCATTTTCCTGCTGCCATGAACAGGTCACTTTGTTCTCCTATCAGACTGAGTGAGAGTGGGATGCCTGGTTCCATCTGTGGAAGATATGCACACTGGGAACATCAGCAAGTCAAGCTAAGAAATTATTAGCTGGTACAATGACTGCAAAGTCTCAAAAAATATGTTTTTACATCACTGTTATAGTTTTAATAAGTAACACATATCAGCCATGGAGACAATAGCAGGTTGTTGCTGTATTGCACTAAGTAACAAGACAAATTCGTTACTTAAATATACCTCTGGAAAAAAATGAAATAGAACCCAAACTGATGATGTGCTCACTCCTTCACTAAAAGGAAAAAAAAGCACATTTGTGCACCTCAGTCATTAAATTATCTTAACAATTATGACATACAGTGTAAATGAAGAACTATCAACATAACAAGGAAAAGCTTAAGACTGGAAAACAGTTTCTCACAAACACACATAAGAACACCGTTAATTTTGTTTTGACTAATGTGAAGATCCCTGTGTGATTAATGTGATACAGAGTATAAAAACTACTAAGAATGAGAGATTTGGCACCATTAGTAAATCAATAGATCATACACTCTACATCACAGAGGGCTTGTCCTGTACCAATTTCAGCTGTGATTGTTACTAAACTGTAAAAGTCCATACATTCTCCCAGTTCAGGTTCAAAAGCTGTGACTAAGCTCTCCAAGCAAGGCAGCCACGTCTGTAAAGCAATATACAACCAATATATAGCAGAAACCCAGAAGTCATTCAGGAAAGAGAAAGCAATATCTCCTACTGTCCAAGAGAAACATATCAATAGGGAGAGAACAAAAGAGATGCGTAACTGTTTCCTTTTCCCCAATACACAATGATGACTTTTAGAAATATGCCCTTAGTGAACTTCTATGTGAACATCTTTTTCTAAACATTTGTTTGAAACTGTAATCAAAAAATCTATTTTCTGCACTCTCCTATACATTTCCTTAGAAAATCTGGCAGGAACAATGGCAAAATTTAATTCACATGCCATGGTTCCCATAGTCCACGCATCTTCCTATTTTTTATTTTTTTTAGTTACTATTTCCAGCACAACAAGCATTAACATCACCACGAAAGCCTGTTTTAAAATAATAGCTAGTTGGCACTTGTTTTCTTCTCTCTCTTTTCTTTTTCTTTCTTTCTTTCTTTCTTTTTCTCAGAAAAGATTTCAGACATTGAAAACTAACCTCTGCTGCTCTCCTTTCAAGTTAACACGGACCAACTGCCATCTGACTGCTTGTTGTGATAGAACAAAAGATTTTTTTAAAATAAAGCATATTTTGACTGTGGAAATATATGGAAAAAGTAGAACAACACTTGACATTTACTTTCCACCCATGGATCCATTCTGTTCATCAGACAAATAATTATTCCAGAGAAATTACTGGAACCAAGCATTAAACTCTTCTACTAGCTGTTCAAACCCCCTGTGATTGCTAACATGTTTCATTAGTTCATTTTGAAATGAAAAATTTTGTCATTTTGACTTTTAAGTCATTTTGTCAAGATTGGATATAGCTGAGAAATGTGTTTCTGTCTCACATGTTCTGTATAAAAGTTATGACACTGAAAGGAATGTAACCAGCATCACCATTAGGCTTTTGAAGTGAGGCATTGTGGGAAACACCTCAACACAAAGGAAAAAAAGGTCAAAATGCTCTATTTACATAATTAAAAAAATAAAAGGACAGAAGTGGAGGAAATCTTCAAAGACATACTGTGCAGAATAATCAGAACATAAAACATCATTAAAGCCATAATCAATCACTAAACTCAGTTTTAACACATTCCAATAACTTCTATTGTGTCTGCTGAGCGTACCCATGGCTCTGGGATGCCCCTCAAATGATGTGACCTGTAATTAATTGTTTCTAAAGATGTTAATGTCAAAAGTGACAAGACACAGTTATGGAACAAAAGGAAAATCCATCAAAATGTTTACTTCAGCTGTCTCATACATTGCTGATGCCTAATAAATAAGACACAGAAATGCTTCCATCTGTTCTCAGCTTTCTTTTTTTGCTAGCATCAACTTTTCTATATAGTAAGAAAGTTTTAAGTAATTATGAATGGGCTGTTTTGTTCAAAACAAATTTTTAGAACCTGAAATTGTCACTCTGGAACACTATACTTAGGCAACCAATTTACTTCTCATACTGTTAAAAATGATTAAATGTGGCAAATCTATATTCCAGACTTAATATTTAATACCAGTTTATAACATATTCCTCAAGCAACACTATGAAGGTTTGGAAAATTTATTCATTATTCATATTTCTGAATACAGTAGAAAGGATTAGACTAGACATACAGAGGAAAGAGAACATAGGACAAATTGCAGTTCAAGCAGAAGAGCTGTGTCATACAAGTTGACAGGGCAGCAGGCTGTTTAAACATGACCAGACCCACTTAATCTTTGTCCCTCTGTTTTCCCATGCCGGTTCCTCCCCAACATACTGGGATTCCTCCTTTTCCAGGCCCTTGCTCTTTTCTGTAAGAATCCCGTAATACTCTGCATACATGACCAAAATCCCCTTCCTTAAAATCCCTGAAATTACAAGAGCAAAATGCTCTTTCTTCTACATCCCATAGCTAATCCTATTCATCTGTAAGCTGGCAGTTTAAATGGTTCTCTAGGGAATGCATTTCTGTCCTTGTATCATCTTAGTGGGTTTCACATCTCTTGCTCTCCTTGGCTGGCTGTAGGAGGAGCCAACTGAATATTCTTTATTCTCTCTGGTAAGGTGATACTGTGCTTCTGATTCTTCCTGTGTGTTTGTGCTTAATTTGCTTAGTAAATGGTCAAACAACTTAGAATATCCTACCGCCGCTAAACTGTACTTTTTCCACACAATCACCAGCTATAAATACAGTTATGTCAACCTTGCAACTGGTGGAAAAGCTTGCTGTAGACTGAGAAGGCAGCTCTTCCTTCTTCATGTGCTGATGCTACTGTGGACACAAATTATCAAACAGATTTTTTTTTGCCAGGCTCCTTAAAAGAAAGAAAAAGAAAAAAATAAAACCCTTAAAGACACTAATGTCAAGGTCTAGTTTGATATTTAGATTTTTTTCATAAATACAGGTCGCTCAAAACCTCCTTTTTCCAAAGAAACCAGCCATTATATTTTGTTCACAGCTATTTTACCTATAAAATAACAATACTAAAAATGGTGATTCTGCATGGGAAAAATAGTTGACTTAGCATATATACAGCTACACTTTTCAAAAACACGTTTGAATTTGCAGATAATAAGGAATCAAAGATCAATCTCTGTATTTTTTTTGTATGTTTCTTTTAGGGGGTCCTTTTTCTTGTACATCTGTAGCTGTTTTCCTTACCAAGAATAAAATGCATGTATATAAAAAAGACAACAGTACCTTCCTTTTCATTATCCATTTCACTAATGCTGTTGAAGACACCCTTGCAAAACTGTAGAGAATTTTATTCCTCCCTATAAAACAGACACAGTACTACAGTTTAAATATGTACATTCAAAATAAATATTCCATACAGCATTTAAGTAATCAGCGAACTAAAAGGGTGTTTTTAATCGTATTTTTTTCAATGTTTTAACTGCTAACTACAAAAATGGAGAAACTTCTGAGATGTGATTTGGGAAAATGTTAGTCAAATTATTCTCGCTGCAGAGACTTCAACAAAAACATATGTACTTACATGCTCATGGAATTCAATCCTCTACCAAGGTGATGTAGTGGATTTCTGTGGATGGGTTTTGGTAGTGCAGGGGGCTGCAGGGGGGCTACAGGGGGGCTACAGGGTGGTTTCTGCTAGAAACTGCTAGAAGCTTCCTCTGTCCCGTGGAGCCAATGCCAGACAGCTCCAGGACGGACTTCCTGCCACTGGCCAAGTTCGAACCAAATAGGAGTGATAGTAATGCCTCTGTGATAACATATTTAAGAACAGAAGATTGTTGCGTAGAAAGAATTCCAGGCAGGGAAGAGTGGAGTGAGAACATGGGAATAACATCGTAGACCAAGGTCAGGGCAGAAGGAGGGGCAGGAGGTGCTCCAGGTGCCGGAGCTGAGGCCCCTGCAGCCCGTGGTGCAGACCATGGTGGAGCAGCTGTGCCCCTGCAGCCCATGGAGGACCATCAGGGTGCAGAGACCCACCTGCAGCCCATGGAGGAGCCCATGCTGGAGCAGGTGGATAACTAAAGGAGGCTGTGACCCTGTGGGAGGCCTGGGACAGAGCAGGGTCTTGCGGGGGACCTGCAGCCTGTAGACAGGGAAGCCCACACTGGAGCAGGTTTTTCCTGGGTAGACTTGTGGCCCCTGGGGGGGACCCATGTTGGTACAGCTCATTCATGAAGGACTGCACCCCATGGAGGAGTGACCCATGGGACAGCAGTTTGGGAAGAACTGCTGCCCGAGGGAAGGACTCACGTTGGAGAGATCCATCAAGGGCTGCCTCCCATGGGAGGGACCCCAGAGGAGCAGGGGAAGGACTCCTCTCTCTGAGTAGTGGCAGAAACAACAAGTGACTGTAACCCTCATTCCTTGTCCCCATTCTAGAGGTGTCCCCCTGCACCTCTAGAGGGAAGGGGGAAGAACATGGAAGGAGGACTAGGGGGGAGGTGTTTTTTAAGACTGTTTTATTTCTCAGCCTTTGGCTCTTATCCTGTTAGTAATAAACGTAAGTAATATCCCCACTTTGAGTCTGTTTTGCCTGTGAAGGTAATCAGTAAGTGACCTCTCCCAGCTCTTATCTCAACTCATGAATTCTTAGCTTTTTTTTTTTTCTCTCTGTCCACTTGCAGAGGGAGAGTGAGAGAGTCGCTTTAATGGGTACCTGGCATCTGACCAGGGTCAACCCACTGCAGGTGACTTGACTCACAAGAAAAAAATGCAAAAATTACTGATAACATTAAAGTGTGCATGTAGTCAGATTGTTTATCAAAGATTTATGCTTCAAACACACATACATAGCTTCATCTAGTGTGCCAATTGTTGCATGATCTCACTCATGGCTAGGGTTCACGAATGAAGATTTGGGAAGGGCTCTACCCACGTTTGTTACAAGTGCACTGGTGGCTAAAAAGGCCAATATGAGATAGGCACGTCCGGTTGCAAAAGGCACAGCAAAAAGACTCCTTAGGTGATATATTCTACAAGGCACGATTCTTTCTGCGTTGTCTTTTCTCCTCGAGAGTGATCCTGCGTGCTTTCTCAAAGGCATCAGCAGCGTTATAGACGGTGTGTCTCCAGACCTCCCGATTGGAGGCCAGAGTAGACCAGTTACATTGATCAATATGGCCAAGGCTGAGATGTTGTTTCAGGGAGTCCTTGTATCTTCTCTTTGGGGCTCCTCTCACGCGGCAGCCGGTGTCAAGTTCACCATAAAGCAAGATCTTAGAGCAGCGGTGGTCCTTCATCCTTGAGACATGCCCTACCCACCGCAGTTGTGTTCTCAGCAACATGTTGTATGATAATGACAATGCAAATGCATCAAGAGTTAGAGACCTCCACCAGGAAATTGGGGTTACTGCAGACAGTCGTAGAAATGCTCACACTGGGGAATTCAGATGCAGTATCTGACTAACCTTAAAGATGCCCAAGAATGGCATGTAGAAAGCAGTTGTATGGTCGAAGTCATAAGACGACATTTTGGAGCAAGCTGTCTGTTCTACTATTATTGCACAGCACTGTGTTGTCAACTGCAATCATGAATTTGCACATTAATATTCCAATATAGCAAGATGCATTTAAGCTCTTTTACAGCCAGCTAACAGCTGGTGCAGTTGAGAGGTATGAGTCATTTCTCAGCTATTTGAAAACAGGATATAACATGCAAAAATTCACCCAGTATAGCCTACAGCAAAGAGCTCTTGGATTGGGTAGTAGAATAAAAACTAAGTAAATGATATACATGTGGGCTTCCAGCAAGCCAATTTAAGATGAAGTGGGTGATACCACCTGAGGATGGTCAGGCCAAGAGGCTGGGTACAAGTTGCTTCTACAAATCTTCTGAGAAACCGTTATAACTTCCCCAGGGGCATAATTTCAAAATGCTGT
The DNA here is from genome assembly GCF_009829145.1 of Chiroxiphia lanceolata. NCBI lineage: Eukaryota > Metazoa > Chordata > Aves > Passeriformes > Pipridae > Chiroxiphia > Chiroxiphia lanceolata. The sequence continues at coordinate 75,948,770 of NC_045637.1, forward strand.
TGTTCCTCCTACTAGCCATGGGCAGGAGGTCATTTTACATACCACTTTGCCACTTTGGTGAGTGAAACAGCCTTAAGGTAAGTCTTCCCATAGAAACCATTCAAAATTCATGAAAGCACTAAATGTGGGATCAAACCAGCATTAACTGAATCCAGAAAAGCTTTCATTCATTCATTTCAGTTTAAATGTGGGATCAAAGTAGCACTAACTGAATTCAGAAAAGCTTTCGTTCATTCATTTCAGACTACCTATTTCTCTAGTAACTGTCATATAGAGATCTTTTCATACATATGATTTCGAGAATTTTCTAATTTGCCTATAAATATCTCTCTTTTTATATTTTTTATTCACTTCTGCTTCTTTTAAGACATTTGCAACATGATAACTAAATCTGCAGAGACTAATAAATAAAAGGAACACACAAAATCTCCAGCTTTCATTATAACTTTTCCTACAAATATCCAATGGGAAAGAAACCACTTAGTAACTCTCTGTCTTTTCATGTTAGTATATTATTGTTAGAAATTTTCCTCAGAAATCATTAATACCTCACCACACCCCTATTATGTCTCATCATTCGAGCCACAGATTCATTCAAACATTCCCCCCTTCTCATGCTCCTGCACAACCAACAGCCCATTACAGCTTTCACACTTTTTTAATTCTTCACAAATTGTGTAGCTAAAAATCACAGTAGTAACCTACACCCAGTTCCTCATTTTGCATGGATAACATTTGACAAAAACAAACACAAACAACCCAAAACTCAGTGAGTTCTGTAATGTATTTCTCAAAAGAGCTATTAGTATGTGAGAATATGTCTTGCACTTGAGCTGTGAGTCCTATATACTTCTGAAGAAGTGAACAGCCTCATCTCAGATTGAGACACACAGGAATAATAATTATGAGACTATACTAATTACAGTCATTTTAACTGCAGTCTCATCACTGCCAAGAGTAATGTACAAAGTAACAGCTGTAAAATATCTTTCCTCTAGTAAGTGTACCTTCCTTTTCGTATAGTTTTCTGGTAGACTGATTTCTTAACATTACGTTATCTTAGTTGATATTTAGCTGGTATTTCACATTCTTGGCAGATACAAGAAGACTTAAGTAGATTTATTAGAACACATTTCTGACTTGAATTTTACCCAATAATATTGTTATTCATCTAAGATTCTTGGATCTAACAGTCATTTATAATTCATGAAGTCCTCACTACTCCTCTGACTATAACTGTTGCAACAGTAAAAAGTACCCACTGAATACTGCACACATAATCCAAAAATAAAATAGAAAAAAAAATGTCCTGGACACATAAAGAAGAAAAATGCTCATGGAAAGAGAAAAGTAGAATGTATCCTTCATGCCATTTATCATAAATCTGCCATATCTATAATAAGGTAACAGAAACCGTTTTTTTTTTTCTGGGTGGGACTGAGTAGAAGTTAAATACAACACGCTATAATACTTGCACTGCTACCTAGCAGTTATTACTTTTCCCATGTGATAGGCTCAAAATCTTGTTTATGGGTAGAAAGAAAGAATGCCAAGAATGACCATCAATTATAAAGCAAGATAAGGTTATCTCAAACAAGGGGGAACTGGAGAGCACCCTTTATTTTGGGTATTTGGCTGCTCCAATGAGCAATCAGTTTCTATAAACAATCTTCCCTGAGCTAATTAGTAGGGACAATATCTTCCTAGTGTGTGACCAACCTGGTGTGGAGAGGGGACAGCACGTACCTGTCTGAGCCCAACATAAAGTGTAAAACTAGATAACTAATAAAACAATCTTTGAAAAACAGCAAGCTCGTGCAGGCTTCAACCCACATACTCCTTCCCAGTGACTGGAGAGACCCAGTGTCAGGACAGAGAGATTGGTAATAGGAATCACATTATATCATGATTAAACTATATATTGCAATTGCTGTATTATGCAGCGCATTGCTGTATGACTTAAATAAAAATTCCTTGTAATGCCAAATATATCACATTAGTAAATTTGATATTAAACATTAAATCTTCCATGTGGAACATCAAAAAGAATTTGATTAGAGAGAATTGCCTTTGATGGGCAACAGCTCACACCTCACCTGGAAAAATTCAGACTAAAAAGAGGCAGGGAGTCCCAGCAAAAGATGGGAAGAACAAACAAGGGTGCCTGGAAGAGAGAACCAGGCCAGCAGCTCCTGCTTAACAGGTCAAAGTCCTCAGTGAGAAGGAAAGGACATTAAGACTGTGAGACTTCCCTTCTGCAGGACACCATGGCACTCATCTGCTGACCTGACACTGAACCACACCAATTTTGTCTAGGTCCCTATTGGGTCTCCCTATGACAAAAAGGACATGACCAACCTGCTCATAAGTGCACCATGAGTGCCCAGCTATGTAGGTAGATGGAGCACAGAACTCATGGGGAGACGCTTACATAGCTACCTTAGATCAATCTGGAGAAGAAAGACCAAGGAGACTTTCTCAGCTGTCTGCTCTCTTCCACTACCCTGGGAAGTCCAGGAGAGGACACAGACATGCTCTTCTTGAAGCTAGACATTGAAAGCACAAGAGACACCAATTCTAGCTGCACCAAAGGCAGGACTGTGCTTCTCATCAATTTCCCAGGAGAGAGCACCCTGTTATTTGACATTTTTCTTGAAATTGCTATCATATCAGGAAAGATACCAAAGAAAACCATGAAGGTGTTTTGTTCTCTAAAACAGAGAACTGAAAACTAACTCCCTTAATTTGAAAGAATGGACAGGAAATAGTCCAGAAAGAACGCACATCATTAGCTACCTTTCGTTTTCATTACCAAAGGGTTTTTTTGTGCTTCATTTAGCTATGAGCTGACAAGAGAGATTCTGTGTTTCTTAGATCTGAAGTCTGATTCATCAGAAAGTATATATTCCTCTGGAACTGCCATCCAGATTGCAATCTCTAACTTGAAGAATATTTGCTGGAATTCTACTTAATGTTAATATATCCAGCTACGTTTCCTGCACTCCAGAGTACCCTTGACCAATGTGATCAGAATATTGACTCATGAATCCCCTACTAACACAAGGCTGCATAACAAAATACCAGTGATATGCAGAAACATTTTTGAGGCACTAACTCTCTGGGTAACGGGCCTTTGTTATCAGTTAGCTTGCCAGGGCATTTATGGGGCAGATATATTCCTTCTGGACAAACTGGTGAGAAAAGGAGTCATTAATCATCTATGAGTTTATGAGTCTCAATACATATATTTTTCATGTCATAAAACTCTAGAAACAGTTATACAAACACATCAGTGATACAAAATTCAGCTAATTACTAGTTTCATAGTGAGACTAGATATAATGGGACACAAATGATTTATATGGGGTGAATGAATGATGGAAATAGCTGCTCAGGACTCTCCAACTCGTTTAAGAGACATCTCCTTAGGAAACTGAGGAGGCTGAAGAGAAAGCTGCCTGGAAGTCAGGAGCTGAATCCCTGTGTACACAGCTTCATGTAGAAACAGAGAGCTTTGGCAGGACCCTCCTGTCCCCCTGACAGCATCAGGGAGCAGCATGGCATGAAAACTGAGAAACAAGTAGGCTGTATAGTATCTCCCATGAGCACAGAAAAAAATCAATATTTTCCCATCAAAACATTTCCTCAGAATCAGAAAGTGTTTTTCTTATGGAAGGTTTTCAGTGGTTCTTCCTACAGTGCCAGGCTATTAAATTTGTCAGCTGTCTCCTCAATGTTTTCGCAAAAACAAATTCCAAAAAGCCTTTATTGTAGTTATTCCCTTCTCTCCTTCTGTTTTTACCCATCCTTCCAGGATCTTGGATTTGAACAGCACCTATGTATAAAATGATTCAAAAATATTAATTGGAGGAAATATATGGGGAAGGAGAGCACAGTAAATGACTGCTTAGTGAAAGATATATTTTATGGGAAATTAAATATTTTATTACATTATTGTTATAAGTTTTTAATGTTATAATTATTTTCAAAAGTATTGTAGCAATAGTAAATGAATGTCAAAATGTGTTGTCTTTGCAGTTTTTTAATAGAGAATAAAAACATTAAACCAGGAAAAGTGGTCTCTTCAATGTCAAAATGTGGTTTTTGCTAAGAGAACGAAGATTTTTACATAGATGCTCATGAAATCACAGCAGTCCAATAGTTAAGAAAATATTGGAAGTATATTTGGCTTTTTACTCATGGAAACAAATATATAAAACTAATAATATAACAACTTTTTCAGTTTGATACCTAACAGCAGACTACAGTGTTATCTGTTGAGGTCCAAAGAGTTCTTTATTACACCACTTTGAGGTGGAGAAGTACTCCAATTACGGGTCCATAGTCCCTACATTACCTATGACCCCTTCCAAATACAAGAATACTATTTTTAAAATATTTATATATTTATCTATCTAAATAATAAGGACTCTTTGGAGCTTGTTCGATGTGTTACATAAGTAAGCTCCAGGTATTAATGGCTGAGTTGAACACTCAAGGTGATATGGTCAATATGTTCCTTTATCTCCATTTCCAAATATAGAAATTAAGAGTTTGGCCAAAGTATCATGCTAATGACTCAGGGGAAAAATATTCTTGTCTTAGGTATTCTCAATACCAACTGCAGAGACCACCATGCAGTTCCATTGTAAAATCTATTAAATAGTGGATTTATACCCCCTTCTACACATTGAATCAAAAGAAAATCTTTACCAACATTCTGTAAAAGAGCACCAAAAAGGTTATATAACAAAGCAGCAGAAGAAATACAACACCCTATTTCCATTTAATTTATTAACAGTGCTATTTCAGAAATCTTCAGTAGTAAAGGAAAAGACCTAAGCCACAAACTTTTTTTTTAACTCATTAAACCACAGTTCTCACTCAAATTCTGATCCATCAAGCCAGGTCATACCTACAATTAGAAAGCACACACTCTCCTCATTCTAAGAAAACTACTGCAGCCCTGTATAGGAGACATCCTTTTTGTTACTGTACATAGAAAATGATGCTCATTTACATTTCCACACACAACAGCCCTGTTCACAGAGAAATTAATCCACAGAGAATACATACTGTGGTGCACAGATAGAGAAGAAATAGCATGGCACATCAGACAGCTAGTCATCCTGAAAGAGGTCTGTTTCTAAAACTTGTCTCAGTAGTGAATAAAGATGAACTTAGGAAACTATTCTATTTATAGGATGCATGACATTTATTTCTAGACCAGAAAGTAAGAAGTATTTCTCGTAGCAATATCCACCCAAGGTTTACAGTGTCACTCTTTGCTGACAGAAAATACTGAAAGAAAGGGAAAGGAAAAGAGGATAAAATATTAGGATACATTTAAAAGTTTTAAGCTTGGCAGAAAGGAGAAAAAGAACCAGAATGTGGAGGCAAAGAGAAAGAATGAAGTGCATGGATGATTTCAAGAAAAAAATAACAGAAGGACAACTGGCAGCTTGTTATGCTACTGTAAACAGACAACTCTTGAGCATTCAGGCTGAAAATCCAGTTGCTCTGCCACAGCACATGCTATCTATGCTCATAGTTTGCATTTCCACTGGGACAAGAATCAATTTTTTCTTTCCTAAAACACATTTTCAAAGCTTAAATGTAATTCCTATGTCTTACACAATTTTCCAAAGAAGGGATTTTAAAGGAAAGGCTCATGCTTCCATAGCTGGTTTGTTTTTCCAGTTTAATAACTGAAAATTATGTTCCAGCTATTTCAGCATTGCAAAGTCATCTTATAAAATCCTGCTTCATCTGTTAAAATCTGATACGTGGTGAGAGTACAAATGCTAGTCAGTTCAAATCAGGTTATCTCAACTCAAATCAGTTATTTCAAGTTCACAAGCTGCTAATCTGACCTTAGAATAGGATGATGAAATAGGGATGACCTTAGGAGAGGACATTTTTTAATAGGTACTTGTGAGTACAGAAGTACTATCATATTTGAAAAGATAAGAGCTTGGACATAGCATGCAAAGACTATTTACATTTTGCATACAGTCCCTCTTATTACTTTTACAAGAAATCAGAATTAAGCAGACAAATCTGGGAATAATTAGTCCTCAATGTAAATGTGCTTGTGTTAGAGGCTACAAAGACTTTTGTTACTAGCACCTGACCCTCCGTGACTTTTACAACCCCAAATGTATCAAGGATTTTTAAAAACATTTAGCTGAATTCAAATCGACTTCCAAAACTATCCACTCCAGCTCTATGTCCAAATCCCTCTGTTCCCAAGCAGTGTTGGCTGTCAAAATGTACATTGAGAGAGAAAATACTTTGAGATAGAAGTGTCATTAATCCATTTTATTCCCACAAGATATAATAGGAAACAAGCACACTACCAACATCATTTTATGATGACAGTTCCAGTTCCACCACTATCTGAGATATTTAATGCCTATCCACCTAGTCAGTGCAGCAGGTTAGGAAATAAAAAAAACATGGGGAAAAAAGCCTATTGTTGTGGACATTTTTGTGCAAACTATATTCAGTATTCTGGACATAAGAACTGTTAAATGTATTTAATTTTCTTAGAATTTGGAATTTGAGAAAAATACAGTTATAGAAACAATGATTTTATTCAGACTAATTTTTTCCTGTATTAAATATGGTGTGAAGCATTGAAATACCATCTTAATCTAAAAGAATTTCAGGGACTGAGTTCTTGTTTCATTCTGCTAAGTCTCACCAGAGCTGAATTCTTTGTCCAGAAGCTGAGCAGTAGAATTGTTAACTAAGTTGGATGTATTCTGTTTATTTATTCTTAACAATATGCCAGAAGAAATAAAAATGAATGTAAAAAAACAAACTCTACAGAAGAAATCACCTCGGGTAGAAAAACTGCCACCATAATTGTAGATTTAGCTTTAGAACTATTCTGAACCATTAAAATTTTGGAGCTCTCCATGCCATCTTTGAGTTCCACTACTACAAAAATTATTTCAGTATCTCCATACTCACCTTTCAGTCAAATGTAGCAATACAAGACAGAAAAAAAACCCCACTATGAAAGCACATTTACTCTATGAACACAGTACATTGATACTGCAACAAGGCAATGTCTTCCTGTATTTTCCTTCTTCAAACCACGACCTTGTGATGCAGTTTCCATAAAGAAGGAAGCACTAAGAAAAAGGGTCTCTGCACAACAGAGTGCATTTCCAGTATGTCAGGATTTTCCTGTCTGGCTCAAAAGTAAAACACTGTTTGACATTCCACTGAAGTAAGTTTTCTAAAACCCAGATATATCTGTAGCCTGTCCACAGAAGAATATTCTATCCAGTTTCTTATTTGAAACCAGATAGTTATCTCAATTCTCACCAAATGTCTCAGAAATCCTAGTCAAGCTTAGTTTAACATACAGCAGAGTATGCATCCAGGCACACTAGTGGGGTTTTTTGCTTTTGTCAGTAAAAAATAACTCAATATTTACTTCACTTCATCCTGAAAAAATAAAAAAATAGCTCACAAAATAACCACTTATTCAACTTCATGTCATGACCTAGTGAGTTCAGGGGGGTAAGAAAAATTCTGTGAAAATTAAGCAGATTTGCATGCATTCCTTGAGGATGGGCCTTTAAAACCAGAACAGGTGTCAGGATCAGGTGACTTGCTACACAAAGGATAACTTGGTTTGTATCTAGAACATCTAGAAGAAAAGAGAGGAAAATCAGGATCCTACCAAAAAAATGAGAACGTGACTAAATTGGTTTAGATTCAAATAAACTGAGACTTATTTCCACTTCTTCACATCTATTGATTAAGGATGTGTTGAACATGAACAAAGTGATACCTGAATACTATAAAATATATTATTGCATTTCATTCTTATTTTATTATATCTTACATTTTGTTGGTAAATTAAAAAAAATAATTATGGTGTTAATATGTGCCAATATGAGGGCATGAACTCATGTATACTGGTAAATAGCTGAAAATAACTACTGTAAAAATTTTTTTTTGTGGTTAGTAAAGGTTTTCCTTTTGAAGACTAAAAGCAAATTCTATAGCCTCAAAATCCCATTGAATTCCAGCTGAGGTAACATTCAAATAATGGGGAAACATTCCATTCTGGAATTATGTCATTCTTTTGATTTTTTTCCGAGCATAGAGCAATCAATTATTATAGGGCACAGTGTACAAACTGATGCTTTCAATGGGAGGTGGGGTAATATAAGTTTCAGCAAATCCTCCTTTGAAGAGTTCCATGCTCTATATTAGATACTAATTTCTCAGAATAAAGCTTGACTTTTTAAATTTTTATTTAAAAAAAGTCAGAGGCATCTAATCTAAAATTAATAACAGAAGGAATACACTAGCTCTACTTTACACCTGGGGCTGGTATTTATTAAATATATTTGAGGACTGTCAGTAGATAGATGAACACCAAATAGGTTCTATTTATACTCCTTTGTTTATTAATAAAAATCAAAGCTCACATCTATGCAAAAAGGTAAATTATGTCTTCCAGGAGCAGAGTAACAGTGGCTACTTCATAATATATTCTGGCCTAAAAAGTTACAGATGGGTATTTGCACAACATCTGATCTCCATAATTAAATTGCTAATGCTTTTCCTACAATATGCCAAAGCATTTCATCCTCATTTTAACCATAGTTTTTCAAATTCAAGAAAGACAAGAGTTGTAACTGAAAGGTATTAACTGACAATTTGATAACAAATAGTCAACACATAATAGTCTCCTTCTGCACAACACTTCAGGAACACCACACACACTGAGTTGCCATATTGGATTCAAGATGGATTCAGCATAAGCAGAAAGAAAATCATGCCTCTGATTAACAGTTAATGTAAAGCTTTTACATATGCCAGACACTTTATGAGGTCCTTGGTATTCAAAGCATTGTTCTTTTTCGCAAGCCAGGTAGCAAAACCAGTTCATACCTCCCATGCAGCACTACAGCAAAGAGAGGAAATTGCGCAGCCTTACAGGATAGGTAATCAACCAAGAGATCCAACCTACAGCAGCAGTCTGCAGAGGCTTCTCCCAAGAGGAAATGACATATAAGAAGAAATCTCTTTTGAGCTCTGAAATATTTTGTTTTTGTCAACGCTAATAATAAATACCTCACTGTGCTTTTTGAAACAAAAACGGAGTGCCAAAGATGTGTAAAATTTATAAAAACATTAGTTTAACAGAAACTATTAAAGTCTTCACAATATTAAGATTTTACTAGAATTTCCCAGCTACCTCATCTCATTACTGTGATATTTTGTGATATAACTTTGGGGTATGACTTAGTGACAAACTCAGATTTCTTCTAATAAAACACGACTTGAGAAGATAATTAATTAGTTGACTAATTTAAAATAAGACTTGTTTGCCAAATAATAGAAGGCATACCAAATTTTTTCTCAAAAGGCCTAAATGATATAGACCAGTGTACAGTAATTTTCTTACTGAAAGGAGTCCACTTTAGAATAATAATGCTTCACATAATAAAAATCCCAAGCAACAAAAATATCCCTCTAGACACTTCAAAGGCAGTGAAAGACACTAAAGGAGAAGCCAGAAGAAGAGATTCACCGTTCAGTGTGGCACTGATACCTTGGTTGCCAGCAGCAAACTGCACATAAGGGAAGTAGGTATCTCATTTAAGCAGAAGAGAAGGTGCTGAGACAAACCAACAGCTGGTCTGTGCAATTCCTCTACAAATAAAAAATATGTATTTTGGCTAAGAACTAGGTGCACTCAAGCGCTGTAAATTTGAAGTTCTCAGAAGAAAACTTTATATTAAATCAATATTCCCAGAAGACATTTCCCCCTCTTTAGTTTTTCAAGCTCTCACCACTCCATTCCAGTATGTAGAAGGCATGAAGTGGTCCAAGAAAACTTACACGGTGATTGAAAACAGAATAGCAAATACGTACCTACAAATTTGAAGAAAGCTATGCCAGATTTTAAGCTGTTAATACATCACATCCTTTACAGGATGAGATCTGAAAGAAATGTTCCTTTAGTAAGGAGCTTTACTTACCTCAAATAACTGTATTGGATCTTTACTTACCTCAAATAACTGTATCATGACCACTTTGAAAATGGGGACGGGGGGAAAGCAATGCAAGAATGTTATTTAAAAAGACATTACTTTCAACAAAGGACAGTGAATTTATCTCTTTTGATTTTGAGGGATGTTGTAGGGAGACACTACTGAGAAGCTCTGAAAATAAATTTTCAAAAGATGGATGTATGAATGCAAAATTGAAATTTAGATTTTTTTTACTTCAAATGGGCCAAATATTCAAGGAGTTAGTCAAGTCAAAATTCAGAAAATTAAGTCTCTTACCTGGACGCACAGGCTGCAGCACAGGGCACAAAAGTAGGAGTGACATGGGTTCAACTACTCAATAGTCAAAGTACTGAATAGTTAGTCAGTATCAACCACTTGGTGCATGAAAATTTTCTTTTCCACCATCAACTTATATTGAAGAAATATAAATACCCTGTCCCTTCATCAGCGTAGCCAACAGGAGTAGTTTTATAGTTCTGTTATCAACACACCTAGCTATGTTTTTCTTCTTTCAAATCACCTTTTTAGTTCCCATAAAATATGAGATAAAGCACACAATAATACATCTGTGCTTCACTTAGACCACAGGATTCTTCATAGCTTCCACAGAGTCAGTCTAATGGCACAGATCTGAGTTCTGCTTGTCAGCAGCTTCTGCACAGCTTCCCAGCTGCTGTTCTCAGCTCCCATGTGAGCCCCTTTACCCATTCAAGTCAATATTCACATAACATAAAGCATTAAATATGCAAAAGCAACCAATGTACAAGGTTCTGTTTTGCTTTCTAAATACTTCCCACACTGGTATCTACAGAACACCCCCATAGACTCTTTCAGTTTCTCAAATGTCTTAAAGACGTTAGCATAACATTATAGTAAAAGATGCATTTGTATAATAGCCCTCCAAGGTCACTGACTTGGGCATATATTTCACATTCTGTGATCATTACATCGAAGAAATCTTCGAACTGATTCTTAATATGTCCCATCAGGGAAAAAAAAAAATCAGCTTTATTATGACCTGGCTATTAATCTCATAATAATTATTCAACAAGTATGCTTTTTTTTCCAAATAAAGCAGTTTACTGGGTGCCAGGCTCCAAATTCAAATGAACAAATGGCAGATCCAGATCACCTGGTAAATTTATAACTCATTCATTTCCTGATACACAAGTCCACTGATTCACTCACTCAAGGTCTTCTTCTATGCTAACAGAGCTGTGTCACAGTTATACCTGTTCATGTAATACAAACACTGCCCATCTCAACAAGCTCTTGAAGAATAATTAAATTTTGCCCTTTTTCTTTTCCCCTCAAGCACTAAGAAACATAATAAAACAGGATAAACGCCACATACTACCTTTTCATCCAGACTCTAAACTGCCAAATTTTGCTTTGAATCTCATTTGATAATATTTTATTGTAACTTCTGAAAAAAAAATATTGTAAAAATTTGGATTCAATTTACCAATGGAAGAACCAGAATTATGGTCTTTCCAATATCCTCAGAATTTTATACAATAAGCTAGAATAACTTCAGCTCCAGTCAGAGTCCAGGCCCTTAGAACCCTACAGTTTTCAATCTTTTAATATGAATGACTTATTTTTTTATATTAATTTTAAAAACATGGAACACATTACATTTTTGCAATCCCCATAGCAATTACCTTCACTTCAGTAATAGTTTCTCGCTGGGCTATGTGAACACTGTTGTCATGGTTTGAGATAGCCTCAAAATCCAATTCCCTAGCTCCATTCCCCCTCCCACATCTCAACCCAATGTGAGATGGGTTTTTCCAGACAAAACACAACCAGACTCAGAATGGGGGAAAGGGAATATATTACAATGACTATACAAATAAATACTACAATACATTATATACAACCTTAGCTATCTCTACTATGACATATAGTATTTACAATGGATCAGATCTCTTCTCTCCTCCAAATAAAAGTCAAGGAGGAAAGAAGAGACAGATCCCTTCTTCAGAGCAGCAATATCTCTAAGGCAGCAAGCTCTCTCTCTCTTCTGTTTCTTGCAGCAGTTGATAGCTGGATCTCTGCCAGCACACACAAGGGGGTATCCCCCTCTGCCACTCGTCTCTCCAAATGAAGGATCTTCCATGGGCTGCGTTTCCCAGGACAAGGGCGCTATCACCACGTCATATCACGAAGCACAGGGGGTCTTTGCGACAGTCCTTATCTTCAGGGGACTCAGCCCCTTGCAGAGCTCCTGTGCCCTGCCTCAAAGATGGCTGCGAGCTTCTTTGTAGCTTGCAGCAAGGGAGGGCCCTCAAGGTCAACCTCCACACACCGTCCTGGTTGAGCTCTCAGGACGACTGAGCTTCTTAGCTCCTTTACTCCATCTAGGACTTCTAATCAGTAAGAGTCCACCCCCTCCATTTTTGGAGGGATCTCCAAGGAAGTTTAGGGGAGTTTTGCAGTTCTTACCCCCAAGCTTTCTCTCTGTAGAAACTTAGTTCTGTTCTCTGCTGCCGTTCTTTCTCTCTCAGGTTTGCAGAAGTTCTGCCTGCTTTGCTGCATGGTTGTTTTGCTGCTCTCTTATCTTTTGGCTCTGCGCCACCACTTTCCCTCCGGTCAGTGCTGGCTGCTGCTTTCTCCGGCCACTACCCACGGCCACTGCCCACGATGGAGAAAACATCTCCCGGTATAACTATAGGCACCTAGCCCAGCATTATGCTGTTCCAGGTCCCCACAGGCCCCCGCTGGGGCTGGGGGCCAAAGCCCCGCTGTGGGGCTCTGAGCCCCTTCCTCGTGGCTCACAACATGGCTACTTCTTCTAACCCAAAAACTAGAACTCTTCTTTTCTGGTCTGGTTGTGATATATTTACATTTTTGCAGGAGCACCTATTGGACAGAATTTCAAAACTTCCAGGGGTTTCCACCCCTTGGGGGCTACCACTTTCTTAGCCTCAGGGGAAAACAAGATCCAAACCACTACAACTGTTCAAACTCAAGTGTTTCAAATCCTAGCTCTTGTCACTGATTCACTATGGCTATTTTCCTTCTCACTGACACCTGTTGGTTGTAAACACAGAGTATTTAACCCTGCTTCAGTTCTGATTCATATTTAAAGTGGATTAATGTTTCTGTGGGACTTATAAAATAATATTCTTCTGCTTAAGATGTTTGCTTCATTTATTTTATTATTGGTAATACATTTTCTGGAGAAATAATTCAGAGACAAGCAACCTGACGGATCTGCTCTGCTGTCTGGATTTTACAGCTCATTTTGAGCCTCTGCACACCAGAATCTTTCAGATAGCTCCCTACGAGCTGCCTTTATAGATAAAATGCCCAGTTATTATGATTTTTTAACTTATAAAAGCTGAAAAAGAAGAGAGTTAGTGATGATAGGCTTTCACAGAAGAGAAATGCAAGTGTTTCTATATTTCATTGCCCATGAGGAAATAATGTGGGTAAGACTGCTGCTGCTGTGAAGAAAATCAGTTAGAAACAGCCTGCATGCACACTGTACACCAGCATAGGACAGATGCTTTTGCTATACTGAACCTGGAGAACTGCATTGACTCACAAATGGTGCAGAAGTCAGGCAGCGGGTCACAAAAGTGGTCTCTGTGGAGAACAAGTACAAATTTTATACTACATCAGTAGATGTAGTATCATTTTAGAGATAAGATTTTGAAAATTATTTTATTAACTAATTAAAAAAAAATGTGTCTGGTAACTTGGTCTGGAAATTGGATTTTCTTGCTGTCTGAAATCTAACTTTATGATCCTCCAGGGAAAAATAGAATACTAGTATATTAAAGAAAGCTCGAAATACTAGCCAGAGTAGATGTACTCAGGAATGTTACCAAGATTTTGAACAACTATAAAGAAATTGCCAAATTCTGTCACATAAAAGGTAGTTCCCAAGATCTAAAGCGTTCCCACTGATGTAACATGACTCAATAGTCCCCATCCTGCTTTTGTGCCACAAAGTAAATGGGAAAAATGTGCTATGTTTGGAGGAGAAAAATACAATTTCTCCTGAAAGACCTTTTTGTTGAGAAGTACCTCTTTAGGCATTTCGGCCATATCTAACTGTACTCTAATGGAGACTGATCTATAGGTGGAGAACAGAAAAGTAACCAAAAGAATCAAAACGTATATTAAATACTTCTCAGATCTGTCACATATCTGTTAAAATCATACACACTCTGAGACAGAATGTATGACCTAATTTTGTAAATATTGTTTAAGAAATCAGTGATAACATCTAGTAGACATATACTGCTATATCTCTATCTTAGTCTGGTCCCAAGTGCCACAACAGGAAATTTAGACAGCTTTGGAAGATATGCTATTGTAAACATACACAGACTGAGCATGTAGTTTCCCTGGCAACCAAAAGATCTGAGAAGAACTCATTCCTTCAGGTTGCAATTCAGTTTATGAGCCTCCACATCTGCTTGCATAAGAATGAGACACCTGGGATTACATTTCTAGAGTGACGAGTGAGAAATTAGAGAACAATAGACATTACATAGCTAATTTTGTGCAGTGATGAAAATGAGTCCTCTGATGTTCATTGTCATGGACCACCCAGAATATCTGAGGACACCAGTATTCATACCCTGATTAAACATCCAACCTTTTCCCTACTGATCTTGACAGGAGCCAAGACCTGTAAGAAAACCAAAGGAGATATCTCCTGCTTTATACTAATAAGGGTTAATGGACTACTTCATTAAACAGAATGTAAGCATTCCTTTCTGTTAAGACAGACTAGAAACCAGAGGAAGGAGGAAATATTGCACATTAGATGGTGATCAGCGAAGAGCAGGCACTTCTGTCTGCTACTTCCAAGAACAACAGGTGCAAAAAAAAAAAGTCATTTCCTGTAAAATTTTATTTAACTCACAAAATGAACAAAGTTACATGTACTCTGTTGACTTAGATGGAGAGAATTACTATGTCAAGATACTTTTATTTCCTAATGTCTTCTCTGCAAATACTCAGTTTTTGCTATGTGTAAATGACTTTCTATGGATGCTGTCACACCAATAGGGCTATTTTATTCAGCCTAACACCTACAGGCACACTACATCAACTAGGCTGTGACTAGTATGTCTGACGAGTAAATGAATTTTCAAGACTCATATTCAACACAATTTACTCAGCTCAGACAGTCCTCCTACATTAGACCCACTGAAATTATTTGGTTTGTTATCATTCTTAAGTTTATTGTCATTGATGAATTTTGTGGACAAAACAATTTTTAAAGGGGTCATGGGGGATTTTTTGTTTCCAAGATCATTAAATATTCTTTCACAAAGCAAAGTGAATGGAAAAATTATTTCAGTATTACTCTTTTCCCTACTAAATATGTTCTGCTTCTGTCTGAACATGTTTTTGTTGTAGATTTCTAATGTTCAAAATGTGCAGTAAGTTATTGAATACATAAACCGAATTATCCAAAGAAATTGTCTTGTGAAGACTAGTATACCTAAAAATCAAGTCTTGCTTTCCAATTTCTTTTATTTCTTTTAATCCAATATGTGGCATTTTTCTAGGAGTTTTTGAAAACTGAGGTTAAAGAATATTCATAATATCTCCTGTAGAATTTCAGTAGCAAGTTTTCTTGCATACACAGCCTTCAATTCACTCTACCAAAAAAAAAACCAAAACCAAACAAATAAAAGAAACCAAAAAAAACCCTCATAGTTTTACAGTCTGATTTAAGGTTGCTTTGAATTTTGAATTTGACTCAATAATAGCATACCCCCAGGTTTTCACCTACTTACATGCTCAGGCTGACTGAAAAGTTTAGACTTAAGAGTAAGAAATGCGTTCAACCTTTAACTGTCAGTACTGGGTAAAGTTTTAGGCGAAATGCTGCTCTTAAATCCCTAATGTCAACACTTCATCTATGAACCCTCTTACCACTCTGCTTGATGGCACATGTTGAAACTGAACACTGAGCTTCTTTTCATGCAGTAAATGCATAAAAATATCAAACTCCACACAAAGCCCAGAGTTTATCCACCTGAGGGTGAATATGAAGTGGTCTTTCTTTCCATGGCCATTAATAGAAATTAAATTTTTACAATAAGAAAAATAGCTTCCCATGATACAGACTGCACGTTAGTGCTAATGGAACCAAGAAAAAATTCCATACTTCTACAACAGAACAAATATTTTGAAATTGAAAATTCAAGTACTTCCCATTGCACACCAAATTTTCCGGTACCTTCTCAGGATCAGTACAGTGTAACTCAAACAATGTGTCAGGGAAAACAGGAAAAATAGCTAACTCCAAAATTTCTAGGCAAGTCTGACCCAAAAATTCTGTGATTTCCACAATGAGCCCTCTTATCTGCATGTCACTTACATACTACCTTATAAGCTATCAAAACACAAGTTCAATCAATAGTTCAATCAAATAAATTTTTATTTAACACCCCTAGTCTTTCTTTCCCATCTTTGTAAATCTCAGTTCTGAATTATTCTGTTCAAAGGCGCAGGTAAACTTGAAAGGAGGGGGGAAAAAAGAAAAGGTTCTTAGTGGGAGTCCCTTAAGGAACAGGAAGTCTGTTATGTTGTCTTAGCACATTCATTTAAAAGGAGAAAAGTTCATTTTCCTCATTTCATTTGGGATAAAATTAATTTTCTTTCTAGTAACTGATACAGTGCTCTGGTTTTGGACTTATTATGAGCATAATGTTGATAATACACTGATGTTTGAAGTCATTGTTGAGCAGTGCTTACCACAGGTCAAGGACTGTTCAGTGTCTCATGCTCTGCCACCAAGGAGATTGGCAGGAAGCTTGGAGGGATCACAGCTCAGGGACAGGCTGGGCATCGGTCAGTGGGTGGTGAACAACAGTATTATGTGTCATTTGTCTTTCCTGGGTTTTATTACTTTTTGGTTTTGTTATATCTTTTTTCATTACATTATTGTTGTTATTGTTATTGTTGTTATTCTTATGTATAACAGTATATTGTATATTACTGGTGGCAGATAGAGTGACCAAGCAGCTGCATAGTACTTAGTCACTGTCTGTAGTTAAACTACGACACGTCAATTAACTTGAACTGAGTATGGATGTTTTCAAATACTACATCTAAATCAGGATATGTTTCCTAAGACACATGGGAAGAGTCAGTCTTGTAAGACCTAACAAATTTTTAAAAGACTATTTTTCAATGCACAAACTTTTTAGAAAGTCTGAAATAAAACCAGGGACATCTAATGGGGAATATATTAATACGTGTTTTATATTATATTTATGTATTATTATGTATTTATAGTATATATAATTATATTTTATTTTATTACATAATTTATTTCTATATTCATATACTATAATTTTTATCATTTTACATAAATATATACACAAAAATATATCAATAAATATAGCAAGAAGAACTGCTCAGTGTTTAATTTTATTTTATTAATTAAGCTGAAAGAAAAGATTATTTGTAACAGCAGGAAAGAGAAAGATGACTTGGGACATATAAGATTCCTAGTACACTAGAGAGATGGGAACACAGTTGCATGGGGAACTGAAGTTTAAGTCGAAGTTTGGGAAAACTACAAGGTATTATAAAATCAATAAGTGTTAAGATGGCAAGAAATACCCTCTGGCTGTTCCTTTGTCAGCAGTGGGGAAAGCATCCCAGGCCCCTCCAACTTTGGAAGTAAGTCATACACAATTATGGTTGATAAAAAGCAGATGTATTGTCCTACTCCAAACTACATTTATCAGCTACAGAGCTGCTCAACGGGGACTTTCAAATTACCCTTATCAAAAAGTTCATTTAACTGTATAATACGTCTCATGCTACCTCTCAAATAGCTCCCCTGTATCACCTTCATCCCTTCTCAAATATAGAGCATGCCCTTGGTTCCTCCTATCCCAGTGACCCTAGTTTGTTTGATTTTCTAGCATGATCTGGTGTTTAGGATATGGATACCCTGTTAATTTCTGTGCTGTTATTAATTCTGCTAAGATAATAGTACCCCATTTTGTCTATAGTATCCTGATGTTTTCATGTCACTGTCTTGTTAGTGATGGAACAGGTCAGGGTGGTCCATCTGCACAAACATATCTGCCTTTGTAATTTGCAGCAATCTGAAAATCCTCATGTTGGTGGTGCCACAGGTCAAGATTAAACATCTGCATGCAAACCCTAATCCATAACTCAAGCAAGTTTCTGAATTTTAGAAGCAAATAAAGGTAAGCTTTTTATGTGTCCCTTGAAAATCAGGACTTAAAGGTCAGCAATGGATGAGGTGTTAATGAGAAATGCTTACTTACTGATGAGTGTTCTAAACATCACTAATAGCCTTATACAGGTGATATCAACAGATTTAACATCTCAGTGTAGTCATTCCTGCTATTGTTTATTTTCCAGCAGATTGGCATTGGTCTTGCAGAAAACTGCTTTTCAGTTTCCTGCTTAAACACAACTTCCTTTAGTTATAAAATGTGTAAAGATCCATCTAATACAAGGATCCATTCACTTTATGTTCAATATGGAAAATGCCAAACAATCAGTGTTGTTTTGCATCATTTGGATCTAAATATAGTGGTGGTTTCTATTGTTTTGGTGACTGTAAACTATCAGCTTTAAATATTCTTCATCCCATTTCACTGAACTGCTGATAATCTTTTTTAATACAAGCTGAGAAAGTCTTCTCATTATTAGAGAGCAGGGTTTAAATACAGCTTTGATTTTCATAGCCGCTTTTTTGTCCCCTGTCATTTTAATCGTCTATCCTCACTCTCCACCAACATGTGGACACAAATATCTGAACTGAAGTTAGAATTAGCACCTTCAAAAACCTTGATAACAAACAGACAAAATACAATCAGTGGACATCCATTTAGATTTCTGAAATACTCATATTACACTCATCTAGCATCTAAATAAAATCTATTTGACAAACCCACCTCAGCACCTGCTTATCTTTTTCCCTGTTAATTCTCATTGCCATTTGTGAAAATAGTATAAGAACTCCACAACACATAAATATATTATCACTCCAGTGTCCTAAGAATATTGCAATTTAGCCAAAACTTGTAACAAATAAAGAGTTACTTCCACCCATTTTGATAATTCTCTCCATACTGAAAAGTAATGTATAACATGTTAACCAATGTATAACAGAGCTTTCCTTTTCATATCTCTCAGTTAAATTTGTTTCATTTTATTAGTAGTGGGTTGTTAAAACCTACAGGTCTGACCAATAGAAAGTGTACCTAAATAATTCCCAATAAGTATTTCCACTACCTTATTTATTTATTTTATTATATTGCTTTAATTGTGTTTGATAGAAAGTATCAGTCAACTGTTGTTGCCACTCTGGGAAAGAAGAAAATTATCTGGAGACAGACACCATACCTGTCAAAACCTATGCAAGTTGTCACAACAGCTGCTATTGCTGCAGGGACTGTTTTTATCTGAATAGATGGATTTCCTGTTTAGAAGTGTAAGTTCAGCTCAATATATATTTTGCTTAAGTTTCGACGTCTGAGACATAGGATAATATTAGGTCCTCAATTCTGATAAATCACTCCAGTCCTTCATACTCAGTAAGAGTGAAGGTAAAGGAAATGAAGTCCACCGAATAGATATTCATAAATAACACTGGTGTTCTAGACATCTCGCTAAATCATTGAGTTCTTGAGCTCTCAAAGGGCAGTATCTGACATCCTAGTCTCTAAAAATGCCAAGTCTAGAACATTCACACTATAGCATACAATTTTCTGAAACTCACATGCATGAAAGGGGGAAAATATGTGCTTATTTATTCATCTTGGAAAAGTGTAGCTCTTACGTGACTTTTTCTAATAGGCCTTTTTTTTAATATATATTTTTGTTTAGCTTTATTACTGCCTTCCTCTCTACCCTCTCTTGTCCTATCTGAGTCAAATACTCCCTGATCAGGCTCTTTTATATATTCCATGAGTGGAAGGTGTAATGTTTAACATCAAATTCTCTTGATTGAAGACAGTGGATGTTACATGGGAGTTTTAACTTAACAGAATGATAAATGATACAAAATATACTGAAATCAAAATACAAATGCAAGTCACACTCAGCAAAAATGTACTTCCCATTACCAGTCTCTATAATATACTTACCATCACTATGCTGGGTGTTCCCAGTCTCTGGAAAGTTGCTTGTGCCCATTGCTCTTTTTGAAGTTCTTTTGTTACTTCACACTCTGTGTTGGGCTGAGCTGTGTATTCGCTTCCCTCATACTGGTTTGACTAACTCAGGGAGACACACCATTTTAACAAACTCAGGGAGAAACATCTGTACCACCAGCTGATCCGCTGAACTATTGACAGCTCTTTGTCTAAAACAAAGGCCTCCCTCTGATGCCCTGTGCTATAGCTATGGCAAGTCACAACCTGCATTATTCCCTGATCTTTATGGGCACAGGCTCTGAGTCTTCTTTCCTTGAAGAGATTTATTTAGGGAGTCACATTCTACTCCTAGGATTAAGTTGGTCACACATCACACACACATTTCTTGCACCTATGCCTACCTTGATAAAGACTTTTGTCAATGTTATACTGTGAATAACATAAATATTTGCTTTGGTTTAGTGTACTGTAAGATTGTTTATCTTCTCTTAGGACGGTTTAGCTTGGCAGCAGGAGGGAAGCCTATTATCTTTGCCCTAGATCCTGTGCTCTGAACTGGGGTAAAACTTCTGTAAAAGGAGAAGATGGTAACCTACTTGAGATAGCTGAGCACAGGTAATTGCAAAGTGTTTTGAGAGAATAGATTGAGGAAGCAGGGAGAGAAGAAAAGACAGATGGCATCAGTCCAAGTAAGAAGGCTACAATAGCACTAGCAGAGGTTTCTATACTTTACATAGACTTGCTTCTTCCGTTGCTGTAACTTTCCCTCCACTGCAGGCCTCATATACTATTACCTTAGTATACGAGAACCTACCAATTTCCTTCCAGTTTCCACAGAAAGTGATTCCAAACACATTAAAGTGACTGAGTAGGCAACTAGTCCTTCATTTTTCCAATCTCAAGGTATAAGATCTTTGACCTAGCAGTGTGCCCAGTCGTTCAGAAAAGGCTGGATTGAATTTGGAAACTTATATCAAAGCTGATGAGTACCTAGAAGCAAGACTACACCACCGTCCTGGGCACTCATACAACCATCCCTAGTGTATGTGGAGTTGTCTTCTGTGCCTATCTCTTAAAATTTTTGTCTTTGAGCTCTATATGGAAAGTTTCTCAAGATTTTCCTTTCAGAGGCTTACTCTTGCTGGGTGGAATTTTGCTTTATAGCTTCAGAAAAAGGCACAGACCATGTGTCTACCAACTCATTCTCTATACATTTCTGGGTTCTTCTAGTTCAAAATTACATTGCTTATAGTTTAACGAAGATACATAACCACTATGAGCATTTCTGAGTCAGTAAACGTCACCACATCATTCACAAAAGTACAGCCTCTGACACTGCATTCAACTTTAAGTGCTTTGTATGAAATCCAAATTATTAATAATATTTGTATTGTTTTACATATATTCTTATTCTGCCATCATAAAAGAGAGTCATATTAATTCACCTGCTCTGAAATATTGATCAACATATTCTGAAGTCTTATACCACTTTTGATTATGCATTTTTGGATTATGAATATAACGAAGAGAATTTTTCAAAAGAAACCCCATACTTCTGTACTATAAAGCCTTAAGTGTCATTTTTTAAGAACACAGATGGTAAATTTAAAAACTGCTCCATTAGTACTAATTTTTACTATCTGGCCAACTGGTTGCTGCCAAGGTTATTAATCAAGGTAGAAAGAACTGCACTGTACAATTACACAAGGGTCAGTACAGAAGAATTTTTTTGCTTTGCCATAATTTTTGCTTCAACTGCTGCAAGTGACAACCACACAACATTTATAACTGTCTAATTAAGTGACATCAGTAGCATCCCATCCGTAGGGAAGAGAATTAGAAGACCAACTGATTTATTTTGTGGTTTATCACTATGCATGTTGCTTTCAATGCATCCCTATTAAAAAAAAATGCAAAATCCAAAGGTAATGAAACTGTGTTTTATGCTGAAACAAACAGAAGATATTTTTCATAGGGCTAGAAGTGCCACCTGATGAGGCAGGAAAGGGACTACAAGCTTCAATCTGGCCACACACAGCCCTGAAAAAAGGCAGGAACTATATTAGAAAGCCAAGATTATGCCTTCTTTTTGTCATTTTAATAAAGCTTCATCTGTACAATAGCTTCAACAGTTGCAGAGATCATTTCTAAAGGGACAACAGTACCACATACACTGGCAGAAGAAAAACATAAAATAACACCTAGAACCTTAAATCCCACCGAGGTACCTGGTTTGAAGCAGTCCAATAGAGTTGAATTCCCCAAAAAGAGAGGCAATTAAATGGGAAGGCAAAAATGAAAATGTGCATTGAAATGAAAACAGAAAAGCACGAGAAAAAAATACAGCTCTACTTTGTTACTTCCATGATAAAAATTGTGAAGTCCTGTATGCACATATTCTAAAACTTGCTTCAGGAATGAAGAATAACTTGAAAGAACCAAGACAAAGATAAACCAAAAGCAAAAAGTTAATGAACCAATTCAAAGAACCCTGTGGTCTTTACAATTCTTTGAGTTTTACTTAAGAAAATATTATCTGGTTCCTTATTGATACTGCTAGTGATCTTTCAGAATTAAAAGTCACAAAAAGAGGTATTTCTTTCATTTCCTTTGTGAAACATCAAACCAGTCAATTTACTGATTCTAATATAAATATGCATTTTTCTCTTCCCAGATTCTAGAGCAGATGAAGACCAGTCTAAAAAAAAGTTCAGGAAAAAAAAATAGACCATTTTCCAAAGAAATTAGAGGATTTATTTGCATGGATATCTAAAGCTCTGTATCAGCTGGACAAAATATTTTTTTGCTGTTAAAGATATTAACACCTGTATTTTATCCAAGTACACAGAATTGCTTTATTTATTAATCTCTATTTGACTCAGAATTATTACAGTGATAATATAGTACAAAAGTTCTGTACAGAAATCAAATTTTGTCTTCAATATAGTTTTTATAAATAAGTATATTACAGACACATATATAATTGCTGCTACAGAGATTAATAGTTTATCTATACCATGATAACAAACCTCTCTAGGAAGAAAGGGCTGTTATTTAGGGAAAAGATAAGTGGGTCTATAGAGTGACACTTCAACCAGTTTAACTAAGGAAAAATAAGCTAGACCTTTTCTCATGTGTCACCTTTACAAGGATTTGTTTATAATAGGATTTCCAGCAATAGAATTTCAATGAGTTTTCATAAAAATTTCATTTTTTACTCTCACTGATATAAGAAGCAAATCTGAAATCTGAATATTCAACTGAATTGGAGGAATGAGTACATGAATACATGAGTATTCTATACAGCAAAGCCTGCAAACATTTATTCATTTATTTGTCTTATTCATAGTCTCTCTGTCCTAGGCTATGCACCAAAGTGTCATCCCAGATATTAAAGACCTAGTTTTGCATCTGTGTGAGTGCCAGTAATTTTTGTTTAAATTTAATTTTTCCTGACAGCATTTTTATAGCATTAAGAACTACTTTATAGAACTATTTTATAGTTCTTAATACATACAGCAATATTTTATATGTTTTATAACAGAATTTACTGATTTCTGGTTCCTTATGTGGTCTCCATTCTCCCACAAAGCTTTTATTATGCACATTGTGGGTGTCGGCAACTTACAGTTTATTTGTTTCTTTACACTGGTAGCTACTTTAGTGGCAGCATTACACTAAATGACAGAATAGGACGTATTGATGTCAAATTATTAGACTGGAAACAAGCCTGAAGATGCCTGGAGAAAATCTGCAGCACTACATCTGGATAATTGCTCTTTTGAGAAGAGTTATTTGACAACCCTTTGATAAAATGGTTGCTGAAAACAGCTCAAAGTTATTAGCAGAAAAAACAGCAGCCAACCCTCCATGAGACAGGGCTCTTTTGTTTTGTTTTACCCTATTCTACAGATATGGCAAAAGAAGCTACAATTTCCCAGGTGGGAATACATGGCATGCAGAAGAGGAAATATCTACTTGTAACAGGCTGTGTATATCTATACAAGGTAGGTATCTATCTTGGCACAGGCATGGTTAATTTTACATGTAGTAAGAATGTGTAGGAAAGAGGTAGAATGGACTCTGACCAGTTTTACAAACACTGGCAAGTATCAGTTTCATAGAAAGTTAGATTTAGATTCACAAAGCATGTAAATCAGAATTAAGCAAAACTCTCTCTATAGCAAGCACATCCTTAACTTTCCTGATGGAAAAGGATTTATTTTACTTTCGCAATTTTGTTTCAGTATTTTAGAAAATAGATTTGAAGTGAAGAAAAAGTGAAATTCTTTCCCTCGGCTACTGATTTTTTTAAAAAAAGTTTTCAACATTTTTTTTTAAAAAGGAAGTGAAAGGTTGATCCATATTAAAGCTTAATAGCATACAGAGAATAAAACATATGCATGATTCACACTGCTTTCTTTCACTGCTGAAAATGATTAAAATCTGCGTTTCCTTCCTCTCACAAAACTGTTCAGTTCATCTTTCCTACTGACATGGTTCAATTTTATATGACTGTCTAATCAATAAGTAACTGGATATCCAAGTCTTCCATTTCTCTAGGTGATCCCATAACCATGAAACTAGATCATATTCATTTTTACTGTTCAGATATAAGTACTTGTGGTGGTCTCGGTTCGAATCCGAGTCATGGCACCGAAAATATTTTCGCTGTGGGTAGAATCATGAGACTTGTTGAGATAATGGAGAGTAGTTTTCAGACATAACAGACTGTACCATTGTTGATAAGGTAGAGCTTTAACTCTAAGTGCTTAATATAGAGTTAAGTTTGTGATGATGTTGTGCTAATGTATAGTAGAAGGAGTTGTATTTCATTTTAGGTTATATGTTAATTGCAGAGTATTGGAATTGTTGTGATATATGACTTTTTCACAGCAGCAAGGGGTGGAAGTTGTCATAGTTTGAGATTGCCCCCCCTGGAAGCCAGGGGGCCCAGAGGCGACTGGGTGCCAGGGTAGTTTTCCCTGGAGGGCCAATCACCTCTCGTCTTGTTCACTCCTGCTGAAAAATCATATATACACAACCGGTGGAAGTGGTTGGCGATCAGTCTGTGTCTGCTGCTCTGTGTGGGTGTAGAAGACCAGGGGTGGCAGGGCCTCCTTGTTCCCCCTCCGGGGGGGGGAAGGGGAACCTGCAGTGCCACAACTCTGCCTAAACCAGGGTTGGAGGCAGCATTGGAGTGTGTGTGTGTTGTGAAGGAAGGGATTCACAACACCTGAAGGTAAGAGGAGGAGAGAGAACCAAGCTCCTTGCGAGGAGGACAGGGCCTCTTTCCCCTCCCCCCTTTCCAGCCAAACTGCAGAGCTCGGGACAGTTCGTAACTGGACCAAACACCTGTAGCAAAAGCTGAGTGGGGGCTTTTTCCCTCTCACTGCTAAGTGGGCGTGGATGCAAGGCTTAGTATTTTGAAGCTGAGCCAAAAGAGACGGGCTGATAACGAAAGTAGCTCAATGCCAGGGGAAGAAAAAACCCAGGCGAAAGTGAAGACAGACCAGAGACAGGCCCAGAGGATGTCCCGCTGTGATTTAAACACAGGACAACCGAAAACATGGAGGAGGAATGAAATTCCAGGACGCGTGCGTGTGAAAAGCTGACTGAACTACAGCAGCCTACAAACCGAGGTATGAGAGTGAGAGAGAGAATGACACAGCAGAGACTGACACAGAACCAAGGAGGAAGGACTCAGAGCTATCTTCTTGGACTTCATGAGGAAGAAAGGACTTCAGCAAACAGCTGGATGTTGGTGGGGGGAGTGTTCTGGTTCCCCGAACACTCCCACGAGAGAAAGACTGCATTACCTATCAGCCTAAGGGCTTTTCCTGGACTAAAGTTAAAGGGAGAGGCTTAAAGGGACGGATAGAAGTGTATAATAATATATATATAGTTGCTTTTAGCTTGTATAGTATTTATTTGTGTAAAATAAATGTAATATATTTCCCCTTTTCCCCCATAGATGTGTCTGCCTGAAAATTTCTCTTCAGTGTTGAGACAAATTGTGGGAAAGGGTGGGGGAAGCCTGGAAATTGGATTTTGGATTTTTGTGGTGGTCTCAAACCACCACAGTACTTTACGAGATGAGACAGAAATCTAGTGGGAGAGGTTGTGAGAATTCCATTGCACAACCAACAGAGCGAAAGCCAAGACAAACTGGGGTGCTCTTTTAAAATGAGGTTTATTTCTACCTATAGAAAGAGAAGGACATTGAAATAAAAACTCCATGGAATTAATGCTAAAATTTCTCAGAAATTAAGTGAGAAATAGCACAATGTCTCTAAAAATGTTTTGGCTCAAAACCTTTTTGAAAATTCAGTCTTAGTTTACGTTGAGTAAACTGATGACAGAAAACTCGTATCCTAGCAGCACTATCATTTACTTTATATGGCTTTACGCTGTGGTTGGTGTAGTTGGTCAAGGCCAATCTAGACGTTACCAAAGACTGCCGAGATGTGAGCCTTCTGTTTATTCAGTAATGTTTATAATCCCTCAAGGAATTGAAATGGAGATTCAGGTATCTCAGAGCTCATCCTAGAGGCTGCAGCTGCCACTGAAGGATGAAAAGCTCTCCAAGTACAGGTAGCTGACAAAAGCAAGCTGAGTCTTGGAGCCCAAGTGTGTGCCTCAGGCAGGACAGCTAAGCTTAGGAATATGCCTTTATAACTCACTAAGAACAGCAATGCATCTTTCACCAGGCTGTGTGATCACAAAAATAATAGTGGCTCCCACAGCTGGGTTCACTTGCAATAGTAGTGGCCAACAGAGCACTGGGACAGCTGCCATCTTTAATAAAACATTTTCTAAGTAACTTTTCCATTCACATGACTGTTTCCAGTCATTTAGCTGTACCGAGCTGCCCACCTCAATGGCAGTTAAAGTACCTGAATGAAAAATCACTTGCTTTCTCTGTTTTATAGCACATAAGTATGCAAAAGTCATATCTAAAGTCAATCAGAACACAGGAGTAATATACCAAATTCCAAAAGTCTCTTTGTAGGTTTCATTTTCTCTCATGTTGAAGGAGACTCAGCCCATACTTTTTCAAAGATTTCAACAGATTAAGTCAATCACAAAAATAAGCAAAATAAACCACAGTATTCATCAAGTAATTGGTCCTATTCCAAATCAAAATTTTCCCCTCTTTTTCTCATAGTATAATTTCAAACTGTTTGTAGGGCATCTTGAAAACTGCATAACTGAATGGAATAAACATTATGAAGAACAACACTGAGAAAAATCAAGACACATGTTCTTCTGAAGAATATTATAAGTAATCTATGATTTGGATTACCTAGATTTTGAAGAAAAGCATTTTTCCTAATCACTACCTCTCACCACACCAAATAGCAGTGTACAAAACATGACAAGAATCAAAACAATATTCGATTTCTATCAAAATGGCTAAATCTAGTGATCTGTATTTAGTGATGAGAATGGATTTAAAAGTGAAAAGAGTGGCTCTGAAGAAGATTGGATTTTTCCTGCTTGGAAATGAATTCTTAATGAAATATGGAATTAATTTCCATTCAAAATTCAACTAGAAAAACTACAATTTTTTAAAGACTCTCAAGTAAGCAACTGAAGACAATTTTTTTTTCAACCAAGAACTACAGTTCCATATTTCCAGTAGGTCCTTACAAATTCATGAAACAACTTCAAAAACCTTCCACATTATGAGTAGTTTAAGAGTTTGCAAAGAATTATTTCTCTGGTTATACCTTTGTCCTCATATAACCTATATTTTTAAATGCAAAGCTTTAGAAACAAATTCAAGGGTATCACCATGGGCAAAAACTGTTCAGTTTCAGAAACTAACTCTTTAAGTCAATTTCGCAAGAAGTTCCAGCACTTTCTGTCATAAATGTTTGCATAGATACAACTTAACATTACTCTTAGAAAACTTTAAATTTGTCCATATTTAAGTGAAACATTATTTATTCTAGTTTTGGATCACACAACAATTGACAATCACACAAGAAAGGGACTATTACAAATACCTTGTGAAGGCTCAGACAACTTCTGGAATCCCTGTTGATGGAAAATCAGAGAACACAAAAATCTTCAGTACACAAATGACAGAACAGAGAAGAGGAGAAAAAAATCATTAACCCAGGTGCCACAGAGTAGCTTCCTGGTTGTTTGGTGAATTCCACTGAAGTCCAAAACCAATACCAAAAGCATTTACGAAAATAATATATTTTTAATGGAAGAATTTGAAAGTCCTATTCAGAAG
The DNA here is from genome assembly GCF_009829145.1 of Chiroxiphia lanceolata. Taxonomy (NCBI): domain Eukaryota; kingdom Metazoa; phylum Chordata; class Aves; order Passeriformes; family Pipridae; genus Chiroxiphia; species Chiroxiphia lanceolata. Next base: position 75,977,191 of record NC_045637.1, read on the forward strand.
ATATTAGTGCTAAGTGGTGAACCATAAACATTTGTATTTCTGCAAAGCTGCACTAGGATCTTAAAATGTGTTCTATTGGTCAGATATTATTAATTCATTACTCGCTAAGGCTGCAGCGAGAACCATAGATTAATTGTTTCTCTTCTACTGGTGAAATAAAATCTCCATAGCAACCAAGTGTGATGAAACATCAGCTATGTTTGATCATAGAAGTTACTATTTAAGTAGAAACTTAAAATTTACCTTTAGATTTGGTAAGGTATGAATTACAATGAATGTTAGGAGGAAGACTACCATAACTAGGTCATCATATGTCTTTTCTTTGTAACCTCCTCCAAAGTTTACATGAAGATGGAAGATAGCCTGCCAGCTGCCAGCCAGCTTTCCAGCTTTCCTTATGTGCTTTTTACTATTTTTATTATAATAGTAATCAAAGACTTTGTCAGTATAAATACATTCACATATTAAAACAACTCCTTGGTGTTCCCATCTACAGTATGTGCATATGCATTCTCTATTATGGCATTTAAAAGGTTCAGCACAAATGCACTTACACCAACCAATTTCCACAAGGTATTTTTAAGTTATTTCTAGGACAGTGATGACAAAGGTGGATTCCTGAATCAGACATAGGCTGTGAACACAAGTACCAGTGTATTTTAACAAATGAATTGCCCAGAGTGTAGTGCAATAAAAAATAAGGGAACAGTATGGAGGAAAAGGAATATTGCCCTGTGTTAGGCAACAGAGAAAGATATTATTAAATTAAGAGACAGCATAATTAAGTCTCAAAAAGTAAACAGGAAGTTATGCTAATACAATTTCTCTGGGTATTACTAGTGAAGGGGGAAAGAATTGAGAGAGACATCTATATTACTACAAAATATATCTACATCTTTATCATGCACCATTATCTGGTCATATCTCAGGATCCACTCCACAGAAATATATAATACTGTTCATGCAATTCCCTATGGGAGTCTGTAATTCCCTATAGACATTAGGTCCTTAGTATGTATCCCAAGGTCTCTCACATCTTGTTAAATGGCCATCAGTACAGACATTAGGTCCTTAGTATGTATCCCAAGGTCTCTCACATCTTGTTAAATGGCCATCAGTACTTAATGCATTTTATCTGCAATCCTCCCACATCCATTCCAAAATGAGGTTAAGATATGAATGAACTGTTTCTGTTTGTGAAGTATGAATGCAAAAAGATGGCTTCTGAAACTGAAAGTGATGTCTCAAGCATCATTACCTGAATTGTAGAAGCTACCGGGGCTTGAAGCAGGAAATTGCAAAAAAAAAATAAAATGTAATATTCATGGAGAAATTATAACAGATTTTATAACTGTGTTTTATAATGGAAAGTGATTAGCAAGTAGTGTGGGACAGCAAGCATACAATAGTAGTACCATATGTAACTCATATTACTTGACAATTTCCACATGAAGAAAGAGACCTTAAGGTCTTTCAAAGCTTCCAGTGGCTGGTCAAAGAAAGGTGCCGATTACAGTTCAGAAAGGTTTTTCAAATGCATTCTGAAACCTATTTATTATTGATTGTCATCAATATTACATTGAGTGCTTGCAAAACATTTTAATGTTGTATTGATGGAAGTCTAAACTGATGAGTACTACAGCTCACTCATATTTAAGGGTGTTATGATTGACATAAATAGTAAAACTGATATAACAGTTGGTTTTTCAGCACATAGTCTTTCCAAGCTATCCAGGAGCCAATACCACATGCTTTCACGCGCTCTGCACATTAGAGTAAGTAAGTGAATATCATGTTTAAAAGGTGCCATTCCTTTCTTCTAGTATTTGTGACTGTCCAGAAGGAGGTTCATTGAAAAACTTTGATACAGAAAAAATATACAACATAGCGGCAATGAAATTTAGCATCTGTTTATTTGGACAAACAGAGGCCTCATTCTACCCGAAGAACTGTCTTAAGAAATCTTTGTAGTTCAGCTATAGTCTTATCTCAGTAGAGTAAACTCCGCGGTTAGGGAGCCAATCAAAGCATGTGCTATATCCTGACCAGCAGCAGTAGAGATCAGTGGAAGAATTTTTACATTGCCCTAGGATCTATCATTGTCACATAGATGTCCTTCACGTTTCTCCCTCATGGGTTGAAACTTCTCTAAAGCAGTTTGCAGGAATTTTTTTTCTTTTTTTACTGGTCGTGTGGGGTAAAACCACCTGTATTCATATGGAATGATTCCATATTTTATCTCAGTCTTCCATATTTCATTCTCCGCATCAAGCCTTCAGTTAAAAATAAACATATACAATTTTTTACATGTTTACTTTTTACTTTTTTTTCATGACACATTGAGGAGCTTCTGCAAAATTATGGCTTTAGTAAGTATCTCAGATTTAATGTGACCTAAAACTGACACAGTTAGAAAGAGGAGGAAAAAGGTAAGATGGGGAGGGATTTCATTGTTTTCAGCTGCAGAGCTTTGTTCCAGTAACAATAACCCTGGCTTGGAAAAAGTCTTTAAAATATTGATAATGTAAGAGATCTCAAAGCAGAACCATGACCAGTGTTCCCAGTCAACAAAAAGGAAATTATCTCTCACTTAATGAATCTACAGCATATTATCAAACAAACACAGCCTTGCCTAGCAATACAGTAGGCAGAATTATTTCTGATTATAAAATTTAAAAACATTTTTTTGTCATTGACCTAGTTAGTAACAGAAGTAAAATTCCCATAATCATAAAACATTATTTGGAAGGCACCTCTAGTCCACTTTCCTGCTCAAAGTTAGTCCATCAACAATTCAACAGGAACTTTATGTAATAAGTCTTGAAAAGCTCTAGCATCAAGATGCCACTACCTGTTCCACTGAAGAACTGTTCTTCTATGTAATTTTTTTCTCCTGGTGTCCAGCATGAACCTTAAAAGGTGCAACCTGAGACTACTTTTCCTTCCTTATCATTTGCCACTGAAGAGGAGAGTTTGTGTTCACCACCTTTGTGATACTTTCAAGTAGCTATAGACCACCCTTGTAGGCTCCTCTTCTCTAGAATAAACAAGCCTACTGTCGTCAACCTCATGGGATGTGTGTACCTCAAATCACTGTAGTAGCCCTCCAATGGACCCTCTCCAGCTACTCAACACTGTGCTTAAAGCAGGGGGCCACACCTAGACACAATAGTCAATGTGTGTCTTCATCAGTGTCAAGTAGAGAGTAACTTCCTTCAAAGCTACTAGCCATGCTCACCTCAAGGAACTTTAGTGTATGGTTTGCCTTCTTTAAGATAAGAATACATTGCTGATCCATATTCAGCTTGACACCTATAAGAATAACCAGTTCCTTTTCAGCAGCACTGTTTTCTGTCAGTCAGTTCCCAGCCTTTAGTGCACAGATTATTCTACTGCTGGTACAAACCTTTGCATTTCTTCTGTGCTGAAATTAATAGGTTTCTGTTTTCCCAACCCTCAGTTTTCCCAAGGTCTCTCTGGATTGAAGTTTGACAGTTTGTTATGTCATTCATTTCACCCCATTTGCTGTCATCCACAGATCTGATAAAACTGAGTCTGTCTCATGATGCAGGCCAGTGATAAAGATATTCAATAACCTGGGTTTCAGTACTGAACCCTGGAGCACTCTGCTTCTTACCAGCCACCAAAGAGATGTTCAACCATTGATTGTTACGTTTTACACAAGAAGATACAGACAATGCTCAGTCCACTTAATTATCCTTATTTCCAGCACATATTTCATGAGCTTCCAAGTGAAAATATTGTGACAGATGGCATAAGAAATCTAACTAAAATGAAGGTACATTGCATGAACCACTCTTTTTGCATCCTCTTCCTCATTTCAATGTAGAAAGCAATTACGTCAAGCATGATTTAGCCTTCATAAGTCCATGCTGGCTATTCCTGACTATCTGTTTTCTGATAGCCAAAATTTAGACAGATATTAACCGAATGCAAAACTACTTCATGCAGAAACTTACTAAAACCTGGAGAAATTTGCCACTCGTTGCCAAAGAATGGGCAATCCAGACAGGTTCTAAAAACTAGGAAGGGACAATTAAACCATGAAATTTGTAATGGACTTGTGGGGTGTGACTATTAATACAGTATTGTTAAAATGTATATCACCTGAGAGAATACTTTAATGCTAAATAAGTTTTATAGCACACCATAATTTTAATGACTCATGACTCAATTACAAGAAAAAAGAGCATTTGCTAACACAGGCACTTACTCATGCTAACTCCATTACTCAGCTTAGATTCAGAAATCATATACTGCTGGCATTAATTATAAGCTCAATTCAATCTTTTCATCCTAAACTTTTCTTTTAAAACTCAGTTTCACACATATAGCTGTATGGAAGAAAATCTTTTTCAGACAAACATCCTAGCTACCATTCCCATATGATTGCATTCATATTCTTCTGCATGAAAAGCTATTTTTGCCTTAAACCAGGTGGCTACCCAGTAAGGCTACCATTTCTCCTTTAGCAGTGAAATTAATGAGCAACAATAGAAAGCAGGTGTTCAAGTACAGCTTTACAAACTTCCTGGCTTTGCACAAAATACTTGCTAGCTTATGCTGCTCCACAGACTGTTCCAGAGATTTTACTCTGATTTCACAGTGCAGACCCTGGAACATCTTCATTTTTTGCACTGCTCAATAGGTGAGACTGCATACGGCCAGGATTGCATCCTAGAACAAGGCAATCTCCTTCATAACTGCAGTTGTTGAGGTATTTTCCAAACAGCTTAACTATTATTCTGATTATGCACATACTTCTCTACACACCATTGGTATAACTCTCTGGCAGCTCAAAGAGGAGCTAACATTTTGCTAGGTGGTAGAACTTAGCAAAATTTAGGGTGACCACTTTGAAATCGGGGTGACCACTTTGAAATAAGGGTGACAGCTTTCAGAGCAGAAACATGAAACCAAGTGAAAAAGGATAGAACAAAGGACTGTAGTGCAGAAAAACTAAATTAATATAAAATTCTTTCTCTAAGGGGAAGCAAAAACATTGGAATAAAATATGCATTTTTCTCATTACAGAATAACAGCAGATTCACCGCGCTGTGAGCAGATGTAGAAAAGAACAATCTTGCATCAAACCTTTAGCAGAGTTAAAACGGTGTAAGTGACTACATGGCAAGGTCATGTAGGTCAAAATACACATAAAAACAGAAACAGCAGCAGAGTAGCAACATGCTGAGTGACAGAAGGAGAATTTGTAACACTTAGACAATAGAGGCCTTAGGCAGAAGCTTGATTTTGAAGATTTTTGTTTGAATAATTTTAAGAATTACAGACTTTTTTTCTTGGTTAGAAGAGGAAAGAAACCATGTGAATTTCTTTTGACCAGAGCAATTCCCAGCACAAAAAGAAAGCTTTATAAAATGGATTCTGGGAGTTTAGGTAAGCAGGAAACCATTGCATTTCAGAAGAACTTGTCCACTTTATATTCTAAAATGTGTGAAAATGAACCACTACATAACCTTTAATTTTCAGTTTTGTGATCAAGTAAGAGGAAGGTTTACATGTCAAAATGTTTCAGGGAGCTTAAAGAAATCCAGAAGATCATTAATTTTTCTAATCACCATTTCTAAGTATTTAGACATATAGTTTCACCAAGAAAGTCTTTGGCATTCCAGTCACAGTGATGTTACAAGGTGTTCCTGTGAACTGGTAGAAAAAATAAAAAAAAAGGAAGACAAAAAGCTGTAAAAGGAGCAGAGGGATAGGGAGATGAAGAAAGAGAAGAATGACAAAAAGAACTCAACTAAGATGTGATAAAAATTTTTGAGAAAATAAAAGGTCCAGAGTTTGTAAGGGCTTCACAATTGCCTGCCTCAAAGACTGTCAAGACTACAGAAGGCCTTTGCCACGAGATAAGTAAGAATGGAGAAGCAGAATGCCCTGGCTCAAGGCCTGGCAAGGTCTGGTTAGTACACCCTAAGTAATGCATCCAGACAAGGGTTCCCACTGTGGCAAACTGTGTGGAGGGGCAACTACCCATACGCATATCGCTGGTCAAACAAAGCACCCCAAGTTATGGGACAGATGGCATCTGTAACCACCAAAGCACCCCACTCCCTCAATATACCTCCATGGCTTCCTGGAACTTGGACTGTGAGGTAAGCCACCTCACAGGACACTTGAAATAAGCACTTTCAATTTTTCAAATGCAGGAGGAAATGAATAGCTAAGCTGAACCAGATTCTCAAATTGAACATATGTTTTTGAGTATTTTTTTCCCTAGATGACAGGAGGAGACAAAATCCCCCCTACACATCTCAATCTCTTCTCTCCTCTCTCAGAACTCTCTCCAGAAAAGAAAGGGGAAAAAAATTAACAAGAAAAGATGTATAAAGAATTTTAAGACTTTTCTCTATACTTACTGGCAGAATAGGTATATGCCATTGTAAGAGACTTTGGAAAAAAGGACTTACTATGAGTTTTCTGGAAGAGATATAAGCATTATTTCCTAGATGCCGTCATGGCAATTACCATTCCTTCCACCACATTGTTCCCAAAATTTACACATGACCATGACAAATAAGTACACCTTTGTACCACCAGCCTTTCAATTACATTTGAACAATTTCCTGCAATAATCATAGAATGAATCATAGAATGGCTTGGGTTGGAAGGGACCTTAAATATTTTCTCAATAAATATTGTCTCAAGCACACTTCCCAGCAGAAATTCACTTAACTGATAGTTCAGAACTATTGTGATTCCACAGATATTTCTTCAGAACAACTGCAAGGTGTACCTGCACAGGCCTATGATTTCCATCTCAGAAAGATATGCTCTAGCCACACTAACCCTTTTCATACTTAATCACCATATAAAGGCCTTGTGCATTCATTTAGAAAAATTACTTTGCAAACATGGGTTAAGAATTTTCTAAGATTTCATAACAACTGTGAACAGCATAAGAATCTGGATGACGTAATCCTCTGTTCTGATATTAGGCCATCGTGAAAACATGTTACTGCTTAAGATAACAAAATACTACATGTCTACTCCTATTTAGAGACTGTAGTCATCAGATAGTCCAGGACAAGACATTTTTATTACTCATTTAGAACTCTTTTTATTGCACATGTGTGTTGGGTCTGATTGAGCTGGAGTTCATTTCCCCACAGTAGCCCTCGCAGTGCTGTGCTTTGCATTGGCAGCTAGAAGGGTGTTGATAACACACCCAGTGTTTTGGCTACTGCTGAGCACAGCATCAGCACTGTAACATTCCTTCCTCAATCAAGGGCAAGCTCCTGGGAAAGTACCCAAGTAGGCCAGCTGACCCAAACTGACCAAAGGGATGTTCCATACCCTATGACATTGGCTCAGATATAAAAGCTAAGGCAAGGAGCAGGAAGGTGGGCATTCATTGTCTCCAATGACTGCCTGCTGAGGAATCATCACGTGTGCTGAAGCCCTGCTTCTTGGAGGTGGTCAACCATCGCTGCTGACGGGAAGTAGAGAACAAACTCTGTTATCTTTCACTCCACTTTTGCATGTGCAAGCTGTCACCTAGCTTCTGCTTTAATAAATTGCCTTATCCCAACCCAAGTTTTTTCCATCTTACTCTCTCCATAGTCCAGCTGGGAAGGTGAGTGATAGAGTGCCTGGGTGGACACCTAGTGTCCAGCCAAGGTCAACCCACCACAACATGTAGATTCCTTATTCTCATTTCCACTTTTCTTCATTTTAACAAGTCATTTTTTTCCCAGTAATTAAAAAGAAATAAAATTCTTAAGACACATAGAACAGGACCTTTTGAAAAGTTGTTGGTTTTTTTTAATACAGAAATGTCTAAATGTCTAATTTTTAAACATGTTAACATTTTCATTAAGGACACTTTAAAGATGGTTTTCCCATAAACAAACATGTCTAAAGCTTACACAGAGTACTACACTTTTCCTTCAGTGAGAAAAAACTACAGATAAAGAATGTGAATGTTTTCAATTCTTGCATAATCTTCCATACTGCTTACTGGAGCACTACATCCAGCTCTGTGCATTATATAGAAATGATAGGATTTAAAAATTTTAAACTATCATAAAAAGCAAAAAAAAAATATATATAAAGCAAATACCTTCTGTAGCCAAGAAGACTAGGGAAAGTCAAGATTAGGTGTTAGTTCTTCAGGATTTTGCATAAAATTATAAATAAATACACTAACAACTGTAAAGTATATGGCACACTGAATGAAGTTCCTGGTTATAAGACAGCATTGTCTCCCAATGCTACAGCTTTTTAAACATAGTAGATGCCAAGACTATTGAGGTAACTGACATGTCTTTAGCATCCTAGTTTTTTTAGTATTACATTTTTTGTTTTGTTATCTTCATGAAAGAATGAGAAACTTTCCTTTATGTGGTTTTCACTTTCACAGGGTCAATTGATCTCTCAGTTCCCCACAAAGATTACTTTGTGACTCCAAAACCATCTAAATAAAAAATAAATAAATTTAAAAGAAAAAAAACCACACAAGCATTTTATCCAGATCAAAAAAAGCCCAGTTGTCCTAAGGTGACCAATTTGAAGTGTTAGGACACCACAGAAAGACTTTCATCAAAATCATCAAATTATCCCGCATTTTTTAAAAAACATCTAAATAACACTCCAAGCACTTCTGTTCCAGTCTCCTGTGATTCCAGGTGAGCAGATCAAAGAATCTCCTTCACAAAGTAATCAAACACCACCCTAGGATTTAATATTACACCTATAGTTCAATTAATTTATCTTATTAAAAATTGATGAGCTTTCACATTTGGTAATGGGCACCATAAGAGCTCAAATTTTACTTTTTATACTTTTTTACTATACTTTATATATTCCATCCCTTCTATTATTCCAATAGCTCATAAAATCGACTTTCTTCTGTATGAAATCCTAGTTTATTAATAAACCCTCTTTTCCTGCCACGACAGTAAATTATTCCCAAAATGACCATAGATGAATTTTACTAATCACATCTTTCAATTCTGATACTTTCAGTCTCAACACAATCTGCTATCATCATTGTAGTTAATTCAGTGATCATTTTAAGGCCAAAGCTGGGAAGTTCTATATTCATATGTCAATTTGAGTTTTAGAGTCACTTGAGGGACTCTTTGAATTTATAATATTCACATAGTTTTCTGAATGCTGAAAGAAAATCCTAAAATTTAATCATACATAGATCACCATATTTTACTACAATTTCTTAATTTCACATATGCCATATTTTTTCTGTGATCTGTATTAAAAAAAAAAAAGGAAGCAAAACTGGATGGAAGCAGCTCCTTTAAAGAACTTCACAACATATTTATGATCATCTGAGTTATTGTGCTGATAACAGTGGCTAAACCCATTTGAGGTAGCCGCAAAGAACACAAAACCAGTCAGCTGGTTGACAAATGAAATGGACAAATTTAAGTCTGAAGAAATTGGTTTCAAATGTATTTATTAAGTTCTACATATAGTGCATAAAAAGATAACTAAAATTTTTGGGAAAATAATTTTGGTAGTTCAAGTTCATACTGAGCAAAATCTGTTACACCTTAAGATTAGTTGCAAAATGGCATATAAATAGCTTATTGATTGCTCAGTCATTGCTGCTAGACCAGATATTTTTGTTTATTGTCATTCTACATTTCTGATCCAGTCTCCAGTAGTTGCTAATAGGCCAATATAATTCTGTACATTCTTTAAGATTTAATTATCTCAAGTCACCCTTCACTATTTTGAAGGAAATAATACTCAAAGTAGTTTTACCTTGGATACCTTATTATAAAAGCCATTCAAAATGAAAAGCCTTGTAGTTCATCACAGAAATTGAAGGAATTAATTGCTCACATTTCTATAGTTCTATCAGACACATAACAACCAGCAAGTCCAGTGTAATGATGACATTAAATGAGTGAATCTTCACTCCCTATTTGTGCTTGCTATTTTCCACACACTACAAAGAAGGAAGATCGACATGTATTCACTTCCTATCCATTTTGTTCTGATAGAAGCAAATAGTTTTAAGGTAGAAAGGCTAACAATCATAACAAGTATTTCAGCTGTGATTAAACATTTCTATATTTACGCATGCAACATTTCTTTGCCAAAAGGTCCTTTATTTTCTTCCTATTTACTAAGTAGATCCATGGAATAAATCATTAAGTTGATTAGCGTAATATTTTTTCATATCTTTCTGAACAACTTCTTTGTTAGGGTAAAGTAAAAATTTAGGTAACAGTCTGAAGAGACAAATATTATCCCTTATTTTGCTATTCACACATTTCCAATTTTGGTGATCTTACTTCACTTTAAAGAAGCCATAAGTTGAAAAACAGAGTGAATAAATTGACTGTCCTGCACTCTCCACATTGCACCAAAAAACCTACAAAACTTAGTTTCAGAACATCTCTGTCTCCTTCCCTTCAGGAGACTACTGAAGCTGCCATCACTTCATTTAATTCCATTAAATATGTTAATTCATATTTCTATTAAATGGTATTTAAGACTCCGTGTAGTTGTGTTTACATCACTTAATTGATTTCCACTAGTTTTAGGAAAGTATAATTATATTAATCCTTATATGTTCATTTTTTTTTTTTTTTAATGAAACCTAAAGTTTTGGCCAAAAGACTCAAGGAAACAATACTAATATTTACAGGACACTTTCTACTTCCACCAAAAAAAAAATTTAAAAATATGTGGAGAAAGAAACTGAAAGAAGTTTCCCCAGCAGACACAACTGATTAATTATAAAACTGAAGAGGATGTTTGATCAATCTCATAGCCTTCTACAGCGTAACAAATGACGGCCTGGGAAATGAGGAAGAGCAGTGACTATTGTTTATCCTGATTTCAGCATGGCATGAAGCATTTTCTCCCATGACATGCTCACTGAAAAAATGGTGAAGTACAAATTAGATAAGTGAATGGTGAGGTGGGTTGGAAACTGGCTGAATTGCCAGGGCCAGAGGGTGGTGATCAGTGGCACAAAGTCCAGCTGGAGGCCAGTCACTAGTTGTGTGCTCCAGGAGTCACTAATGGGTTAAATACTGTTTAACCTCCTCCTTTGTGACATGGATGATGGGACAGAGTGCATCCACAGCACATTTGCAGATGACACAAAACTGGGAGAAGCTGCCATATCGAATGATTCTGCAGCCATTCAGGGCTGTTACTTATTTCTTGAAGACCTTGGAAAACAGCTCTCCAAGGACTAACTTGCAGCTCAAGCCCCAGCATTCCTAGGGATTTATTTCAGTGTGAAATAGAGCAAATTTGCAACAAAATCTTGTCAGAAGCAATCCTCATTTGCTTTATTCTGAAATAAGTGGTTACCTGTCATCTCAGAATACGTGTCATAGAGTCATGTAGTCAGTTTTTTAATTAATGGCATTGTATTGTGAATGCTTAACTCCTAAGTAGTGCATCACATTTCATAATGGTAGATTGGATTTTCAAGACACTTTGGTCGTGGAATAAAGCTTGCTCCTTTTCATTCATAAACTTTTGTTAACCAAACACACATGCACACACCTTCACAGATATTCCTATTTAAAATCTGCATAGAGTGTATTACACTTCAAACACCTAAGGTAAATTTATGTTATTCCAATTTCTGCTCTCTTCCCTCAGTAAATTTTAAAATTTAAATTACAAAAATATAAAAATAAATTTTATATAAATCCTATATGTTTTTCACCTAATATATAAAAATAAATATGTTTAAAATATTTATGATGTTAAGAAAAGCATCTAGGCCTGTAATATTTTAGAGAAGCAGCATCAACTATTATTTATCCTCCAATTTTATATTCAACATAAATGTGTAGTCAAATATTTACACATAATTGAAGAGGGATTGCTTCAATGCAGTAGCAAAAAGCATTCAAGAAGATGATACATATTTCCTAAAGCAGATTAGAATCAAATACACAGAAATATTTTTAAACACTAATCTAATGTTTAATTATATTCACATTGCAGAGCAGCTGAGCATCTTTTATCATCTCTCACTTGGAAGCCCTCTCACTTGAAGGCATCATACTTATTTCATTAGAAGAAAAAACAAAGCAGAGAAAAGGTGTCATTGAAATTCAAAACTAAAAATGCGTGACTAGAAAGTGATTTTCAGTACACTCTTATAGGAGTCCAAATTCATTGTTGAGTCTGACATTTAAGTACTTCTGTTTATTATCACTCTTTCATGTAAAACACAAACAGTTATTATATTTATTAACTTATTATTTTATATCTACAAATATGTTCATAACCACATATACACAGAGAAATTTAAGCAACATCTCCTCATGTTTTCTAGAAAATCAACTGGACTGTATAATCATACTTCAGAAAAATATACATTTAAGTACTCTAGTGCTGGGGTGATGAGATTCTATTTCTCACTCTCAAATAGCTTCAAAAATATCATAAAAGATATTGATAGGAAAACTCTCTGCAGAGGAAAAATATAAATTAATGTATGTCATTACAAAAAATTTTGGCTAGAATTGAATGCAGGTCAACAGTAGTAATCATTTTTCTGATATTTCAGTGTGCAAATTTGGGGTTGAAATCAATTGCAATTTCTCAGTCTTAGTGTTTTGGCAAATTCTGATAAGGAAATTTTTTTCTGCCACTTTCATTTAATCTAACCTTTTAAAAGAAAATATCTATGCAAATTTTTTATGTTGTCCACATTCAAAAAATCCCAGCCTAGGTTTTCTTCCCATGCTACATTTGCTTCCTGGACTTTATATCGTGCAACAAGATATGCAGCAATCAAGTCAAATGTAAAGAGAACCACTGAACTCGCAAGTATAATGTGTAAAATCACATAACCTTTAATGACTATCATATAGCCTAATGTGTACCCACCTTCTGTCTCTCCACGTATGTTTATAAATAGTTAAGTCTACCATGGTGTCCTAACTATAAACAGTGACATAAAGTAGTCCACTATTACACTAGTCCTAAATAGTGTAAATTTATAACTGCCATTAGTTCCGGTACCTGTCCTGGCTTTGCTTATTTTATGAGTCTATAAAACACATCAACTTCAGCTTCAAATGAAAATAAAAATGTTAATTACTATAAATTAACTTTTGTTGTCTGGAATGTGGTGAAGGAAACCCAGAAAATCAAACTTTAGAGAAAAGTCTCTTCAGAGGAATATAGATATGATCAGTCAGCAGGCTGTTTTATTTCCTCTCTGAGTTAACATATCCCATCTGCCAAACGGATTTGCTTTTTCTCCCAGTCATTCTACTGCAGAATAAAGCCTCAGGAGTAGATGCCAATACCTTAAGACTCTATCCAAGACAGATGAGAGAGACAGGGAGGAAAATTATGATTTTCTTCAAGGTAGAAATCAGGGTACAAAGTTCTACATTGATTGGTACCACTTTGAATATTTGAAATAATTGATAGAAGCAAGTGAAGCAAACAGTTATTATCAGTTTAGCTCAGGCCACCAAACCAGCATATGAAATAAACAAGTCACTGTACAGTGAAAAACAGATGTAAACTCATCCAAAAACAGTGCCAAGATTCTTATGTGGTAAATTTTTACGATTTCTTTCTATTTATTTTTTTCTATACTTTTTTGTTAAATTATAGCTTACAATTAAGAGCTCTGCAAATATACCACTTTGTATAATAATGTTTCAAGATCAAAAGAAATATTAATGCTTGTAAAAATAAGAATCTTTAACACAATCATTGAGTAGGTAGTCAAACTCAATTGATAAAAGGTGCAAAAAGGTGTACCACATAACAGAATCAATTTTTGTTTCAAAGATGTTTTCAATATGGTTCTAACATATCATGCAGATCCCACTGAATACTCTACAAAATATGGTAAGATTCTATTGTCATAGTGCCAACTGAGGTACAAAGTTGTTTTGCTATTTTTCTCCCCAAAATTAAATGATGAAATGAAACACGAAGTCAAATGACATTTAAGTGTGTTTAAAACCTAAATTTCTGTTAGACGCTAAAAATCTGTAATAAAAGCTCTATGTCAAGCATGATGGCTAGCAAACAAGAAAAGCAAGTAAGAATCAAATCTAATCTTTTCCAGACTTTTATTCTTTCTGAAGTGCTGAGTGGTGAAGGTAAGGGTGTCTAGATAATCTTAAAAAAAAAACCTAGAAAATAAATAGTCAACAAATGTTAGACGTATAGAATCACAGAGCAAAATCTTCTTCTAATATATGTAAATGAAAGTAGATTGCCCCTTTCAAATATCAGTCTTCAGATATTCAAGAAAAGAAACAATTAAGTTTAAGGTGAATTGCTATACAAAATTTAAGTGTACAGTAAGAACAATTAGGTTAACTACCCAGGCTGAGAACCCTGCATCTCATCTGAAGAAGAGATGAAAAGATGAACAAAAGCAACGTGTAACATATTCTTTTAGGAATACTCTTTGACCCATTGTGTTGTGAGGAAAGGGTTTCATTTATCCAGTGGAGAGCTACCTTAAAGGTGACCATATATGCTTTTCTTCACAGTAACTGTGAAGAAATTCTAGAAAAAAATACATGTTTCTTATTGCCATCATATTAGCTAATCACTGTGAAGTGAAAAAACAATTCAGAAATGGAAGTCTTTCCTATTCTTTTCTACACTACTACTTTCTCTCCATTCAGTCATATTTAAGCATCCCACCCCCAAAACAGGCACAATGCATTTGAATTTAAAGTTTGCACAGAATCTGATTCGCTATTCAGAGCAAAAAGCATGCATCTATTCCCATTCTGTCCCACTGAGTCTATAATTTCAATGTCTATTCTAGGGCAGAAAATTCACAAAATCTCTAAAAAAATCGTCATAAATACTGACCTATTTGAATTTTTCTCTTGTTACAGCACATTAAATTTACTCTAAGAAGAGTAATGGTTATGCATTTTAGTTTTGGCACAAAATCACTCCAGAGTAAAATTTCTGAAGTATAATATATTCCATTTCTCTTCTTATGAAGATGCCAAACTAATATGCATAATTAGTTAGTTGGAAAGTAAAGTTAAATTTATGGAAAGTGAACTGCTAATGTGATTTTGTAGTCATAAACATTGTACAGTGTTTAGACGCACTCACAGAGTTAATCAGCATTGTCAAGCTTCCTATGTCTTAATATAGCAGCTTTCTACAATGACTACAACAGTGAGTAGCAATCAAGGGTTTGTTATTTATTCGCAACTTTTTATTTACTTTGTTATTTATTCACACCTGTCCCTTTATTCTTCATGACAGAGTGAGGAAAAAACTTCCTAAAAAAGATATTATTTTACACTGGGCTACTTCAATTGAATAAATCAGGTTATCTCTTTATCAATCTAAAGGACTTGTAAGAGTGGTAGAAAACTAGCCAAAACAGCTAATGTCTTTGTTATTTTCTCTCAACTGATAAAGATCAGGTTTCTTAAAATTTTTTGAAACTGCCGAATTTTAACACAAACACTGGTGTAATTTTACACTAGATATAGGAAGAAATTTTTTACGATGAGGGTGGTGAGGCACTGTAATTAGTTGCTCAGAGAGGTGATGGATACCTCATCCCTGGCAACATTCAGGATCAGGTTGGAAGGGGGTCTGAGCAACCTGATCTGGTTGAAGATGTACCTGCTCGTTGCAGAAGGGGTTGGACTGGATGACCTTTGCGGGTACCTTCTAAAGCAAAATATTCTATGATTCTATGATTTCTTCTAAGAAATGCTTGTATAGAGATCTCATGCTTGTGTAGACTTCTCACTCTTTCAATATTACTTCTATAGTCATAAAGACAAATGAATCAACATTCTCGATACACAGCAGCATGACTTAGACTTGAAGATGATCAGGGCAGGTTGTGTCTATCCTATAATCTTTGATTTATTATACATTATTTTTTACTGAAATATGTTCTTATTTTCTTTGGGAATATGATGCAACAGTAAATTAAAACATCACTATTCCGGTTAAAATATTACTACTGCAGAAGTATGAATATCAGTTCAGACAATTTTGAAGCAAGAATATGATTTTGTGCACATTCACAACATATGTAACATATGATACAGGCATAGTCTGTGTCTCATCTCTTTAAGAACAGAAAATAACAGATGTATATTTATCATTGTATATTTATCCATAACTTTGTTATTGGACCTGCTTAATTTCAGAATGGCCTCACTTGACACATTCTACATCACTCCTTGACATATAGCTGAAATTTAAAAAAAAATCCATTGTAGATAAAGCTCTCATATGGAAAATAAGAAATTTCACTCCAGGGTAAGAGGAGAGAGCAGACTGGAACAATCCATTGCCTTCTGATCCTGCCTGAGTCTGTTTGTCCCACCATAACAGGCAGAAGGTTGCCTGCTTCCCATGGTTACCTCAGTGTAAAATGAAACTAAGAGATCTCTGACTAGTCATTATTTTCACCTTTTCATATCTTTCTCCTTTTCAGTTCCTTCTTCTTTCTTTTGCCCTCTTCTCTTATTTTCATATGTCCTTTGCCTTCTTAACATTCTCTTCCATCTCTCTGCTTCTCTAGAGCAGCAGGTGTGGCTGACCCTCTCCCTGAGCACTGCAGTAAGCTGTTGTACGGGTCAGACTGTGCTAAGACACAGGCCCCTGTTTTTCAGCTGGGCAAATTATGTAGTAGTCAACACTAGGAAGTAATTACCCACACCTTACTCTGCAAGCCTTGAAAGGATTGTCACATTTAAGAAAATGAAAACTAGCACTGGGCCAAACACCACAGCAAGGTTTTTTTTAAATATGTTCACGCTTTTGCTTGTTTCTTAGCTTCCTCCTTCATCTTGAATAGCTACCACCCCACAACACCAGAGAAAGAACTATGTCTGCAACCACCTGAGTGCAGGGTCTCCTTTCCAGGCTTTGTCCTGGACAAGTCTCTGGTCCCCTACTACAAGTTTTTTACTGCAAAACCCTCTCTCTTGCAATACATAGTTGGAGAGTCGTGTGGATGCTGCAGAGCATGTGCCTGCTCTTGACAGAACTTTAACAGGCCCCTCTGCATTTTGGTGCTTTGTTCTCAAAATCAGACCCTCCCCTTAGTCTCTGGAGACAGACTGTTGCCACAAATAAAGTGAGGGACAAGAAATACTGAAGACCTTCCTCTTTTCCACCTGGAAGTCCTCATGCAGATCTGCGTGAAGAAAACTTTCTTCACAATTAATCCAGTACATTGTAAGAATATTTCTAAGTCAGCATCTGATACATGCCAAGGATCCACATGCCACCTCCTGAAAAACATATATGATCCACTGTGTGGAGTATTATGATACTGTGATACACAGAATAGAAGCAGGAAGAGCAGAAAGAAAGAGCAGTGTGACTTCCAAAAATGACAGTAGCAGTAACTGATGGCAAGAACACTTTAATATCACTCTTCTGCGACAGACACTGGTATGGTAACCTCATCTTTATAAGACAGGTGGAAAGAAAACACATTTGCCCACACCATGCAGAGACTCATGGGATACCTTTCAAACCACTGATATATGGACAGCTTGCAGACTAATACCAACCCGCTGTAATACTCAGTGGGATATGAGCAGTTAGTCAATAATTGTTCTCAGCTCAGTGATTCACCTCATAAAGAAAAAGGAATGCATGCAGTAGATATATCCAAGAATGTTACAGTTGCCACCAAAATAGTGAATGGACTTGAAAAACATCTGCATTTCAATCCTGAAAGAGTTATTAATTTGTCAGCAGGCAGTGTAAGTGACAGTGAGATACGTCTGTGCTGAGTTACAATTTCTATTTGCATTCTGCTGAATACCAGTCTGACCTTGTCTAAAGAATCTGCTCTACTGCACTGCAGTCATCCTGCCTGGAAATTCATTGAAGGAATTTCTCTGAAGAGGCTTCTGGGACTGTCAGCTTCACTACTGGCCTACCTCCAACAAACTTTTTTTTTTTTATCATCAGTAGGAGTCAGTAGGGGAAAAGAGAAATTACAATTAGTGGGGCTGCTGTTTCATAGACTCGGCATGGAACATCAAGATGACATCATATCTAAAAGCACAGTTCTTCTGCAACAGGGGCAACCATTGCAACAAGTAAAAAAATACATGAAGGAAAGAGGACTGAGGAACCAGCTGAAAGCCCAAATCACCAGAGTCATGCTAGAGGAAATTATCCCCCAAGATTTTAATATTTTTCATGTGCACACATGAGCATTCAAGTTCAGACAGATCTCTCACTTAGTAGGAGACTTATTTCTAAGCTTTAAACTACATCGAGACTGCCACATATTTCCAAAATAGATTGCACTAGAAATTCAAAGTATGAACAGCCTGAGTGAAACAGCTTTTATAGAATAAAAGACTGATTAGTTGGAGGTTGGTTTCAACATTCAGAAGCAGATATCAGCCAAAAAAAAGCAAAGTTTTTGCGTGTTCTAGAGGGTCCCAAAGCTATCAATCGTGACTGCACTTTACTGAGAGGATGAAAAAAGCTGACAGGCTATACAAATAGAAAAGTGGAAAGTGGAAAACATACATGACATCAAGTATCTGAAGCATCCAAGTATGCACTTTTCGATGTATCAATGGAGGAAAAGGAAAAACCATGGGGATATGATAGGATTGACAGTCTGAGCTTTTGAAACAGTGGATTGGATGGAGTAGTAGGGCTAGCTCTCTCAGTAGGTGGGAATGAGCTATGAAATTTAAATGAGTCGTGGTGGAAATGCAGGTCTGGGAGGCCTTGTCACAGAAAATTAGGAACTCAAAGGCACTTGCTTTCATCTCTTAGAAACCACTGCATTTCACCTTATCACACAATTTCTGATATTCGGAAATTTTTCTGACCAGCTTTATTCTCCATGCCTAATTTCAGTTCACCCTAATCAACACTCTGATGCATAATTCCCTACTTATTGCACTCTCTTATATCTGATTGTGGGCTCACTTAAGTCTGCAGTTCTGCATCTCACTAATACAGTAGTTATTTAAGCCTATAGGATTTATTGAGTTCTCCTTTATGGCATTGACTCTGAAACCATCTAAAATACAGATCTGACTGATGACTCGACCCCTTCACTGAGTGGATGACGTCATGCACAACAAGGTTTTTGACTAATAGGTGAATAACATTTAAATTTCTCCTCCATGCAGAATAAGGTTCACTGAAAACATCCATAATCAAAATAAAGTATGCATTTTATAAATTCCATTTTTTTTCACTTCATATGGAGAAGAGAATAAAGACAAAATAAAGTCACATTAATATCTCTGTTTAGTTGGTCAAAGAAAGTACAACTAACTAATAATAACATCGAATGTAGTAATGTCTGATATATTTCCTCCACCAAGATTCAGAACGAGTTCTAAAGAAGGGTTGGAACATTGTGGTGAGAAGTATCACACAAATATGCATCCTTTTTTTTGTCGTAATACACACTGCTTTAATGATTCTTGCATTCTTCTTACATTGTACAATATCACTGTAGATGCCCAGTCCAAAAAAAAAAGTACCAGTAGATGTCAAGGTAAGTCTATTCCACATTTATTCTAGAGGTGATCTGCTCCATTGAATACATGATATAAAAAATATCAGTGTTTGAAAAGTTATTGTTACTTCCTTGCCACAGTTTGAGTGCTTATAGTGGCAATATAAAGCAAAATAAGTTTTCTTTTTAAAGCACTGGTTACACAGAGAAGTTGTTATATTTTAATCTGAAGATTAAAAACGTTTTATTCTCCATTGCATTAGTTATCACTTGTACAAGCAGAGGGCTGCAGAGATGTTAACCAACACTTTAAGGATAAATATAATGCTACTGCTGCATGCTGCGGGCATTTCAATGGGTGTCTTCTCTTTTGAAGAACAAGACGGTTTTTGCCATGTTTCGGCCAAAGACCTGCAAATTCCTATACCTAAATCACACATTTTTCCATGTAACAGCTTGGAGAAAGCATTTTTTAGAAAGCAGACTTTACATCCTGAGCCTAAGAGATTTTATTCTGAGGCCTTTTTTGTTACTGCTTTCTACACTCATAGGCATAAATAGTAACCTATATTAATTTTTTTTCCACAGTTGTCTAAAAATTGCCGTAAGAAAGTATTTTTGGACACTGCACTCTTAACTCTTTACAACTCTGTTAATTCATCAACTCCCAAAATCAGGAGTAGAGTTAGCTACAGTATCTGGCATCATTTTAATTCTCCATATGTTTTAGAAGACAAATGCAAGTTGATAATATTCTTTCCTCTTTGTGTTATCAATTAACTCAGATATCGATACAGTCTGTTTAAGCACATTTTAAGTACAAAGGTTAATTGCAGCTTTTGCAGAAGCCAAATACAACTTGTCCCTTGTTATTCTTTATGGTCAGAAGCTATAAATATTTTTCATTCACTTTGGAGAAAAAAAAAAAAAGAACAAGATCCTGTCAGTGTCATTGGAAAGCAGTCTGTTTCTCCTTATATGTGTGTGATTTTAGGTATGTTGAATAACTATGCTTTACCTACAACAGTGCTAAATTTCAGTGAGATGAAAAAAACCCATTCCAAACCCCAACTTCAAAAAAAACAAAAAAAAACTTCAGAGGGAACCAGTTCTCCCAAGGAAGGAAGGTGGAGAGAAAATAAAAATACAAGTAGTTCATAGAGCATGTGAAATACTTGCGATATTTGATGTTTCTGCCATATCACAGCTGTTCCTACATAGGATAATGCATAATTTTTCTGGAGGAGGATGGTCAAGGCTGACTGAATTAACCTTCAAGTATTGTTCCCCTAGGTTATAAATTTCTGCCAATCCAAAGCTTGTCAGAAGAAAGGGAAAATCCCAGAACTGTAAGCTCTATTGGTATCCAAGGAGACTGCTGTTTGATACTAGCCTTGAACAAACTATACAGGCAGAAACAGGATGGAGACAGACAGAATAGGCTGGAGAGCTGGGCAGAGAGAAACCTAATGAGGTTCAACAAGGGCAAGTGTAGGGTCTTACACCTGTGGGAGAATAACCCCAAGTACCAGTACAGGCTGGGTGCTGACCTACTACAGAGCAGCTCTGCTGAGAAGAACCTGGGAGTCTTGGTGGATGACAAGCTGACCATGAGCCAGCAGTATGTCCTTGCAGCCAGGAAGGCCAATGGTATCCTGGCAAGCATCAGGAAGAGTGTGGCTAACAGGGTTGAGGGCCCTCTATTGGCCCTAGTGAGGCTACATCTGGAATACTGTGTGCAGTTCTGGGTTCCTCAGTAGAAGAAGAAAAGGATGTACTGGAGAGGATCTAGTGAAGGGCTACAAGAATGATGAGGGGTCTGGAGCATCTCTCTTATGAGGAGAGGCTGTGGGAGCTGAGCTTATTTAGTCTGGAGAAGAGAAGACTTAGAGCAGATCTCATCAATACACATCTCAAAGGCCAGTGTCAAGATGGTGCCAGACTCTTTTTTGTGGTGCCCAGCAACAGGACAAGGAGCAATGGCCATAAACTCAAATACAAGAAGTTCCGCCTCAACAAGAGGAAGAACTTCTTTATGTTGAGGGTGGCAGAGCACTGGAGCAGGAGGTTGTGAATTCTCTGAATTCTCCCTCTCTGGAGACATTCAAATCACACACTTGGACATGTTCCTGTGTAACCTGCTCTAGAGGACCCTGCCTTGGCAAGGGGGTTGGACTAGGTGATCTCCAGAGGTCCCTTCCAACCCTAACAGTTCTGTAATTTTGTCAGATACAGGCTAGAACTACACAGCTCCCTTAGGGTCTTGACAAAATAAGTCATACACTTTGCATTAATGATCTCCAAGTGTCAAAGCCAATGTCAATTAATGCTACCCTTGTGATGCACAATCTTAAAAGGGAAATAAACCAAAGTAAAAATGAAAGGGCTGTTCAGAAGTCAGAGAAGTGCTTGAAAAAAATATCTCTATTCAAAAAGACCTTAGTAATCACCCAAGATAAGAGGACACTGAAGCAAGAACAGCCCTTATCTGGCATCTTCCCAACTTTCCTGTAACTTCGTGAGAAGTAGAGGAGCAGCCCTGGAGAGTATGATATTTAGGAGTCTTTCTGCTGTTTTCAAGCTAAATACAAATGGATCTGCTCAGTTTCTCCTAAGCCGTGTAAAGGTGTTTAACCTGCGCATTAGTAGATTTACTGAGTAAGTTACATTAAAACTAACATCCGCAGGACTCCGCTAATCTGATGGGGGTTTTTTGTTGGTCATTTTGTTGGGGGTTGGGGGAGTGAGGAGGGCTGAGGGTGTGAAGGAATGCTACTTTACAAAAGCTTTAACGCTTTCACAGACCAAAGGAAATCTGCTCTCTGCTAAGCCAGATAACTCTGGCAAATCTACTTATAAACTGCTCTTTTCTTATTTATTTCCCATTACATAGTGTTATTCTTTACTACCTATTTTTTTTCTGATCAAAACAAGTAAAATTAAAATCCACAAGCTCATTCTTCAAGTACTTACTCACATCTTCTCCTCATATCACCAAAGGAAGTCCCAGTTTCTGTATCAGAACACCTGAATCAACCTCTCTGGGGAGAACTCCATATTTAAATATTTGTTGAGCTTTTTTTCATGTTTATTCTTCCCTAGGTGCCAAGTGATAGCACCTATTAACAAAAGTTTTAGTCCACAGCATATTGCAGTGCATCAGAATGCTACTTTTAAGCATGCCAGAAGTGCAGCTGGCATTACCTAACTAAAGCCAGGTTTTACATGAAGATTTAAAAACCTTAAAAATGGTATTTGGCAAGAGACTGTAACAAGGATTGTCCTCCAGAGAAAATTAATTTTGTCTTTAATGAGCTCCTTGTGCATAAATCTTATTCCAAATGTATTCATTACACTTCAAAAATTGATTAACTCAATTCAAAAAAAAGAATTAAGCTAAGCAAGGATTCTGCAACAAGGTAGGTAGGCAATAATCCTGAAAAATTAAGAGGGAGAAAAAGGGAACAGAACTGAGTGTGTTCCAAAAGCAAGACAAAAATAGATCAGACAGGTTTTCCATAGAAATGGCAAGAAACGGAAAAAATAAATGCAAAGTGAAGAAGGAATATTACTGTTTCAGCAAAGAGGATAACCACTGTGATTCCCTGGAAAAATCACAGTGGACAGAGGACAGAGGATTCAGCGCAAAAGATAAAGACAAGTCACAAGATAGTGACTTGAGAATGATCTGAACTTGCTTTTTACCAAAAGGCCTGCTTCCTTAGCTGCAGGAGGTTATGCAGTTGTCCTGGTAGCAAGGTAGGTTTGAGGAATAAAGAAACTTCTTACAGAAAACAGTGCAATCAAGATTTGGCTGTTCTGACTTTCGCCATCAAGACCTTAATTAGGTTTTCCACAGCTATTTTGGGTGCTTGTTAGAGAGCTGTAGTCTGCAGAAGGGCATCTGGGATATACTTTTAAAGTGAAGTGTCACAGAATCACAGAATCACAGAATATGCTGAGTTGGAAGAAAACCGCAAGGATCGCCAAGTCCAACTCCTGGCCCTGCACAGGACCATCCCCAAGAGTCACGCTATGCACCTGAGAGTGTTGTCCAAACACTTCTGGAACTCAGGCAGGTTTGGTGCTTCCCAGGGGAGTCTGTTCCAGTACCCAACCACCCTCTGGGTGAAGAACCTTTTATCTGCTATCCAGCCTAAATCTCCCCTGACACAACTTCAGGCCATTCCTTTGAGTCCTGCCACTGGTCACCAGAGAGAAGAGATCAGGACCTGCCCCTCCTCTTCCCCTCACGAGGAAGTTGTAACTCAATGAGGTCTCCCCTCAGCCTCCTCTTCTCCAGGCTAAACAGACCAAGTGACCACAGCCACTCCTCATACAGCTTCCCCTCAAGGCCCTTCACCAGCTTCGTTGCCCTCCTTTGGACACTCTCTAATAGCTTAATATCTTTCTTATACTGTGGTGTCCAAAACTGCACACAATATTCCAAGTGGGGCTGCACCAGTGCAAAGCAGAAGGGGACAATCCCCTCCCTCGACCGGCTGGTGATGCTTTGCCTGATGCCCCCCAGGACACAGTTGGCCCTCCTGGCTGCCAGGGCACTGTTGACTCATATTCAACTTGTCAACGACCAGGACCCCCAGCTTCCTTTCCACAGCACTGCTTTCCACCATCTCATTCCTCAGTCTGTACAAACATCCAGGGTTGTCCAATTCCAGGTGCAGAATCCAGCACTTTCCCTTGTGGACCTCTCATTTGTCAAGGTCTCTCTGCAGAACCTCCCTACCTTCAAGGGCATCAAGAGCTCCTCTGAGTTTTGTGTCATCTGCAAACTTGCTTAGTATCCCTTCTAGTCCTGTATACAAATCATTTATGAAGATGCTGAAGGCCTGAGATGGAGCCCTGTGGAACCCCACTAGTGACAGTTCACCCGTTCACTATTGCCCTCTGTGCTCGACCCATGAGCCACTTGCTCACCCACCCCATAATATGTTTATCCAGCTGTATCCAGGACATTTTACCCAGGAGCATCCTGTGAGAGGCAGTATTGAAAGCTGTAGTGAAATTCAAAAAGATGGCATCAACTGTCTTCCCTTGATCAGCTAGGTGGGTTACCTTGTCGTAGAAGGAAATTAGGTTTGATAAGCAGGACTTTCCTCTCATGAAGCTGTGCTGGCTGTGACCAACAACTGCATTGTCTTTCAGGTGTTTTCCAATACCTCCCAAAATAATCTTCTCCATAACTTTACCAGGCACTGAAGTGAGACTGACAAGCCTGTAGTTTCCAGGGTCCTCCTTCTTGCCCTACTTTTAAAATCAAGAGAAAGTTCACCACCTTCCAGTCAACTGGGACCTCTCTGGATTTCCAAGACCGCTCAAAAATCAACAAGAGAGATATTGTGAGGATATCAGCCAGCTCTTTGAGGATTTTTGGATGAATCCCATCAGACCGCAGAGACTCATAGGGATCCAGCTGGAGCAACAGATGCCACACAATTTCAGGGTCAGCTGGGAGTTGATCATTCTCACAGTCATGGTCATCCAGCTCAGAGCACTGAGACTCCTTGGGTCCCTCATCCATGTTCAAGACAAAGGCAAAGAAAGCATTAAGCACCTCTGCCTTACCTCAAAATACTTTCCCTGATCAGGTTCCAGACTCTTCTATTGAGCATTCCAATAAACTGCAATATTTTTAACTTAATATCTTAGTAAACTGGGAAGGACAAAACCTGAGATGTCACCTCACAAAAAATGACATGCTTCAAATAGATATTCATTCATATTTCTGAAACACTGGTTACTCTTAGTGCCATAGAAAAGCCAATTAAAATTTCAGTCTTTAAAGCAGAATCTATAAATATTGGACTGCAAACAAAAATCAGAACTGGGAAAATCCTCTATGTAGCTCACCCAATACACTGTAACTCTTCACAATGAGGACAAGAAGTAACTAACAGTACAGAATTAGACTTTTTTTTTCTGCACATTTAGAGTTCAGGGTTGGATTCTTATTGCACAGATCATCAATTAAAAGAGATTTCTAATCTCACTCTGATTTATACAACTTAAAGTTTTTCAAAAGATTCATTCAGTTATATCATTCTATCTAATTCCCTGAAAAAAACAATTTCATTTCACCCTACTATCCCTTCAACTAATATATAATTTCTTATTCTTTGTTTTTCTTCATTAGAAATTGCATTTAACTCCCTTTCTCTTTTCAACAGTCACAATTGCAGATTAAAAATACAATTATCCAAAAGCTCTCATGCTGTTGTGCTTTGGAAAAAACAAACAAACAAAAAAAAACCCATTTAAAACACTGAAACCGCTACAAAAGATAAGGGTAAAATCCAATTGTCATTCTTGTTCCAGTTATCATTAAATCCCCCACACAAATGGACAATAGTTTCTAGTTGTAGGATAGCCCATTAAAGTCACTCAGATAATTTTTTTCTACCTGGTAATGATCATTAAACATCAATTCCTAGAGGCAACAAGG
This sequence comes from Chiroxiphia lanceolata, assembly GCF_009829145.1. Taxonomy (NCBI): domain Eukaryota; kingdom Metazoa; phylum Chordata; class Aves; order Passeriformes; family Pipridae; genus Chiroxiphia; species Chiroxiphia lanceolata. Next base: position 76,003,125 of record NC_045637.1, read on the forward strand.
ATTAAGACACATCATCATCAGAGCTCACTTTTACTGACTTTGCATGGTCTGCTAGCCACTAGAAATTAAAGAAAAATGCCATAACTCTTAGGTATTACTCAGCCACCATATTTCTGCTTCACAGTAAAGCTCTGGTTTACCCACTAGGTTATTTAGCAACCTTGGGAAAAGGGAGTGCAGAAAGCAGCAGTTCAGTGAAAAGTATATGTACTTCTAAGGGAGTGTGTTGACTCTTTTCCCCTGTATCAGTTGTTACAGTTCTGCATGCAATCATACATTGGTTATGTCCATAACAATTTTATCTCACTAAGAACTACATACAATACCTACTCTAAAACAGGTACTTCTTGCCCCGTGCCCTGGCTTCAGCTGGGATATAGGTAAGTTTCTTCCTAGTAGTTGGTACAATGCTGTGTTTTGAATTTGGTATGAGAATAATGTTGACAATACACTGACATTTTAGTCATTGCTCAGCAGTGCTTAAGTCAAGGACTTTTCATTTTCCCATGCTTTGCCAACAAGGAGGTGGGCAAGAAGCCGGCAGGGTGCACGGCCAGGACAGCTAGCTCAAACTGGCCAAAGGGATGTTCCACACCACAGAACATAATGCTCAGTATAGAAACTGGGGGGTTGGCCAGGAGGGATCAATCACTATTTAGGGAGGATGGGATGGGCATCAGTCAGGGTGGTGAACAATGGTATTATGCATCACTCATCTTTTTGGGGTTTTATTACTCTCTCTTTTTGTAATCTCCCTTTTCGTTACAATTACAGTATTGTTGTTGTTGTTGTTAGTAGTAGTAGCATTTATTCCAGTTATTAAATGGTTTTATCTCAACCCACGGGTTTTACCTTCTTTTGACTTGGTTTCACTCCCCATCCCACTCCCCAGGGGGCAGGGGAGTGAGCCCGCATCTGTCTGGTACTTAGTTGCCAGCTAGGGTTAAACCAAGACACCCTGACTGTGAGATCTAAACCTTAAGAGAGGTTTCTCACTTAAGAGGCGAACCACTTTCATCAGCAGCTACTGATTAGATGGCTTAAACATCTGGTAGATATTCCACAGACATTTAAAATTGAATTAGTGCATTTTTAAATGCATCAAATGAAAACATAAAAAGTTTAACATTTAATGTTTGAAGTAGATCAAGGAGAGATGAGTAACTGACTGGAAAAGTTTAACAAGTAATAAGAAAGGATGGTTCTTGTATTAAACTTTCTCGTTAAAAATAAATTAACATCTCAAGAAAACACAAGTATCATAGAGGACACACTTGCAGTAAACTTCTAAAAATAATTTCTCCTCTAAAAATTTAGGTGTTTTAAACGATGTAGAAGCTGCAAAAAATATACCTTCCTTACTGTAACCTGAATGTGCTATGTTGAAACTGCTGGCTGACATCCTATTACCCATGTTACATGGAGGATCCACACAACAGATCAGAAAGAGGCATAAAAACATCCATAAATTTTTAGGGTTGTCAAATTTGAAAGCCAAATCAAGACCATGTTGCCTACTTACTAGTTAGGCTAGCCTGATGCTCACTAGTGACCACAAACTGACAACACCCACACCAACACATATACCCTTTTCTCTCCGCTGTTGCTACACCACAGATCCATGGGCTCTGCAACCTGTGGAAAACTCACACCAGTATGAAGGAAAGAGTCTCAGAGAAGAAGTAGCAGGGAGAAACCTCTATGCACTGAATGCAACCCTCATTGCTGCCCCACTGAAGAGGCTAAGTGTGACCTGTGGCAAAAACAAGGAATTTTTATCCTTAAAAACTTGTTATTAATATTTCAGATTAATTCCATGAAACTTGCTAGCTAAAAACTATCAATTTTTGTCATAATCCAAGAGTTAACACTACAGGAACAAAGCCCACCTTTCAGGCCGTGGACATGTACCAACTGGATTGTAAAGGAAGTTTTTAAAAGAAATTGTTGATTAAAAATAGCCTATTAAGTTGATAGTTTCCCTTTTCTAGTCATAAACTGACTATTCATAACCCTTTGATATCACACAAATTAGTAAATAAGCAAAGAATTAATACGCAAATTAAAACAAAGTGTCCTGTTGTTCTTCACTGCAACTTAGTACTTGCCTGTGGCTTTTTTCCACCTAAGACCTAAAAAAGTTGCAACCACACACATTTTAAGTAGAGCGAAGCTGATGTTTCTTGTACTTTACATTATGTAGACTATTTACAGCTTAGATGCATTTTTAATGTTTCTGAATTTCTATGATCAGTATTTTTAAGCCTGTAGAAAATATTTATTTAGCATACAATAGGACTCGACTGTGCACTGAAATATTAAAATTTGCAAGATAACAATCTATTTTTTTCATATTATTCTATTCAATAGCAACCGAAAGTTAGACTCATTGTTCAGAAAAGCCTCCTTCTATTTTTGAATGATCATAAAATGCTATTATGAAGTAATGAGGAGGACCACAAGCTCTTGACTCAGGAATCTTGCCTTCTTTTTAACCAAGGAAATTAGTTCTTTTTTGCTTTTTTTTCTATTTCTGTATATTGAAGAGAATTTTAATGAAGTCATGTTGTTCAGTTGGAGGCTAAAGAGCTATGTGTTGATGTATACAGTGCCTGGGAATTTGAAACTGAATACCTAGAATTTTTCTTATGCAATGTAAAAGTAGAATGACATTTTTAGAATGTAAAATCAAGTGAGACAATTAGTAGATAATAAGGGGTTTCTACACTTTTTTATCTCAGCAGGTCCAGTCAGTAATGATCACTAATAAATCCCTTTCACTCTCAATGCTTGTAAAAAGTCTTCATCATTTCTTTTTTTGCAAAACAATTACCTATTCCCCCACACACAGTTTGAAGTGTAGTTTCAGGACACCATCCCTAGGAATCTCATTTACAAAGTGCTTAAAGAATCATCCGAGATCAAATACTGTAGGAATACAATTGAGGTAGCAGCAATTCAGCTTTCTTTCTTGGTAAAGAAAGCTATTTCCGAGCCAGAAAAATAAGTTTCCCTTATAGTTTTCCTTCAAATGAGACTTATATACCAGAAGAAAAAATATTTTAAAAAGAAGAAAAAAGAATGACTTCTTGAAAGAATGGTTCCAAAAAGAATGGTCCCGGATAAAAAAAAATGGCCCTGAAGTTTAAAAATCAAACTAGTTTCAGCAGCTGTTCTTTAATCTTTTTTCTATGAAATTACATAATTTATAATAAGGGAATGCTCAAGAAAAAGATAATAAATTCACCTGAAATGCACTTCAGCATCCATAACAGGAGGTATCATCAAATAAATCCATGCTTCACAATCATAAGAAAAGTATTAATATAAGCAATTTGTCACAATTTCTCATAATTTTTAATTTGAAACAACTGTTAGCCCTTTCCAAAACCATCCACAATCATTGTTAGTCATCTCTTAGCTTTTGTTAAATACATCATACATCAGACAAAAAGTCAGCTATCATTGTAGAATTACGTAAAAACAAATAATTATGGTAATTAAAAGTTAAATAGTCTTCTAAGCTGTACATTAGAAAATAGGGAAGCAACACTAATTTTTTCAGTCAGAAGATAAATAATAAAAAAAAAACAAAACAGGTAAAACTGACCACAGACTCAGATATAGGACCAGAACCAGAAGTATTTATACATGGAAATGTGAACCTATTTCCTTCGTTCTTAACAGAACCTCAACCTCTAAACTGCAAGAGCAGTGTAGAAAACACCTCCAACTCTGATTTCCAGATGATTAGGTAACTGCTTTAAAAGGACCTAGTAGCTCCTGCTTCACAGACATTTCCAGAACCAAAATTCTAACTGAGTTGTTATCAGTGAGCACAGTATTACAGTGCAGTTTTTAAGGTTAATATGCTAATAATTCTTAGAAAAGGACAGTTGCTTCTTCTTTAGAAAGCCTCAGGCTACTCTTTCACCCTCCTAATTCCTTCACTGTCAAAATGAAATTAAATGTTGAAAGATATCAGCGTCTCATTTCCTAATAATATCGGCTTCATCATAAGAGGGATCAGCACCTGAATGTTCTTTGACTAAAATTTTATTTGTTTGCAACTATAGTTATGGAGAGAAAAATTGAAAGGTAAAATGGCTATAACTAAGGAAGTTATTATTTTCAGCCAGTTCCTCATAACAGACTGGGTAATCATTCCTAATGAAAGTACTATTAGATTTATTATCATTGATTTAATAATTTATAAGTAGGTACTTGGTCACAGATGAATTAAAAATGTGCTGCAGACAGTGAAGCTAGAACCAGTAGCACTATCCAGCCTCTTTAGTATGACAGAAATGCCATAACCACACAACATGTTTGCTCCTGGATCTCCAATGTAAATCTGCATGATTACTGTCTCTTTGGTGATAAAGACTGATTTATCTGTGGAAAGTCTCCTTCCAGCATCCACATAAAGTCTGCTTCTCAGGTACAATAAACATTTAAGAAAGCATTTGGAAATAACTTAGAGATGCCAGTTGGTGCATTTGAGCTACATGGTTAACTACATTTTTACATAGGTTAGAGATTAAACACAGCACAGAATCTCATAATGTTTTGGTCACAACAGAAATATGATATTATTAAGCAGGTGTCAGTCTTCAGTGCTTGCTTCTTTGCCAAACTTGCATATCTTGACAAATTTTAGAAAACACACATTCCAAAATTTCTGTCTGTATCAGATAAATTTTACCAGGTTACCTGGCCCTCTTAACAATGCACCGCTGAAGCCAAAATAACACATACAAAGATTCCATATGAAGGAAAGTGCTAAACCTTTGTGAAAAGGTCAGGGGAGCTGGTGAGAATGAACACAGGAGGAATATCCATGAATCTAAAGGTGTTGGGGATGGGGGAAAATGAGGAGGGAAAATGGGGATTCCATCATGAGTTAAAACAACTGTAAATTAGTGGGACAAGAAAACAGATAGGAGAGGAGATACAACTTACCTTGTGAAGATATAAAGATGTGACTGTCACGTCCCACTCCTACATGGAAGGGAGCAGCTGAGGTTCGTAGATGCCTGTGGTTGAAAAGGAACAGCAAAAGCCAAAAGGGTCCAAAAAAAAGCTCACCAAGTTTTATTAGCAAATCACACTCAGCGTGGAAATTGTACATATGTTGCCCAGGGTCCTGAGGGCACCATCTGAGCTTTTTGGGGATACCTTCTTAAAGGTAAGTTTTCTCCTCCCTGAGATTTCTTGCTCTTCATGTAAGTGAGTGAGCATGTCCAGTCCTCTGGACCTGTCTGGAAATGAGAGTGAGAATATTGTGATATAACTGAAATCAGGGAAGGAAGAAGAGGCAGGATTTGAAAGTGTTGGAAGAAATGGAACAGAAGAGGTCAGACAAAAAAAGGAACACGTCAAAGAAAGCATGTGAAGCACCTCAGGGCCTCCTGAATCACAGCCTCCTCTTCAATTTCAACACTTTGCTTGTGCCAGCAAACATCAGTGAAACCTATCAATTGTGCCACTCTGTGGGAACTTTGATACCACTTACATTTATTAAAACATATATGAAGATATTTTAGCTGTATTTGAGGAAAAGGAAAGAAAAATATGAGGAAAAAGGAAAGAAAATATACGGAAAAAACACATCTTGATTCTTCTGATTCTTTACCCATAAAAGATACTGTGTCATGACACATTGGAATTGAGAGTTTGAGTGGTTCCTACACAAAGAGCCTATATATTTGACAAAAAATATGTTCTACCACTGTATATTGTGAAACAGTGATAGATGAGAATTCACTGTGATTTTTTGAATTACACTGTCATGCCTACAAATCTTTACAAATGTCAAACAAAAAGAGCTTTGTTTTTAAATTAACATAATAGCATTATACAATTATAACTCCATGATTCGAGCTGACAAGATTAATAAAAAGGTCAAGGAGTTACTGCTATATCAGTACCCTCACTCTGGCTGCTCAGCTTTTTTCTTTTCTGGTGTTTTGTTCTTCTTTCTGCATTATATTCTCCGAAGCTGCATTGTGTCTGTTACCAGGTAAAATAACCTGTTTTCAGCACTTTATTATCTACCTGCTCCTTTTGTTAGTTTAAGTCTAACTAAATGTGCCCTCAACCTCACATATCTTTAGTAGTGTAGAATCTGCTTTGTGAATGTGGCTACTTTAGTTCTTACTGTTGATGATCTTTTTTCCATCAAAGGTAGGTGAAGATCAGGATGTTTTGTTTGAGTTCAAATTATTGAAATTACCTGACTGAAGACAAAGCGAACATAAAGTGTTACATAAGTGATAGAGTTTATATAGATCTTTCTCAGCTATTACAGGAATGACTGAGAATCAAGACTTAAAGCTGGTAATTATACAGTTTTACAACAGTACCCTGAAAATGCTCATGATATCTCAAAACAGAGTGTACTCTTCAGTGCATATATTTAAGAACCTCTATGCAAGTGTAACCTTATGTTTCTTTTGTTATGCAACAGTACATTCACTGTCTCAGAAACAGCAAAATAATATTTGGAGTTTGTTTCTGGTTTTAATAACCCTAGAGAGATTATTTTGTGTTTCCCATCATCTTGGTTAAAGTCTGTAATGATTACAAAAGCCTTTTGAAAAGTATCCCACTGGAGACTCAGTAAGATATTCTACAGCAATATTTTGAAGCTAAACTTTGAAATTGTCATATCAGGTAAAACTCCATTTCTAAAGTCTAGCTGACAAGATTAGCGTACTATCTTTGCATCTTGTTTACAGTATAAGAGTTGACTACCCACGGAGATAAATAATATCTTTCTTCTCTATCTCTGGTGATTTTACTATTTGAGGCATACATACAGCCAAATTGCTATCCTACAAATCACAAACAAAGGAATGAGAAGTGTCTTCTGTTCCAGTAGGTCTAATTCTTTGTTATCAAGGTAAAACATAAGAATTGTTTTTCCATTAACTAATCAAGTTTAGTTTTAAAAATGATACAGTATTTATCTCTTCTTCTCTTAACAGAAAGAATTTCATGAGTCCATCCACTCAATTAGCTGGTAACTGCTTTCAGTTTCCAGACTAAAACTATTCATGGTCATACAGATCAGTGGGTGTTGTAAATCTTCCTGAGAAACTGAATTAACACCTGGGTTATTTTCTTATCCTGAACTCTAAGATGCACTTACATTTACTGCCAATATTATTAAGACTTGTAATAGCTGGCATGTACCTACCAAAGCCACATTCATAAATGACAGGAGCATAACCATAATCATATCTTCAGATTCTCCATCCTTCTAAACCTTTCCTGAACTTTTTCAAATTTTAACTTATTTTAATTAACAAATTTTAATTTAATTTTTTCAGTGTTCCAGATAAAGTCTCCTGTCAGTGACTTACTGAGTGTCATTAACACTTGCCATTTCTCCTGGAAACAACTTTTCTGATGGCCTTAGAGTCACAATTACATTTTCCAAAGACAGATCAGATGGACAGTTCAGACTCAATAAATAATTGAATAAATGCACACGATTTTTTACATATTTAGTTATTTCCAAATTTTAAGCACCTTACTCTAGCAAAAGTCTTCTTGTCTCCATATGAAGGATCTTGGACTTTATACTATTTAGTTTCATCCAATTTCTAATACCCTGTTCCGTTCCTCAAAACCATCCAATTCCTCATGTCTAAAATCTAGCCCCTTTCGTTATACCTGTACTTTCTAGCTTTATCTAATCAACAAGTTTGATTAACTTATTTCTAATTTTCTTTTTCTCCTACTATGGTCAGCGGGCTGTTCTTAAGGAATTCCACTCGTATGTCACATTCAAATCTGCCACACGCTCTTTTCAGCAGATACCACATCTTCTCACCTGGACCCACTAAAACAAGTTTCCTATCAATCTTCGTGTCACTGAACTTGAACTAATACTTTTGCTTGTGATAGCATATGATAGGACTTATTGAAATCTTTGTGACTCAGATCTATCACATTTCTTTGCTCCAGATAGTAATTCATATCCTCCAGACAATCAGTTATATTTCATCAGATGACAGTTAGTCTCAGGCAATTTACATTTGTGTGTTTTTAATGTTTGCTACTGTTTCTGTTTTCTTTGTTCTGTCATCTTATACTGAATTGTTCTAATTCCTTTCCCTGCACTGCTCCTGCCTAAAAATAGTTACTGTATTTGTTACTTCTCATTCATTCAGTGCCACCTGTGACAAGATCTAAAAGTACCTACAATAAGAATTGTAATTCACAATTTAGTAAATAATACATTTACTTAAAACATAATCATTAGCTGATAACAAAAATTTAGATGCCTTGCAAAGGCATTTCTAAATGACGTGCTGTCAGACACTGACATTTCAATATTTGAGGTTGGAGATTTTATTAAAATTCAATGGAATGAATTTAAATTGTTCAGATTTTTGAGGTAGCAGATTGTCATTTGTTTTTCCAAGCAAATAAAAATAATTATTCTTATAAACACTGGGCCATGCTGCAATTAGCATATGCTAAAGATTTATAAAGGCTTCATAACTAATGCATATACTAACGTCACATGCAGAGACAATGAAAAACTCCTTCATACATACCCCGAAGACCAGAATTTGTTCAATGCATTTCATGGCACACCATGCTATTCTCAATATCTTATGCAATAATAAGAACAGAAATTCCTAAATCTGCATCACTGAGTGCTACATACGCCCAGATCATGGAAAGAGGTGACCTCATTTCTTATTCAGATTCATATTCATAACACATTCTGTCTTCAGTGATAATAAGGCCTAAGGACAAGCAATACTAAAAAGTTCAGAACTAATGCTTCATGTGGCATGTCAGCAAGGCAGGTTAAAAGCATAGCAAACTTAACCATGTTGTAATGGTGTAACTCCTTATGTCTCACACTCATCTGAAGAAAGTTTTAATTCATAAAATCACAGAATCATAGAATATTCTGAGTTGGAAGGAATCATCAACTCCAACTCCTGGCCCTGGCCCTGCACAGGACACCCCAAGAGTCACACTATGGGCCTGAGAGCATTGTCCAAACACTTCTTGACTCAGACAGGCTTGGTGCTGTGACCACTTCCCTGGGGAGCCAGTTCCAACGCTCAACCACCTTTTGGGTGAAAAACCTTTTATTGATATTCAGCCTAAACCTCTCCTCTGACTCAGCTTCATGCCATTTCCTTGAGTCCTGTGACTGGTCACAAGAGAGAGGAGATCAGTACCTGACCCTCCGTTTCCCCTCGTGAGGAGGCTGAAGATCACAATGAGGTGTCCCCTCAGTCTCCTCTTCTCCAGGCTGAACAAACCAAGTGACTTCAACTGCTTGCAATTAAGCCAATGGTGTGGTTAAGAGCATGACTGAAACAGGCAACAGCCTCAATACTGAAAATGTCTGAGAAAATTTCATACAAAAGATGGATGTAAGACTGTTCCCTTCTTCCCAGGACTTCTGGTAAGTGGAAGTTCTTTGTGAAAGTTCTGTGCCACATCAGTCGAGACAACAGTATCATATAAAACTTCGATGTGTTCTGCAAATTGCATATATGTAGTCAAGTATATGAATTTAAACACACAGAGTTTGAGACACACAAACTAGACTACAGCTTGAAGTAAAGGAATGTCAAAATATTATTGAACGTATTATTTTGACTATCAATTGTGAAGATCAAGTGGTATGCCTCTCCCTTTTTTCTCTTCCCTTGTGCCCCATTCCCCACTTTAAATGTGAGCAAAAGGTATCAAGCCTTTTTTTTTAACTGAAAGCAAAGATGTCTCTCCTTGAACAACTGAGAAGGAAATGACCAAATGGCATGAGTCAGTTTACTCCTTTGACACAAGAAAAAGGCTTTAGAAATAGTTCACATAGCTTCAGGGCCTGTTTCAAGCTTTTCTAACTTTAATATCAAGGTCAGTCAGCATTGCATTTCTCATACCACAAATCCCACTTCCAGCCTGAATGAACACTGAAGGATTTTACATCCTGCAGTATCACCATGATTTATCCACCAGAGACTTCTTTTCTCACTTGTCTGGACTCAACCTGGCAACATGACTAAGCACTGTCTTTATGAATTTGCATAAATATGCAAGGCTTTTTGTCTCTAGGGTTTCTCATAGTCCATGAAGGCACTGAGGCTCTTGACAACCGACTGTGAGGTCTGTTGATTTAGTCAGTTTGAAGTAACCACCCCCATCCTGGAGACTGATGATGCAAGGCAGAGCTCCAGGTGATGCTGTTTTATCTGCTACCATTCTGGCTTTCATGATCAGTTTTTACTGTTAATTTAGAGATTGGTTTAGCACAGTATCATAGGACTTGTATAAACTGAATGGCAAAGTCTTGTAGAAATTACATCTGTCTAAATTATGGCATTACCAAAGGCAAAGGTAATAATGATTGTGTTCATTCTTCACAGAGATTAGAGACTGAAGTTTGCAGATTTTTAATTTATCTCAAAGTAGCTAAAACTAACTTGCTGTACTGGACGAGATTCAGCAGCAGCTTTTCTTTGGGGGTTAATATAAGATATGAACAAAGGAGATAATGTTAACCTTGGGATATGAAATAAATGTTGAACCTCTTTGTGAGATGATACAAACACAAACAAGGTCCCAACGTTGCTGTTGAAAAGAAATAACAAAGTGATGTAAATAGTGACCTGAAAACCCAAAGACTTGAGTCAAAATCTTTGCTATCAAAGCAAGGTCAGATATGATTGGTTCATTTTCCAGAAATCAACTTTTGGCAAGTATTACAATGCAAATAAGTCTTCATGGAAGCAAACAAACAAACAAACAAAACCCCAAACATTAATTTGAAGGGTAGAGAACTACTAGTAGATTTATTTTGTATTATTATCAAATGATCCACTCTCTATTTTATAATTATATTCCTAAATCCAAAAAGACATTGCAGTCATAATCATAGAATCACAAAATCACAAATCACAGAATGACAGGAATGGGAAAGGTTGGGAGGGACCACAGTGGGTCGTCTGGTCCAACCTCCCTGCTCAAGCAGGGCCATCCTAGAGCACATTTGCCCAGGATTGCATTCAGGTGGTTCTTGAATATGTCTAGTAAGGGAGATAATCAACCTCTCTGGGCAACCTGTTCCAGTGTGAGATCACTCCACAGTAAAGAATCTTCCTCATGTTCAGGTGGAACTTCCTGCACATCAGTTTCTGCCTGTTGCCACTTGTCATATTGCTTGGCACCACCAAAAAGAGCCTCATTTCATCCTCTTGACACCCTCCCTTCAAATATTTATATGCATTGATGAGGTTCAGGTTCCCTTTCAGTTGTTTTTTCTTGAATATGAACAGTCCCAACTTTCGCAGCCTGTCCTCATAAGAGAGATGCTCCAGTCCCTTAACCACCTTAACCCTTTTGTGCCCCTGAATATTCAACTCTTTTCCGTGACAAAGGACAGGAGCTAGTAAAGGAGAGCAGAAGGACAAATCTAACAGGATGAATTCTGCTCCAAAACTTCTTAGGCTTGAGAGTGGATGATCAATAATGACCTAATGAATTTCCGCAATACCAGCTGATATCAAATTACTCTCCATTTATTAGAATAATTTACTCTCTTCACTTTGGTGACCACTAAGAAAATACAACATAAATGGATTTTCACTAGGTATTCATCAGGAGAAAAAAGTGATATTACAAAACCAAACTAATTGCATAATTTTCAGATATCTTTCTTCTTTCTTTATGTTATATATTAAGTACTTATTTCCTGCTCTCGACAGCCTACAAATTTACTTCCCAGGAAGTTTAATCTGTGATTGCTTTTAAGTACTAACACTATCGTTACTGCTGGACACACATCTTTCGTTCCCTGGAGAATGTTATGCCCCACTCCAAGTTTTTACTTCCCACCTAACAGCACTGCTTATTAACAACTCATTTTCCATTAAATAAAGGTCTTTTATAGCCAGGTAAGAGGAGACAGAGGATTGAGTGAAAGAAATAGAGGAAAAACACTTGGATTGTAGGCAGCTGCTACTTATTAAGAGCAGTACCATTTACAGAAATAAATGCGCATAAATTTCTTTTCTAAGTAACATGGATACCAGGAAAGACAAAGTTGCTGGAACCTTCAGGCGAAACACCTTTTTATGTATCACCCAGCACATCCATTCATAGCAAGTTTGACACTGCACTGTTTGAATAGGCTTTTATGTCACAGATAAATATTCTATATTTGTAATATGAAGTAGCCTATAAAGAGAGACTTATTTCCTTTTTCAGTGAAAAATGGGTAAGTAAAGCCCATTATTCCCCATCTAAATGGCCACCAGCCAGTGACTAACAGCTAGCCCATTTGATCATGGAGTTGTAGCTTACTGATATGAAATCATTTTTCATGGCAGCTCTTGACAGAGAAATAGGAAGAATATGCATGGCTCACGAGAGGGCTTTTGACAGTTGCTGCCTTGAAATGTTTTCATTTGTCACTGTGACAGAGAACAACAAGATACTGACTGAAAGAGAGGGCATGAGGACACAGCTGTCTTCAGCTAACTTTCACTGAGCCTTGACACACAGGCGCATAAACACACTTGGGGTTACTTAAATTTTCCTGATTTTCCCCAATAACCTCATTAACCATTTATATTTTAAGAATAATATGCAGCTAAGCATGTGTTACTGATGCTGCACTGACGCATAACAATAATCAATGCAGTCCCAATTTCATTAAAATTTGTCTAAATCTAAAGAGTTGGGGTTTTTAATGACAACTTTTATTATGACTTCTGGCTTAATTATTTCCCACGAACAACAAAGTTTTCCAAACTCCTTCCCTGGGTTTTCCCTATTATTCTGATATCTCCCACTTAAAAGAAAAAAAAAAAAAGGAAAAAAAAAGGAGGAAATTAATTTTGCATTTCTAAAGAAACATCTTTCCCATTCAGGTTTAACACTGCTTTTTTTTCTATACCTGAAATCATTCCTAACACAGTTTATTCTCCATATAATGCTTAAATCAATGAATAATCATGAAAGCATTAACCTTAACAAGATATAATGTCTATGAACTTAAACATGAAAAAACAGCCTTATTATCTCTTAAATATTGTTAACATCATACCAACAGCAGTACGATATTTAAAAGGTGTCTTACATGCTCCTTGCATTACATTTTGCATTAGGCAAAATATATAGCAATTGTAACCCTTGCATTTTCAGTAATATTTACCACTGAAAAAATAGGTTAATGTAGCAATAGTCAAGTTTTTCTTCAGGAAAAAAAATAAGCCATTCTTGCCCCTGGAAAATTGCAAAGAACAATATATTACATTTCCATGAAAACAAAAGCCAGTATCTGATGTCACATTGTTCAGCCTTACTTCTAGAATTGTTTTTACCTTCATTAATCTATCGCTAAAAACAAACCTTTGCCTATCTCCTTATCTTTTCGTTTCCTTTTCAAACTTTTTCCCCAATAAGATATGATCCTCTTCTAAAAATGATGATCATAACTTATAAATATCCATTGCTACATCCTGATCTTCTTGAAAGTTTAGAAACAACCTTCTTTATTTTCCTGAGAAACATTCAAAAATGTCATATATAAGTATGTTGACAGAAGCCCAGGAGAGAAAAAGCAGTCCCATACAGAGTCCCAGGGAAGAAGAGAAAAAAATCAATTAAGGTAGTCATGATGTCACGAAAGGAAAAGAAAGGTCTGAAACACAAAATTAGAGTTTTGTTCACAACGTTTGAAGGAATTTCAGTTCTAACAAATTAAATTAAAAGCAAATTGTCACTACTATCTATAATTTTAAAGATATGTGATCATCTGAGCCAATTAAGTATGCTCAATATGCCTGGGGCTAATATTTGCCCTAATCTATAGCATAGGTTGCAGACACGGAAGACAAAAATCAAACTGAAAAGCAACCTGTTTAAGAGACATGATTTGGAGGAGCTGAGGCTTCTTTCAAGTGGTGTTTTCTTTGATGGGGGTAGATTATTAGGGATTGTAAGTGATCTTATACAGTACAGGAGGTGTTACTAACACAGAATACTTGAAGAATATGGCTGTAAAGGCTGTTCGAGCAGCTAGCTAGGCACAACGATAGCCAGGGGGTGACAAACAGAGCTCAAACAGCAGTAGCCAGCTGAGCATGAGAGGCCTGCTGCCTCCTGAACTCACTCAGTAGAATTCAAGCCTCACTCTCCCACAGTTAAGCTTCTATAGAAGCGGAAGAACCAAACACTCTCTCCAAGAAGCTGATCCACAGAAAGGTCAACATTAAAGTGCCAAAAGTGTGGCATGTCACTTGCCTAAAGAACTTTTCTAATTGTCATCATAACTCTGCCAATGAAAAATGTGGTCATCACTCTCTCTTCATACACTTGTACTTCATGTTCCCATTTCCTCAAATGGTTTTACTGTCTGTTTCCTGAGTCTGTCTCTCCCACACTTTCATCAAAAACTTTTTTGCTCTGCACTCTTCATTTCCTTGGGTCATTCGCTGTATTAGAACAGCTTTCCATTCCAAACGGATAGAATATGTGGAATAATTTCTCCATTTCAATAAACACTTCAGAGAAAGCCATTTTAGAATAGCAAATTGCTCCCAGGAGCACAGACCACTTTTTCTTCAAGTAAAATCTAGTTTGGTAAAGGGACTGGAATTATCTTTAATAACTTTATTTAGTAGCTGATATAGAGAAAAAAAAGGTATATGATCAAATAAATATATCTCTACCTTGATTTTCATTTATCTTACCTCCATAAAGAAACTGGGCTTGATGCCAGCTTTACTATGTGAAATGACTTTTCTTCACATTCAGCAAAATCTTTCCCAATACAGTCTCAGAGGAATATAATATGAATTCAGTTTTCCTCAGCCTTGTTACTCATAATCTGCAAGTACTTTCTTTTAAATAGTGTCAAAATCAAATAATGTTAATAAAAATGTAAATTCCTAGTACAAAGTGATGTGAAGTTTAAAGCACATACAAAAAAACAACCCACAACACTACAGTGCAAGTTATGATCCATTATCCCAAGTCTCTGATTAGGCAACATCTGCATACAAATATGGTGCTTTTCTTGGTTACGGTTATGCAATCAAATGCACACTGAGATTTCTCATCCTCAGATTAAATGCAGCCTGATTTTAACAGAGAACTGTGACCTGACTTACTGAATTATCAGCGAGGGGGAAAAGTTGAAATTCAAAACACTCAAAGGGCTTGTGTCTGCTAATACGACTGAACACAACCACTCAAATCTACTGAATAGAAGATGGCCTGGTGCAGAAGCTGCGCTACTAGTGAGTAGCTTGAACTCCACACCATTGCCTTCTTGGTCAAGGGCTTGTCTATGCTAGCACGGACTTACCCTAGGTTTCCCAGTGCCAAAGCACTGCAGGGTCTGTAGCTGCCTGGGACTGGGAATGCCAGGGGCTTGCCAGGTCATGACAGGGCCTGGCGGCCAGGATTATAAACCCACTGGGATGTTTTAAATTTTCACAATTCATTAACACTGTCCTAGTTGTAGTGGTTTGACCCTGGCTGGATGCCAGGTACTCACTAAATCCAATCCCTCCCTCCCCTCTGCAAATGGACAGAGAAGGGAAAAAAAACAGCAAAGGATTCATGAGTAGAGATAACAGATGGGAGAGGTCACTTACTGATCACCATCACAGGCAAAACAGACTCAAGTGGGGATATTAATGAAATTTATTACTAACAGGATCAGAGCAAAAGAGTGTAAAGCAAAATAATCTTAAAAACACCTTCCCCTCACCCCGTATTCCTTCCACGTTCTACGTCCTTTTCCCCAGTGGTACAGGGAGACAGGGAATGGAGGTTATGGTCAGTTGTTGTTTCTGCCACTTCTCATAGAGAGGAGTCCTTACCCTCTTTCCCCTGGGGTCCCTCCCACAGGAGACAGCCCTTCACGAATCTCTCCGGCATCAGTTCATCCCACAGGCAACAGTTCTTCCCAAACTGCTGTTCCATGGGTCACTTTTCCATGGGGTGCAGTCCTTCATGAATGAGCTGTACTGGCATGGGTCCCCCACAGGGGTCACAAGTCCTACCCAGCAAAAAAACCTGCTCCAGTGTGGTCTCCTTCTCCACAGGCAGGATCCTGCTTCATCTTGGGCCTCCCACAGGGTCACAGTCTCCTTCATCCATCCATCTGTTCCAGCATGGGCTCCTCCACGGGCTGCAGGTGGGTCTCTGCACCCCGATGGTCCTCCATGGGCTGCAGGGGCACAGCTGCTCCACCATGGTCTGCACCACGGGCTGCAGGGGCCTCAGCTCCGGCGTCTGGAGCACCTCCTGCCCCTCCTTCTGCCCTGACCTTGTTGTCTATCTTCTTGTTCCCATGTCCTTACTCTGCTCTTCTCTGGCTGGAATTTTCCTCTGTGCGACAACCTTCCGTTCTTAAATATGTTATCACAGAGGCTTTACTATTACTCCTGATTGGCTTGGCCTAGTCCAGCGACAGAAAGTCCATCCTGGAGCCGACAGGCATTGTCTCCACCAAACAGGGGAAGCTTCTAGCAGCTTCCAACAGAAGCCACCCCTGTAGCCCCCCTGCTACCAAAACCTAGCCACAGAAACCCGCTACACCAGTTTTCCCACAGCTTCCTAAAAAGAGAAACTTTGTCAAAGTTGAACAAAAAAAATTATAAGGTAGAAAGCTATTTTTAGCAGTACAGAGCCATAGAAACTACTTCAAATATCCCATTGATAAATATGATTTCAAAACAGATTCAAGATCTTCTGTCATGCAAAAGCTGGATATTTGGATCACAATGCCAGTTCATGCTATCTCAGCCCAGAACCATATACTTTGGCACTGTGAATGCAGCTTCTCTTTGAGCTCAGGCAAGATTAAAGTTTCTTGCTGTTAACACACAATAAGTCAAACTTCTTGAATGTCAGCCTCAGAAAATTAACCAACAGCCATTACCCATCTACATCTGCCTGGATTCAGTTTATACTTTTGCTTGTTTGCCATTTTAAAAATTGACTTACTTTTGGTATTATTATCAGTGGTGGTAAAAAAAAATTCCAGCAAGTTCAGGACCTTCAACCTATTAAAAAAAGTGGAAAGAAAAGACACAAGAGAAAAACTGGGAGGGAAAAGAGTCTTCAGGTGAGCTATGTGCTGAAGGTAGGACAGTGATGGAGGGGTTTATGCCATGGGAGCAGAGGGCCAGGAATGGGAGTACAGCTCATCCTCCTTCTCCAGGATGTTATCTGGGAGCAGGGCATGAGGAAGAGCGGTGCTCCCACCGCTCACCTGCCACTGGAGCACCAGCCAGGAATGGGGTTTCCAGCTTTGCAGCAAGGCCTCCATGGACACAATTGTCAGGATAGAGGAGTGGGCTTCACTCGGTATCGCCTTCTCTGTTTTTTGTTCCCTTTTCTGTTCCTTCCCTTTCCAGGCTCCAGCTGTGCTAAATGGGATACACTGAGCACACAAAAAGTCCAGCAGCTCTGCCATGGAAATTTTAATGCTGCTCTGTATGAACTCTGCATGTAGATCAGCCAGGTCAAGCATGGTGGTGGCTCAGACCTTCAGAAATTAGCTGCATTGCTGTAAGCAACGGTGATCCAGCTGACAGCAAATTGGAATTTCTTCACTAGATTTAGCTTTATCCAATCACTGTACTCTTTTGTTGGACACATGTTCTGAGATGCCTACATCTGTATATGAATAAAAGCAATATTTTGACAAAGACAGCAATCTGAAGAGCTAATATAACTGCAAGAAATAGTGCAAAGCACAGACCTTTATCTTTAATTGTTTATTGTTAGATAAATAATTTTAAAATATTTATTACTGCCCATTTCTTTTATGTTTATAGACAGCCTATTAGGGAATCATAACTTCTTTTTATTTTTAACTCTACTGTTTGCGTTTAATTTTAAATACATATGCCTCATTTTTGATGTTACATGAGAACCAAAAAGAGTCAATATTTCATTTTTAAAAGTTTACCTGAACATATACTCTCTTCTTTGGGGGAATGAAAGATTTTTGCTTAAGCCTAAGCTAAAGCTACTTTTTTTCTGCAATAGTGTGTAGAAGCAATACAAGAGGATAATCTCCACCACAATCAAAAAACATGACACCCTTAATACCAACAGAAGTACTTCCCTTTAGCTTCTACAATACAACCAAATGACAGAGGCAGAATTTCTTAACTTCTGATTGAAAGACAGGCTATTTAAAGCAGTCAGTCTGGGTGTTCTGGATGTGTGAACATGCACCTGTGCTATGAGCAGAAATGTTAAATCAGGAGCTTAATGCTTATAGAGGGATTTCACCCACTTAGGTTAGCTTGTTGAACTAGATATATGTAAGCTCTGAGGTTAATGAATCTTGAAATGGAGCTCCACATGACTCAATAGACGATACTGTGCCTGTTAAAGCTCTGTAAGCAATTTCTTCAATACATAGCATGCCTTTCCATTTTAGTATGTTTTATTACTACTGAATGAAGATGCTCATTCTTTATTGTTGGTTGCTCTTTCCAATCATGACTTATTATACCCCTGTCCATCTGAATTGATGATGCAGCTCTCGGAGCCATATGAGCCTCCATACTTTGCCTCTAAATCTTCATAGCACAAATCATCAGAAATTCAGCCACACCCATCTTCTGGGGTAATGGCAGCAGCCACTGGTAAGACTAAAGCATACAGACCCTCATTTAACAGCTCCTCATTGATGCAGTAAGCTTGTAAAATACACTTCACTTCTTCAGAATCTCTACCACGTAACTATGTTTGTCCTAGAAATAACTACATGCCATCTGCTTTTACCTCATTCATACTGGTTTCTTCATAATCTACTGATGCTGAAAAGAGAAAAGATGAAACCTTGCAAAAGACAAGTAAATAGAGGCCAGCTCTGATGAAATCAAAGTATCAGTATATGAGGATGAACAGCAGGCTACTGAAGAGCAAAGTCAACTTGTGAGAACTATTTCCTCAAACTCTGCCTTTATTTAAAGTGCACGCAATTTTTCAGTCTTTCTCCCACCCTTCACTTACTTTCTGCTACATCAGGGAAATGTAAGCAAGATTAAGCCATTTTTTTTTACTACTACTCCAATGAAGGTTTTTCCGTGATTAGTCTACAAAACAAATTGCATGCTTTCACCAACTTTGTACTGAAAAAGGAATTTATGCAGCTATTTCCAATCTTTTTAATATAACCACTCATGTAGCCACTCACATACATGGCACCTAATCAGCCATACATGGCACCTAATCAACCATACATGGCACTTGATATTCAATCACAGCACTAATCACCAGCTTTTTAAAATCCCTATCTCACTCCTGAATTAATAATTAGTGATGTTCATGATAGCTTAATGCACACGTTATAAAGAATGAGCAGTGTAACTATACCAAACCTTCCCTTCCTCCTTGGGACAATTGAGGCCATCATTACAGATAAACACTCAGCTTTTGTATCAGTGTTCAGTGGCACAAACAGCAAGAGGTATATGTCAGCAGCATCTGATTTTCGTTACTGCACACACCATTACTCACTTAGTTTGTTGCTCTTGCAACTAAGCCCTTAAATTTGCAAACTTGCCTTTCCCACTGTGCATTCATTGCCTTTTGCTGTCACTTCAGCCTTGTTTGGTAACCCTCGGCACTAGAAATTGATTACTCTCTTCACTATCTCTTTGTGCAAGGAGTTATACTAAATCGAAACTGCCACCTTTAAATTATTGTGCAGCCTTCACACTTAGGTATTAGCGGTATATTAAAGTGCTATCTCCTATCTATACTATAAAGTTTATTGTTTTAATTAAAATTTTCCCTATGCTCTCCAAATGAGATGATCCTTGCTTTCCCCTTGCTGCTCATTTATGAGTCATAAAAATTTTCTAATTATCCCATATGAATTTTGGAATTAATTCCCCTAATTTTACTTACTCTATGTTATGATGACTTCATGTATATACAGGTGTGCAGATGGTTCCACTTCATCAGTGAAATGTTGTTGTAGTTTAACCCCAGCCAGGAACCAACCACCATGCAGCCACTCGTCCACTCCACCATCAGAAGGATTGGGGAAAGAATCAAAAGGGTGAAAGCTAGAAAATACATGGGTTAAGATAAAGGCAAATTAATAGGAAAAACAAAAACCACATACACAGGCAAAGCGAGAAAAGGAATTAATTCCCTATTTTCCATGAGCAGGCAGGTGTTCAGCCATGTCCAGGAGAGCAGGGTCCCATCAGATGTAATGGTGACTTGGGAAGATAAACGTCATCAAATCAAAATGCATGATGTCATATGGTATGGAATATCCTTTTGGTCAGTTGGAGTCATCTGTGTCTCCTCCCAACTTCTCTTGCAACCCCAGCCCTCTCACTGGTGTGGCAGTACAAAAAGTAGAAAAGACCTTGGCTCTGTGTAAGCACTGCTCAGCAATAACAAAAACAACTCTATATTATTATAACTGTGTTCAGCACAAATCCAAAACACAGCCCCATACTAGCCACTCTGAAGGATATTGACTCTACCCCACCCAAAACCAGCACAAACTTATTTAGTAGAATATACCATAATTTACTTTTCCAGATGGGTCATCAACAGAATTTGTCATCGGTATCTGCTGACATTACAGTGACTAATGATTTTTCACCCTGTCTTTTGTTTGGTGCTAACGTTTGACTCGCTCTCCATGGAACTCATTAGCTGAACAAAGTAAGTGAAGAAAAAAGGTGGGATCAGAATTTAGAAGATATTCAGAATTATTTAGCACACAAACAAAAACAAGGTACAGAAATGCCTGATGCAATCTTAGTCCAGGAAGGAAATACCTTTCATCACCAAGGACTCATATCCTGCTTTCTAAACCAACCAATGTAAACTCTAACCAGTTGTTTACATGAATGTTTGGCTATGCAGTCTGGAAAAGAAAGAAGGATTATGCATTCATAGTAGATTAATAATCCATCTGTAGTGGTGAGTCCATCAGGAAAAACCATGTATGCTTACTGTGCACTGTTGTTGTTTACCATAGAACTGGAGAATAAAGGTCCAAAACTAACCAGTCCAAATCCTTGCATCTCATGATTTTGAATGTTAAGGTTGTAAACATTAGAATGCAAATGATGCAAAGACATAGAGTAAAATGCAAAGACATGATGCAAAGACATAGAGTAAAAGCTTTTTTTCTCCAGAAGATATCAAATGCATACATGTAAGAGCCTTCACTAATGTATACGTGTTAGTCTGGCTGCCATCCCTTACCTATTTTAAACACTGTGTCTTGTTCCACTGACTCTTGTTCCACTTCACAGCACATTGTGCCGCAAGCACAAGCAAGCACCTGAACATCATGCCTTATAAAATCCGTTCAGATGTTTCCTCACGTGAACACAAAACCTCACCACTGCAAAGAAAACTAGTTTTAAGTTTAGAGGACATAATGCTAGATCCTTCTTTTAGAAATATTTTTTCTCCCGGTAGTTTACTTCACTGTGACTTACTCTCAACCAGACCCTAACAAGTAAAACTGAGTTACTGGTGAACACAGTGAACTATTTATGCCATAAAATATTTGTTCTAAATGAAACAGACAAATCCAAAACTCTGTAGAAAGATGGGAATGTATTTGATTTTAGAGACAGCACTTTAGTTTCACTAAGGACTTATCAATCAGTTAAGTTTGGTGGTTTGGGCTGTTTGCGTTGTTTTAAAGGGAAGAAACTCCTATATTGAAGTTATTGTCTTTAATAACTGACTGAAATACAGAGTTTAAACATTTAAACTTTTGAAACAATATGTGAAAATTGACTACTTTTATTGTAAATATACTTGGTAATTTAAACTCTGCTAGATCATTTTATCCGGTTGCATATACTAGGATGTAGTCACATTAAACAAGCCCCCTGTCCTGAAAAACATAGACTAATTTATGATCTCAAAATGTTATCTTTTATGTGGTCTAATTTCAAGTATATATTTCACTGAAGAAACAATACTTCTGACCACTGAATGTTTACATTTTTTTATTTTTAAAAAACTTTCTAAAATATTTGTACCTTTCAGCATTCAGAATGTTGCTCTTGTTATAATTAATGGCAAGTCCATTAACAAATGAATATACATAGAGAATTACATAGTAAAGAAACTACTGGCGTTCATATCACCCAAGACATTTAAACTAAGTTTTGGGGTTTATTGCTTGAGGCGACACTCTTCTGGAGATTATATTGTGTCTGTAATCTGAAACATACAAGCATTTTTAAAAATAAAATAAAAAAATCCATTCATTTCTTCCTCATGTTTAATAACAACATTAGCATAAAGTCTTAGAAGTTATGAAGCACCATCTCACAAAAAGTGAGGCTGTTGCTACTGTGCAGATACCAGACTGTTTCCACAGTGTTTGGAACTGAGGAGCAGTCAAAAACTGCTGCCTTTTACAAGTCCTTCAAGATATTTTTACTCCCTTAAGAGCGCTTAACTGTGCTGAAAAAGGATTCCATTCCATTGAAGAACAATGAAAGTGAGTTTTAGCAGTCATCTTCACAGACACACTCAAAAGTGGATAAGCAGTCTATGATAGCATTGAACAATTTACAGTACAAAAGAGAATAGCACCAAAATTAAGAGAAAATGGAATTTTTACCCCTATATATAGAATCCTGCTCAAACCAAAGCCTTCTTGAGGAACAGGGTTGTTTGTTTCCTTCATGCTGTTTTTTCCTTCCAGCAGTTTGCTGTACTAAATCAGACTTGCATGTAATCAGTGTCGCCACACAGTTAAATACAATAGCCCACTGTCATAACTTCAGAAAGCACTTGATTGAGATTGTTGCACACACAGCCCTTACAGTTTCCACTCCTTTCCTAGTGTTATGCTTACCCTTCCCCTGCTCCTCTGGCTCTTCAAGCTGGTGGGAACTAGGGGGTGTGTGGCAAGATGTCAACATCTGGTATACTTCACAGGTTATAATATCATTTTGATCTCTTACCTTAATATGATGATTTCTTCTTCACCTAGAATTCATTTAGAGACACATTTACATGTTTATTAAGACTTTTTTACATCTTTTTCTTTACTGGTCTGAAATTCCATCTTCCAGTCTTAAAAACTTCATTTTACACCTGTTAGATGCTATTTCTTTGTTCTCTTTGTCACCCTTCAAAGATGTTTTTTCCAGCTGCAAGTCTGCATTGTTTTAGCTGACCACTGGTTTTGTAGCCATAAACAGTGCCAATCTATGCTCCATGTCTTATCATCACCTGTCTGTACTCCTCCATACTGCATTTTTAAGGTCTCTGCTATTATGGCAGGCCTGTATATCTCTAAACTCTACCCCTATGCCAGGCATAAATGTCTTATTCTACAGTTATTACTACTATCTGTATTAAAAAAAAAAAAGTTTAATTTGTGTTTCTCTTTTGCAGTAGATCTCCAAAAGATACAACCAAAAGATTACTGTCAAGATGGAGAACGCTGTGAAGCATTTATACCATGCATGTCACTGATAGTAGCAAGGTACAGAGATAGGAATAAGTGCCTAAATAGGAGAAGATTTTAAATCCAACCTTATTGGAGCAACAAGTTCTATCTTCAAACTCTTACTTTCTTTCCCCAAGCTTACAGCTGTGAAACCTTTGACTGAAGGAACTAAACCATCCTGCTATTATGACTCTATAAGGAACCACTTTTATTGTGTGACATACAACCAAAAGTTAATCGTCACAACACACAGTAAAACTATACCCTGTCTAGATATTATCAGCATCACAGATTTGATTAAAATCTTGTACTTTGATACACTGTACCATTTCTGTCACTATCCATTTCCTAAACCAGGAGAAGCCCTCAAGTGAGATGAATTTCTTATTTACAGAGAGTCTAAATAACGCACCAGTAGGACCCAAAGTTGTTATGACTTAATCAACTGGAAAAAAAACTAGGTGATAAATTAATACAGAAACTTCATATTTTTCAAGGACAAGTGGAAATGAAGAAAACAAATCAGCATCAGCCTGAAATTTATCAATTCAGAGACCTTTTCGTCAAATCACTTTCATATTCATCACATATTATAATCTTCTCTACTATTGTTGAAATACATCTTTTTCAAGCACAGTTAGGTTTAGCATTTTTTTGATCATGGAAATATTTTTAAATAAAAGGACAATAATTAATTCCCTTCCTTAGAAAACATTTCTTCAATGGATTTATGAAGCATCCTGTCAGTATTAACTAAATGATGGGACATTTTCCTTCAGATAATTAAGCATTTTGTTTGAATAAATGAAACAAGTCATAATTAAGGAAGTAGTACTCAAACTTTCCTAACTCTGGACTTGACATTCTGGTGTATTCCTATTGAGGATAATGCCTTCTGAATGACTACTTAGTTAAAAACCACTCAAAGTTTCTTAAAGATAATATTTCGTAAAGTCTTTGTTTTATTTGCTCCATTCCTCTGGCCTCTCAACAGTCCTTCGCTGCAACAGGACTCACTTGGGCGAAAAACAGCCATAAACACCGAAATATTTTTCTTCACAGTCTTGTGCAGGGTCTTCAATTTGCATAGTATTCCAACTTGCTTTAACACTTCCCATCTCTTCCACAGTTTTCTTTCATAATACATATACTCCTGTTTGGCCATTCAATTAAACAGGGCTATTACTGGCATCCCAATAATCAAAATCCTGACATTCCACACTATTTTTCCTTCCAGAGCCTCAAATATGTCTGATTCAAAACCTGTCAGACTGTCTACATTTCCCCTTGCCTACTCACACTGCCATTTTGAACATCACATTTTCCCAGACTAAGCAAGACATATCCATATACAAGCTTCTGCCAGTCTGGCACCTAGAAAGTGAATGTACTCACCACTATACACACTCATTACTGAGACTTCTGCACTTCCCACAGAATCCTGGAAAACCCAACCACCAACTAATGTTAAAACGTCATAGTCTAAGAAATGTATCAAGGAAGTCATGCACAATAGAAGTCTAATCATAAAGAAGTGCATTTTCTAGCAAAGACTATGGTGTTTACAGAGGTTAAATATTACCATTCACCATAAAGCAAATCCTTGTGTACTGATTTTGTCAAATAAACTTTGATTTTAAATTTACAGTCATATCTACATTTTACTTTATACATTCAAAGGCTACCTGAAAAACAACAAAAATTTACCTGAAATACACAGATTGTTCTGCATGATTGCTCTTGGCCAGATTCTTTATGGTTTTAGAACCAAACAAAAAGAAATAAAACCTGACAAAAAAATATCAATACTGCAACTCATATTTTAAGAGACCTATGAAAACTGTACTGGTAAGCATTATTCTCATTATCCATAAAAGAAGTCTCCATTATTTTTGAGTTGACCAGTAAATTTACATAGATTTTTAATCTATACCTTCAGTAAAAATTTTGTTCTCCTTGGATTTCTTAAATGAAACATATTTAAGTTGAATAGAAGCTGGTCTTATCTTTCTTTCTTCCTCTTACTTCTTCATCCAATATGTTGTCCATAAGTGCTCATTGCATTGTTTTCCATCTAAACAATATCTAAAGAATGAGTGAATCTCTAAACTGATGAAAACAAACCTACAGATTTATAAAAAATATGGTTGTTATGGTTGTAAAGCACAGGATGTAAAGCAGAGTTCAGGACAATCATGTTACACTTTCAGCAGTCCCTTCAGAAAAAAAAGTAAAAGTAGTCTATTACCTGTCAATCCTGTTATCATACATCACATCAATGTAATTAGCATTTCTGTCTACCAACGATATATTCAGGTAACTGGAGGCAATCTCATTTTCATGTAATAAAAGACCATACTTCAGGACAGCGGGATAACTTCCAAGAGAAGAACATATTTGTCTCCAGAAGGTTTCAAATGGCTCCACAAATTGTTAGCAAAATAAAACACAGAAAGTATTACTCCCTCTCTCAATGGAAATACACTACAACAATATACTGAAAACCTTTGCATGGGACATTGAAACTATAGATGTATAGCCCCTCTGGTTATCAGTGCAACCATCATGACTTCTCCATCTTCCAGACAGTGGGGGATGGGAAGCTGTGCTAGAGAGGAAGGTATTTCTTAACTGCAAACTAATATTACAGATAGGATGAGTGGATAGGGAACAAACAGATATTTTCATTTTTGTTCATTGTTGAAATTTCAGAATGCTAGAAGTTCCCATATTGTCTCTAGTCCCTGATAAACAAGTCTACATGACCTGTGATAGAAAGGAAACGCTAATAATCCTTTAATAATCTCAATAGGGAAAAAGATTATACTAAAAATTATACCATGTCTTTTAAGAAAGACTTCATACTTCTTTTCACACTTTTCCAAAAAATAGATACTTCCAAGGGGAAAAGTCCAGCAGCTCTATTTCTCAAATATGCCGAAGGAATTGAAGTGAAGTAGGGAGGAACGCTATACACTGATAGTTTCACTATATGATGTTAAAGTGCAGCATTACAACACTAGCTTACTGGTATCTTTTCCCACACGCTTCACTGCCTGTGACATTTTAATATAGAAAGAATAAAATGTACACACAATATCTTTATCCATGGGAGTAACTGCATACCTCTTCCCCTCAAGCTGCACAAGGACTTCACAGGGAAAAGTTTTCAGGAACATCAAAAGATGTTCTGATTCCTCAGGCACTGCTCCTATCTGGTAAGTCTTCCTAATATAAATAGACGCAAATTTTATGTTAAATGAGACTATGAAGTTTCAGGAGCAGATTCACAGTATATACCTTTCGCCCTGTCTCTTTTTCTATTCTGTTTCAGTGAGACAAGTTAAGATGAAGAGAACATCCACAAACTTACAGAATCAGTTGAAATTAAAACTTCATTTACTTACAACCTTAGCACTCAGGTTTCTCTCTAGTCATGAGGAATATGTGCACCTTAGTTCAGATAAGAGGACGTGCTAGTCACGTCTCTATCCAAATTTACTTTATCTCCTGGCTTCCCTCCATGCTGTCATCTCTTAGTCATAACGCTACTTCTGCAGTAGCAGTCTTGTCAAAATATCCCTTCAACTTGCTTCCACTATAAAGACCCTCACAAGACAATTTATTTGTCTTATTCTGACCCTGAACAGAGAGAAAAATAACCTGTTTATTTAAAAATTTTTAAGTTTAAACACAGTAGTGACTTAATCTTCAGCTACTATAATTGCAGCTCTGTAAAATCTTGGTAAAGGGAGTCCCAAGTGATAATAATTTTGCAAAACATTTGCTACCGAACACTGACCCTACCAACAGTTTAGGAGTTCTTTATGTTTTTTAAGTCTAAAGATGGAGTCATTAAACTGATTGTATGACTGTACTGAATCTTCAGCTCACAGCAGGTCCTTTACTGTTCTGTCTCTCAACTCAAAGGTCAAAATTCTGTTGATCCAAATGAACCAATTCATTAACTTAATTTTAGTCTAGTTTTGCCCAGCAGCTTTTTATCATTTACCATCTTACCATAAAATATCATCACTGATCTCTTAAGTCACATTTTCAACATGAGAATACATTAGCAAGAAGACAATGTCTGTGAAACTGGAATTTGATGCTTTTTCTTTCCCTTAAAAGCTACTTCTAATGATCTCTCCATACCAGTTTCTTTTCCCAATTTGTCCTTCTATTTTTCATTCAAAAGAGAAATTTTAATGAAGACAAGTCTTTCTACCAGTGTACATGTGATCTCATAAATGTGTTCTTGTTAGGCGGACATGAAAAATCCATAGTTCATAGAAGAGAAGAAGGAGTAGAATCTCATTAGCAGGCAAGAACACAAAAAGTATGAAATAACATGTAGCACATGAAGTCACAGATTATGATGCCTCATAATGTTGGGGTGGGGCCAGGAAAGGAAAAAAATCTGTGTTCAGCACTAAATCAGATATGGTGATATTGCTAGCAAAAAGTAGTACAGAAGTTAACTCTACCAAATACAGTAACTCCATGTGGCCAACAGATTAAATCATAAACCAGATATATAAAGGCTGGCTATGTCAATCATGAGCAGGGACATTGTGTAAAGCAAATAATCTTTTTGTCATCAAAAATGGTATGTGAGTCTCCAATAAAGGCCCATAAATTTGCCATTTTCACTCTTACCAGGACACTTCTGTTTCCAAAAGGCAAGATTATAGGTAACAGTAGATTTTTGCTGACCTTACTATAGCTTCTATATTGTCAGTTCAGGATTTCTTTCATGGTTTGTGCATTTCTACTCTTTTCAAGTATTTTCTGAAGCACACTTCATCAAAGTATGATCGGGCCTTGACAGTAGTTTCAGATTTTTCTGATTAATGCTGAGGTGCCTCCACAGCTAGTGTATATACACTTCTTCTCACAGTTTATCCAATTATTCCTGTTAGAATACATAGTGAGGGTCTCATTTCAAATGGGATTTCAGTTAAGCTGTATCTCGATAGATTTTTCTAACAAGTTTTCTGCAATCCCTCTGTTTACAGAAGCTAGGGGTTAGGAGCTATGTGTATTTACTGGGTCTGTAAAACCATAGCACATTTTTAAACCTGCTTCTGGTAACACATTTTTTAACATGCATCATGATAGCAGGCTTGTCAATATTACAGTTTCTTCCAAGCTTAGAACTCATTTGAGAAAAACTATCAAAATATTGAAGTTATGTAGCAAATTATACCTCAAAATTCTAAAGGTCACATTGTAGCTTTTTAATGAGCTTCTAAGCCTAAAGCAAATGTGGTACAATAAATAGCGGATATGGAGTATTCACAGTTTAATAAGGACCCTCAGATGCCCATGATCTCAGTACAATGTGACCACTGTGTTGCCAGGAGTTCATTATACATTTGGCACAAGATGGCACACTGGCAAGGCTGGCAGTGAGCATTTGTTTCAATTCCTTTGCTGATACTCCACTACCCTGTTATTCCTAGTTGATCTTACACAGTCATTTCTATTGCAAAAGTCTGACTTTGTGCAAACAGCTGAGTTGTTGTATTTTATGTCTTCTCTTCAGAAATGGTGATCTCTAGTAATTCAGAGGCAAATCATTCAAATGAACGCGGGAAGTGTAAATTCTTTCTGCTGCAGGAAATTCTTGGCATCCCTGAGCTTTCACTGGACCGAAGCTGTGCCTGTGTGGTTGTCAGAATTTAGCCACAGCAGTTCTCAGTGGTGCAAATCAGCTCCTCTAGCTTTTTCATGTCTGTACCAGTTTCTGTCTTGGTTACATTAGGAATTTTCTTAAGGCATTTTCTCTGTCAACATGATATTCAAGATGACAAAATACAGTTTCATGATCAAGCACATTCTAAACTCCAAGGCTGTGGGGTCTGACTGACTTGGAAATCTTGCAGCCTGTGAAGAAAACTTGTACAAAAAAAATAAGTAACACAATCTTTCTGTTTTACTAGTTTTTAAGTTACATTTAATATTTCTCAGAATTATAAAGGCAACATGTGTCCAAAATTCAGTAGTCAAATATAACACAAAAAGTGTGACAAGAAGCTCACATCTTTGAAAAACAGCCCATTAACTTTAGAATCTTCACTACTCAAAATATTTCCCAAAAGCTTGCTGTCAGGCATCTGCATGCCCTTTAGGTGGAAGTGCATCCATCTGAGTGCACCTATGGGAACACAGACTAAAAGGGAGTTCTTTTAGTCAAGTTTATTCAGCTATCGCAGGTAACTCCTTTAGCTGTCTGAGCGTATAATATTGATTAAAATAATTAAAGGATCACTGCTTCATTGCTCTAGAGATTTTAGATTGATATGCATAAGTGTAGACTGAGTAGCAGCAGAGCTCAGGACACCACAATATCAAATGCCATGTAGATTTACTTCCATCCCTGCCTTCTTTTTCCAATATAAAGGTTGTTAACTCATCACAATTAACTGTGGCTTTTTAGTTAATTACTCGTCATTATGCCATTGCTAGGGAAATTTAAATATTATAGGGATTTTTCTATCTCTGAAATCTGTTTCTAAAATACCTCCTCTAATCAAGCAGCAATCATGTTACTCCCCACTAACACTATGAGCATGTTGACCCAGCTAGTCATGTTCTGGCAACCACAGAGAGAAAAAATACATAGCAACAGTGACTACTCCATAGAAACAACAGAAACAAAAAGAAATTCACAGAAACACTTTAAATGCCAACATTTGGTCATTTCACTGCTTTGGGTTTTATCATTTCAGTAAAAAAAGATTTTACCAAAAAAAACATTTTGACTAAAAGAATAAATACACTATTTGTATAAAAATGTTTAAAACAATTTATTTTTTAAAAAGCTCAAAACTGTAAAGCTTAAAATTGATAACAGATTGGGAAACTGGTCAGAGATTGGTTGTCTCAAAGAAACAAAGAGGCACAGCCCTCATTACTGGTTCCCAATTGAGACTACAGAACAGCAACAAACACTTCAGGGTAATTAACTACCCAGAAATTATCTTTAGGGGTTTTCATAGTAATGCCAACATATGGGAGAATACACCTATAACTGCTGAGTCTCACTTCCATTCCTCTTCCAATAAATTGTAGCAAGATACAGGAATTGCTGGTGCAGATATGCTTTGCAATAGAACCCTACAGCTGTTGCAAAAGTCTGTTCTTGTTTCTGTGCTCCTGTGCTGATTTTGTTACCTCATTTCCCCCTCTGTTTCATCTGTTAGTTTTTTCTTCCCTGTTTTCAAGTCTTAAGCCTTCATGTTCCCTAATCAGCCCATATCTCTTCCTTCTTTCTCTATTCCCACCTGCTTTTAACCGTACCCTGGATCTTCCTTATGTTGTCCTCTACCTCTTCCATATGTCAATCTTGGCTTTATTCCCCCAGATTTTATTCTTCTCTTTCTTGACATTCTCAGCTGCTCCCCTCTCAGCTGATATCTTTGTCCTCCTGTGCCTGGCCATGGCAGCCTACAAGGAAGCAGGACCCCAAGGAGATTTTTCTTGCCCTCAAGTCACAAGAATCATTGTGGATAAAGATTCTCCAATCTGCATATCGGAAAAGTCAGGGGGAAGCTGAAGACTAATTTTCTATAAAGGCTAATAACAGCCCTGACAACTCTGCACTACATATGTAAACCACAGTTTCATCCTCAACTGTAAAAATTTGGCCAAGATACCAGAAATTACAAAAAGAGTAATTTTCATGAAGTATCAAATAAATTTTGCCATCAGCTATGGTTTATGGTCCCCTTATAATAGCACCAGATGAAAAGGAGTATGTTTAATTGCTAAATAGCTTTCTCAGGCAAGGTAGTTTGTAGAATTTCTATCAACCTTAAAACTTGCTGTGTAGTCTGCATTCACTCAAATAACCAGTTTCTATTCAGACATTCTCCATGTCTTTGGTGGTCAGCTGTATTCAATTCCCTTAAAATGTGTTATCATCATATTCAATGCTTCTTAAGGAACTTGTACATCTTCTTTACTAAAATACAACTTTCCTGCTCTTAACTGTAGTTTTCAGCACATAACATTCAAGACATTATGGCTTAAATCAACAGTTTTTCACTTCTAGCTCATGTCCATTCCAGATATAACTATTCTAAGTACTACACTAATCACTTTACATTTCTTAATATCACTTTTAATTTTCATTAAAAATAACTAAAGAATAATTTCATCTTGCAGGTTTTCTATAGTTAAATTTCCAGTGCCTACAAAATTTCCTATCAGCCAGTACAGCAGCATACTATGTATCTCAGAGATAAGCTGAAGCTAAGCTGCAGTAGACTGATTTGAAAACCATATAATACATTTTTTATTTATTCAAGTACATATCACTTTATTAGAGACTACCCAAGACAGAGGTTGTTTTTATGTATCCCCAGAAAACACAAGATGTATGCTTGCATATGGCCGCACTGTAAATATTACTAATTTTCAAACATATTACAATTAAGAATCTTCATTTTTATAAATACTTCAGCATGTGCCTTTAAGCACACATTCAGGAGATGGTTATATCAAGGGAGTTGGTTTTTTTCTTTTCTTTTTACATAGCGATACCAAAAAGCGGCAGAAACAAAGTTCTTAGCACCTATTTGTAGACGTTAAAAAGGGTGTACTCCTTTATTCAGCACTGGATGTTCGGAGGATAGCTCCTCTAATTGAATGTACCAAATGACAGATGGACAGGGCTTTTCAGAACATATACTGTTTACATATTCATTAGAAATTCTCACTTCCTTAATACATATTCATTAGTTTGCTTTACATAGTCATACCCCCATTACAAGTCCTTCTTTGGTTCTGCCGGGTCTTCTTCATCGTCTTGACCTCAGTTCTTGAGCAGGCACAGCATAATTGTGTTCCACTATCAAAAACTGTAACATTTGCTCTTTATTTTATCTAGGTACACTGAGCTTAGTTTATATCCTGTTTGTTTGGGTTACATTCTTATTTAATTCTTGAGACTTCTTTAAGATTATGTTGTTCCTTATTTGAGCATTCCAGGATACTGTGAGTAAAGTTTATATTTAAAAATAAGTTCAAAAATAAGATTTCATACTCAAAGGTGTACTAAGTAAGTTTGACAATGATACTAACAATACAAAGCTGGGAGGAACTCTCAACTCCCTCAAAGGCAGAGAGGCCCCGCAAAGAGACACTGACAAATCACCAAGAGTATGAATTTTAGCAAGGGCAAGCACCAGATTCTGTACCTGAGACAAGGCAACCCTGGATGTATGTACAGACCGGGGAAAGAGATACCGTAGAGCAGCACTGTGAAAAGGAACCTGGGGTCCCAGTCAACAGCAAGTTGAATATGAGTTGAATACGAATATGAACAGTGCCCTGGCAGCCAGGAGGGCCAGTTGTGTCCTGGGGGCATCAGGTAAAGCATCTCCAGCTGATCGAGGGAGGGGATTGTCCCGTTCTGCTCTGCACTGCGGTGGCCTCACCTGGAATATTTTGTGCGGTTTTAGACACCATAATATAAGAAAGATATTAAGTCATTAGAGAGGGCAACAAAGATGTGAAGGGCCTGCACAGGAAGCAGTATGAGGAGTGGCTCAGATCACTTGGTCTGTTAAGCCTGGAGAAGAGGATACTGAGTAGAGACCTCATTGCAGTCTACAACTTCCTGTGACCAGTGACAGGACTCAAGGGACTGGCATGAAGCTGTGTCAGGGAGGTTTAGGCTGGATAGTAGAAAAAGGTTCTTCACCCAGAGGGTGATTGGGCACTGGAACAGGCTCCCTAGGGAAGTGGTCACAGCACCATGCCTGAGAGAGTTCAAGAAGCATTTGGACAACACTCTCGGGTACATGGTGTAGCTCTTGGGGATGGTCCTGTGCAGGACCAGGAGCTGGACTTGATAATCCTTGTGAGTCCCTTCCAAATCAAGATATTCTATGATACTAAACAAACTATATGCAAAACAACAGGTTTTAAGAAGTAATAGTTTCAAAAGGAAACCTTTCAGGCCAGTGTCTTCAGAGTAAGCAAGTTTTGAATTATTTTTTTTCTCCAGAAAGTTCTACTGCATGCAAATGTACGCATGATTTTTCTGATCTCCTTTTTTTTTCCTGTTTTGGGTAGAGGGAGTGTCTATAAAAATTAAGTCATCAACTTTTATTATGCCAATGAAGAAATATGCAATGTTAAAACTGTTCTGCCCTAATTATCTAGGTTTTCTTACTCTTTCTTTTCTTCAAAACTGTTTTACACACAATTCAAAGAAATAACAGCAGAGGCCTGAACCATGCTCTTAATTCACCTCAATAAATGCTTTTATGAGCAGAGGTATACTTAGAACACAAACCCCGAGATTTTATGCTACTGTTGTAATTCTCCATTATACTGTTTAGCTAGAGTAGCAAAATAAATTTGAAGAGCTTAGACAGTCAGAACATTAAACATTTAAGACATATTTTGCATAAAATATTGATGTTAAACAAATTAAAGAAATCAAAGTTATTTAAAGAAAGTCAAAGCTTTATGACTCTTTATTGCAGCCATTTTATCTGCAGCAAGCTTTTTCCTTTTTTTTTCCAAGGCCTGGTGTATCTTTCCTGCTGCAAAGATACACTCATGATCCCAAGACAGAGTACCTTTGAAAGAACAAAATTCCTGAGAGATGAGGAAAGGCTTGTCATTTAAAAAATGAAAAGCAACACATTTTGCATGGAATGTCCCTCTGTTCATCATATTCTTGAAACTAAGGACTGACTGCTTCACAGAATGCATGCAGCAGTGAACTAAACTTGTGGGTCCCTTATTATTAGCTCCATCCTTAGGAAACTTCTCTAGCTTGGTGTGCCTGATTTCAGTGATAGCTGTTCTCTTGCTTGGAAACTCCCACACCTTCTCTACAGTGTTTCAATGCACCAACAACCAAATGGACATCAGGTAGCAATAATGCTATACCTGCAATCTGTTGTTCCCGTTTTCCATTTGCCAGCAAAATCGATTTCAGGCTTCTACAATAAGCCCTAGAACATTTCTTACAGTATTAGAAATTATTTCATATGGTTTTCCATTTGAACATTTGATGTTCCAGTGTTAACTATGGAAAGTTAAAAATTGCACTGTCACTGCTATTATTCAGGGCACTTGCATCAATGCCAGACTTAAAATAACACCTTTATTATAAAATAACCAGTGCTAACATTATTTCAAATCTAACTCATACAGCAAAACCCTACCATACACCACAAGAAACACAGCACAAGAGAGATCTACAAACAAGACTGGTAATGATTTTTATCACTAGCACACCTCATTTAAATCTCATGGAGAATAATTCAAAGAATCCTGAAAGTAGGTGCACTTGATTTACTTACAGTGCAGGATCCACTCCTCAGAATAGAATATGCTACATACAGCTACTTGATCTTATTCATTCAGTTTAAAGTAGGGAGTGTCCATACACTAATGCCTAATCTGAGAAAAGAATTAATTTTATCAAAAGCTAACATAACATGAAAACATACATCCTCTTAACGAGTTTCAGAACAAGCAAACAAGCATGCAGTCAGGTATGGTGGCTTTCAGGATATTCAAAAACTATTCTCAAAAAATTATACAGGATTATTTTTATTGTTTTTCTTGTTGTTATTCCTGCATTGCTATGCACACCTAAAGTCATGAATTTATAAGAATTGCTACAGTTCTTACACATGCACTTATTCATTCCCAGTTTAAGACAGAAAAGATTCCCTCTCTTGTAGTATTGACAATGACTCTGACACCATTTTTACATTCTTAACACTTACATCACTATTTTTTCATATTATGTTGCTTATTTTTAGCATGGATATTATTTTTATTTTAGAAATGAGCTTTCTTTCCATGTTCAAAAAAAAATGAAAAAGAAGTTTAAATTATTATAAACTTATGCAAACAGAAAACTCATATTATTTCTTTACAGAATTACCATCAAAATAACTATTGCATCTTCTGTTTCTAAACAAATGTTCCAGATATGGGAAAGGCAAAAGACAACATTTGTTCTCTGTCCTATGTACATTAGTCCACTAAGAAAATAGTTTCTGTGATCCATAGCTTTTAAATAGGGCAGTTCCCTCTAACGCAGCAGAAGTTAAACATTGCAGTAGTCTTGTTGAGCACTATCTTTAAAACTGTCTCTTCAAAAGTAAATTTAAAGCCATAAATACCAAGAAATATATAAAGGTAAGAATAATTAAATTCAGACTTTAGTTCTTCAGAGGATACATTGTCATGAACATTTGCAGTAACTTAACATTAAACATCAGTTTCACATATTTAATACTTCATAACATTAGATCTGGCCAACCCATTTTTATTGAGAATCTTTCTTAAGCCTCAGAGGTCATTACTTCTTGTCTTATAGCATCACTCATCTCTAACTCAACAAATTTCACCAGACACAGAGGATGAACTTTTCAGCCTCCTTAATAAGCCAATATCTATGTTTTCCTGCTTAGAGGTTGAATCAGTTCCAAAAATAAATAGAGAAATAAGCTCCACTCTCTACAGACAGTTCTGTAAGTCACTTACCAGTTGTTTCTATATGGATACCAACCATTCAGTATAAAGAATAAAGTACATCTATTTGAAAGAGCAAAATATACCAAGCATTTTAAAAACTTTAAAATCTGTATTTTTCATATCAATATGAATGTGTATATACTGAAATGTATACAACTATGCACCTGTGTGTGGATTGTATCAGCTACCTTTTATTGCATATCATGTAGTAGAAGCTGCTTGTTTTTCAGGTGCAAGTTATGGCTAGTGTTACAGAAGCTCCAGGCAAAGCTAACTTTGTGATGATCATAAAAAGGCTTTTCTGAGCTGTTTGGTTCCTCACTGTTTGAGCAGCAAAGCAAAACTTTATAAACAACCCTAAGACTAAACCAAAATGTTTAAAAGGCAGTGGGAAAGGAAGGCAAGGTTCTGGAGGAAGCTGATCTCTAAGCTAATGTTTGTCAAAGAATAAAATAAATATCCACTAGAGAGCCTAGCATTAGATAGAATGAAACGTGCCAGTGGAAGATGACATCTGAAAGGCTGGTAAGCACAATTCCCTTGAGTGCAAAGGCAGATGCTATCTTCTGTGTCAGAAGCTAGCTGAAAACCAGAGAAAATACATATAAATTAAAGAATAAAAATTAAAAATAATAAATTTTAAAAAGACAGAATTTCTATACAACTTCAGAAGAAACAACAGAGCTGGGTAGTGCAGAAAATGGGAGAGAAAATTACTCATGACAGACTGCAGACCTCATGTCTGAGTAGACTGGGTACTTTGAAAAGTTCACAGACTAATCATTTTTCTAGCTTGCAGTCTTTCTCATTTACTGCCTGAAATGCAGCACAGAATCACTAT
The DNA here is from genome assembly GCF_009829145.1 of Chiroxiphia lanceolata. Taxonomy (NCBI): domain Eukaryota; kingdom Metazoa; phylum Chordata; class Aves; order Passeriformes; family Pipridae; genus Chiroxiphia; species Chiroxiphia lanceolata. Next base: position 76,039,961 of record NC_045637.1, read on the forward strand.
TCCCTAAATACACAAAAAGACTTTGTATGTGTGGAAAGCAGTTTGACTATAAAATAAAAACACAGCTAGTGGCATGGAAAGCACAATAACACTGGTTTTCTAGGTAAGGTTAACATGAACTAAAACAACCACATAATATGCTTTAAAATTTCTGCTACATGCATGAACTTTTAACTGTTGCTTCCTTTATTGATTCTCAGGAAAAAAAAAAAGCTTTTTTTTCTGGACTACTTTGCTGACACCTAGTGAGCCTTGGCTCCAACAGCTTCAGGAAAAGAGAGGTGGTATCTGAGGGGCTGTTCTTTTCATTCCTCTTGCAGCAAAATGTTTCATATGGCCACATCTGTGATTCAGCAGAGTGCTGAATCATATATCAACTCAGAGAACATTATAATACTACTGACACAAAAATGTAGAAAGATGTAAAGAGGGGAAAGGAAAAAGAAGCACATTGAAAAGAAGTGATGGTCAGTCTTTCCTTCCCAGTCTCAACACTTCTCACAAGGATGAATGTAACTTGCCACTAGTTGTGACTTCAATATTCTCCTTTCTGTGCTTTACAATTTTAACTGGGATCACAGAATCACAGAATATGCCTAACTCAGTGTCTGTAATTTCAAGTTAATGACTACTGCATTGTACATTTTTAATGTAAAATATAAACTACAAGCAACTCCTTATTATTGTCTTAAAATTATTTGCAGTTTAATCCTGTCATTACAATAGTATAAACATGTCACTTTATCCTTGAATTGGTTTGGGAGAGTGGTAATTTCACATGAGATTCACAGCTTCACTGAAGTGGCTTAATATTGCCCAGGAAACAGGTATCAGTTAGGTGAGATGGCATTATCTGATGTCAAGGAATTCTTTAACTTACAATTGACACAAAAGCACTTTAAAAAATAAAAATCAACCTACTCTTTTAAATAGAAATTAAACAACTGAACCTAAGGGTTGACTACCTGTGATAAGAGTGATGAATAAGATCACACTCTACTTCCCTAAAAAATGGTTCCATGAGGTCATGATCATTACTCTTGCATAAAAAATGGTAGAACACATACTGTTACCAACTGTCAGGTAAGTTGGTCTCTTGAGAGCTGCTGGTCAGAAATTTTTAGGTTCCTCTAACAGAATTTACTATCTGTCTTTCTGGAATAGACAGTTCATCTAATTAAAATGTTAGAAAATGCGCAGGTGTCTACATGCTTAAAAACATCTACACAGAGAGAATTGTGCTGCTCTAAACTTGTAGTATAACAAATTTAGGATAACTAAACTTAACTTAAGTGATATAGAAGAAGCCACTAAAACAAACACTATGTAGTTCTTTGCATCATAAACATTACCAAGATGCCAAGGATTGCATGGGCTGAATATGACCACAAAACAATACAGAATACAGAATTCTATTAGTGAAAGAAATCAGCTAATACCTACTTGGGTGTGCTGTTCTTACCACTCTCATTACATTGAACGTGCCTCTTGTCTCATACGTTGCTCAAGCTGTTCGCTCTGGTGCCAAAACAGTCACTGCTGCTTTGCTTCCTCATCAGCCTGTTGTCATGGCTTAGGCACTTCAGTCATTCAGAACTTAATCCTGCATTTACACAGGAAGTTCAATCACTTTTATTTTTTTGCCAAAGGCAAAATAATCAAAATAACTATTTCCAGATAGAGCAGAGGGTGCACTTAAAAAAGGCCCTGGGATTATTATTTTAACTCTCACATTCTGAGTGCTGAATTTATGAAGATCAAAAAGCCTATTATGTCTAAATACTCATAAATATATGCCTATAATTTTTCTTTTATGCATGTAAGATTACCAGTTATCAGTGAACGAAAAAATTATCCAGATGAAAAATCAGCTTTCATATACTTTTCCCTGGCGACTATATATTCACTAACTGAGCATTTAGACACAGATCTTAATCAAAGCCTCAGTGTTTAAGCAGTATTATTAAAATTGCAGTGGTCTATAATTGTGAAATATATTTTACTGTAAAATTACATTTATGAGATTAACTGAAATTTACACTATATAGGTAAGAGATTGACACTTCATATGCCAAATTATGGATTTCTTCTGGCAGTTCTAGGCACAGTGGTTTTATAGATGTCAACTTGTCGTCCACCCACAGACAGAGATCGATACATTCGAGTTGAGAGGCCTCACTGAGGTTTGTTCAGCGAACTCTCCCTTTCATTGGAATAAAAGTTTATCCTTCTTAGTTAGCTCCTCTGTCTCCTGGTATTTATGTGTTTCCCAATACCTGGAATTTCAGAATACCACAGTCCCATGGTCTCGACAGCCAAGGCTGTCCCTTACCTTCCCATCTCCAACAAGGCCTTTCCTGTGTGTTAGGATGAGGTGGAGCAGCACAGCATTGCTTGTGAGAGGCACCACCCCCTTGGGTCGGGAAGCTGTCGCCACTGCTTTCTAGGAACCTCCGGGACTGTTTGTGCTCGGCTCTGTTGCTTTTCCAGCTGCTCTCAGCTGAATGCCCCACGAGAGCCAGGGACTGTGACTTGGAGGCAGCTTCAAGCTGCCCGTAGAACTCTCATCCCTATCCTGCTGCTGCTCAGGAGGCCCGCGGTGTCCCCGCAGCGCCCTCAGCAGTGTCCCCATCCCCGGCCTGCCTTTTGATCCTGACCCATCGACTGCCGAGTGGCTCGCCGTCCACCCCTCGACAGAGCTCCATACGTTCCGAGTGCTGCCTCCCAGAGATCTACGGATGTCATCTCCCTGGACTTCTGTGAGGCCCTGCATTATGGTTCCCAGCACATTCTTCCCTCTCCCTTACCAACCCTGTCCAGTGCAGCCCCAGGGCAGCCTGGGGGAGCTCTGTCTGGGGCTGCAGTGGGATGACCGGGGACATGGTGAGCTCACTGGGAGCAGCGGGAGCAGCCTCCTAAAGCCCCAGAGTGGGAGGACGGTGCCCAGGCTGTGCTGAGGGCTGTTTTCGGTGTGGGGCCGTGTGCGTGAGTCCTGCACGGACCTCTCTGCCCTGGCTCCCCCGCCAAAGGGCTGCTTCCCCAGGGGAAGGGGACCTTCCATGAATGCCTGCACCTCCGGCACTGACTCAGGCCTGGAGTGCCCTTTGGGTGCCCTTGGAGCCCTTTGAGCCTTGGTGGATCTGCTTGGTACCATTTCCCGCTGCCGCCCTGCACTCCCTCCCCATTCCATGCAGACACAGACAGGTTATGGAATAAAATCTTTTAATTGATAACCTACATCTACACTACATCTCTATCTACATCTCTATCTACATCCCTATCTACATCCCTATCTACACAAACACCCTCCCTCCCTCAGATTGGGATAGATCCCCAAACGATCTATCCCTCCCACTGGGATAGATCCCCAAACGATCTATCCCTCCCCCTGGGACAGATCCCCAAACGATCTGTCCCTCCCCCCGGGACAGATCCCCAAACGATCTGTCCCTCCCCCCGGGACAGATCCCCAAACGATCTGTCCCTCAACAACTTTCTGCCCCAGCCCGGACTGCGGGAGCCTTGCACTTGCTCCCAGGGCTTGGCCCAGAGCCCCTCTTCCTCTTCCTGCCCCGCCTTTCCAGAGCGATGTTGCTTGGTGACATGCTGCTCTGAGGCGGTGGCAGGCCCGTGCCCACACCCTGCTGAGGGTCCTGAGGCTTGGTGCCGCCCGCGTTGCAGTGTCCCGTGCTCAGGACGGCTCTGGAAGGCTTGGGGACACTGCAGTCAGTGGGCGGCATCTTCTTGGGCGGGCGGAGCGAGGTGTTCTTGGGCTGGGGGCTTGTGCCACTGGTGCCACAATGGTCCGTGGGCATGGGGACGCTGCTGGGACCATCCCGACTGGTGCCCACGGCTCCCTGGGAGCAATCCAAGTGGCTCCGAGTCCCTTTCAGCGGGACCTTGTGACGCAGCACACTCTCGCTGGCTGGAGTCACCCCAGGGGCCCCGATGGTTTGGCCGTGGAGTGGGCCTGGGTGGCTGGCAGTGCTGTGACTGGGCAGGGAGATGTCAGCCCTCGGGAAGGTGTCCTCCTCCATAGGGACATCGCTGCTCAGCGAGATGTCACAGCTCGCAACGTGATCGCTGCCTGGGAGGGAGCCACCATCCATGGGGTCGTCAGTGGCCAGCGAGAGGTCACGGCCTGACGGGCTGTCCTCGTCCATGGTGACATCGCTGGCCAGCGAGAGGTCACGGCCTGACGGGCTGTCCTCATCCATGCTGACGTCGCTGGCCAGCGAGAGGTCACGGCCTGACGGGCTGTCCTCGTCCATGCTGACGTCGCTGGCCAGCGAGAGGTCACGGCCTGACGGGCTGTCCTCATCCATGGAGACATCACTGCCCAGACTGATGTCAAGACCTGGGGTGGTGTCCAAATCCATGGGGACGCTGGTGTCCGGAGGGCTGCCACTGCCCAGGGGCGTCCCCGAGGGCTTGGCTGAGCCGTGCTGCGTGTCCCGCACTGGTGGGACTGGGGCCAGGGGCTTCCTGCAGCCCCGGATCCTCCCCCGGGCATTGCCTGATGGAGGAGCAATGCCATGGCTGCTTGCCAAGGGGGTTGGTGGAGGCAGCTGAGTCCGTGTCCCTGCCGAGCAGAAGATACGGGTGCGGGTTGGAGCAGTCACTGCCCGGAGCCATTGGCACACGTGCACAGGGGAGAAGGGAGATGGGGGGGCTCGGGGCTAGGAGAGTCTCCTGGGGCACCCGCTGAGCCAGCCCGGAACACAGACTGAGTGGGAGCTTGAGTGAGGGACCATCCCTGCGGGGTGAGCTGCTGTGCCACAGCCATGGGGTTGCACAGGGGACGGCAAAATGGCAGCAACGGCCCCAAGATCCTCTAAACCATCTTGCCTGAACACAGGTGGCCCAGGCAATGCCAGGTCTGCTTGCCGTGCCGTGCTGAGCCAAGGGGCCCCAGCTGGCAGGGGGACAGGGGTGCTGCGGCTGCCGGAGGTGCCGGCAGGGCTGGAGGAGCCAGGGCAGGCCTGGGGGCTGGAGGGGCTAGGGGGCAGGGAATGCCAAGGGGTCAAGGCAGATGGGACTGCCATACCTGCTGCTGGGGCAGAGGGAGCTGGCAAGGGCTGCTGCTTCTGGCCAGGCTGTTGGCCGAGGTTGGCTGATCCTGCGAGAAAGAGCAAACGCTGGAGGTCACATGCCAGTCGGGGGCTGTCGGGCGCTCAGAGGACTGAGGAGGAGGAGAGGAAGGGGCAGGGGAGCAAGGGCTGTGAATGTCCCCGCCGTGCGTCCCGGGGCTTTCGGGCTCAGGGTCTGTCCTCACCTGTGGGGCAGGAGGTTCCGGGAGAGACCAACGGCTGCAGGAGCTGGGCTATGGCTGAGCTCCAGCTCACACAACGCTGCCACAGAGCTGACAGGGCCATGCTCAGTCAGCTTCGGCGGCCGCTCACTTCTGTTGACTGGACCCGGGTCTGGACGCTCCTCTTAAAGTGTCTCCAGGGACGGAATGTTGGGGCTCCCGCTGTCGTGTCATAGAGGCAGCAACAGTGCTGGCGCTTCCCTTGTTCTGCCCCACCCCCAACAGCTTTGCCAGCTCTTCGTGGGGAGAGGAAGGGTTAACCAAAGAGTTAGAATCCCAGAATATCCTGAGCTGGAAGGGACCCACAAGGATGGTCCAGTCCAACTCCCGGCCTTGCACAGGACAGCCCAGCAACCCCACCACGTGCCTGAGAGCGTTGTCCAAACGCTCCCTGAGCTCTGGTAGCCTTGGGGCCAAGACCACTGCCCTGGGGAGCCTGTTCCAGTGGCCGACCACCCTCTGGAGGAAGAAGCTTTCCCTAATATCCAACCTAACCCTCCCCCAACACAGCTCCAGCCATTCCCTGGGGTCCTGTCCCTGGTCACACGGAGCAGAAATCGCTGCTGCCCCTTGGCGGGAAGCTGCAGCCCCCCCCCATGCGATCTCAGCTCAGCCTCCTCCAGGCTGAGCAAAGCCAGCGACCTCAGACCTCAAGTGCAAGGTCCTGCACCCGGGTCAGCCCTTGGCTGGTGCCACCTGGCACAACATCAGCTTGCAAATTTTGTAACACAACAGGCAGGACCAAGAAGGCTTGGCTAGGAGAGACTATTTAGGAGGGACTGCAGTGACAGAACAAGGGGCAACGGCTTCACACTGCCAGTGGGCACGATTAGACGGGATTCTGGAAAAAAATTTCTTCTCTGTGAGCGTGGTGAGGACATGGCACAGGTTGTCCAGAGAAGCCGTGGCTGCCCCGTCCCTGGAAGTGTTCGAGGCCAGCTTGGGCGGGGCTTGGAGCAACCTTGTCTAGATGAGCTTTAAGGCCCCTTCCAACACAAACTCTTCTAGGAGTCTAGGAGTCTCGAAAAACAGGGGGCACCTGCAGAAAGCAGGAGGGGAATAAAAACCTTGGCCATTCAAAGTCAAACTCTTGTTGCAGAAGGTCATCACCTCATTCCGGGGACTAATCTCATAACTTCTCACCACTGGAAGTTAACATCGCTGAAAGCGATATACATTGATACAAAACCACACAGTGCACCCAAAACTGCCCGATGGAAGGATCCTGGAGCAGGCTCACCATCCTGGAGGCAGGGGTAGGGCAGTTTCTCTGCCTCTGCCGTAAACCTGGCTGTTCTGGCCTTACACGGGAGAGTCTTTTTCTGCTCTCCATTCCATGGGAAGACAAGAGCGTGGACAACAAGAAGGGGGTTCTGTCAGATCACGGTCAAAGGCGCTTTAGGTGTGTGCTGTGATCTGCTGCGGCTGGAGATTTGGTCTAGGAAAGGGGGTTCTTTGGGGGTGCTCAGCATCTGGCTCCTCACGTGGAATCTTGAGGTTCAAAGCGGACAAGGCTATATGCAAGATAGCTTCTGCCCACCTGAGCCGCTGAACTGGTGGAGTTCTCCTGGCAGTTCTGGGCATAGTGATTGCATGTGTGTCAGTTGGCTGTTTTGGAGAAAATCTGGGCATTAAAAGAAACAGGGACAGGAGCAGATTGAAAACTGTGAAACTGTTGCAGAAAGTGAGGCTGGGCAGCAAGAGCCCAGCCATACAAATGAGGGTGTTTCCCATTCCCTGGCATTCGGAGAAGGGCAAAGGGAAACAAGGAGCTCGGTCCATCAAGAAAGACTAGCTGGGCGGTGGCTTAGGAGATAGGGTGTGCAGCAAATCGCGTTGGTGGGGTTAGAGCAGCGAGTGAGGGGAAAAAAGGACGTCAGACAAGAAGGAAGATCTCTGAGGAGGCTCAAGTCAGCTCTCCTGAGGTGCGTGGTTCTGATCTTCCATGCTGCCCTGCTTCCTCCTCCCCCAGTCCTCAACTCCACCCTTACGAAGAAGAAAGTGTGCTTGCAAAGTTTGTAGGGTAGTCGCAGTTCGCAGTAAGAAGCGGTAAGTTACTGGTGGTTCAACTGTTGGCTACCAAGTGGTGCCCTTTGCCCAGAGACAGGGGGACCGATCAGCAGCAGAGAAAAAAGGTCTCAGGTGGCCACGTCCTCCGTTTTGAAGCGTGCTGTGGCCTCCAGTTTGAAAAGCACCCCTGACCTTCCCAGCCCCCTCCGAGGGACATAATGGGGGACACAGAGCAGGCGTGTCGGGGAAGCCTGTAACCCCGGAGTATGTCAGCCAGTGGAGAAACGCTGGGGAGGGAGCAGCGCTCCGGGCGAAGGGGATAAAAGGGGGCTGCGACCTCCGCTGAGTTGAGAGGCCTCACTGAGGTTTGTTCAGCGAACTCTGCCTTTCATTGGAATAAAAGTTTATCCTTCTTAGTTAGCTCCTCTGTCTCCTGGTATTTATGTGTTTCCCAATACCTGGAATTTCAGAATACCACAGTCCCATGGTCTCGACAGCCAAGGCTGTCCCTTACCTTCCCATCTCCAACAAGGCCTTTCCTGTGTGTTAGGATGAGGTGGAGCAGCACAGCATTGCTTGTGAGAGGCACCACCCCCTTGGGTCGGGAAGCTGTCGCCACTGCTTTCTAGGAACCTCCGGGACTGTTTGTGCTCGGCTCTGTTGCTTTTCCAGCTGCTCTCAGCTGAATGCCCCACGAGAGCCAGGGACTGTGACTTGGAGGCAGCTTCAAGCTGCCCGTAGAACTCTCATCCCCATCCTGCTGCTGCTCAGGAGGCCCGCGGTGTCCCCGCAGCGCCCTCAGCAGTGTCCCCATCCCCGGCCTGCCTTTTGATCCTGACCCATCGACTGCCGAGTGGCTCGCCGTCCACCCCTCGACAGAGCTCCATACGTTCCGAGTGCTGCCTCCCAGAGATCTACGGATGTCATCTCCCTGGACTTCTGTGAGGCCCTGCATTATGGTTCCCAGCACATTCTTCCCTCTCCCTTACCAACCCTGTCCAGTGCAGCCCCGGGGCAGCCTGGGGGAGCTCTGTCTGGGGCTGCAGTGGGATGACCGGGGACATGGTGAGCTCACTGGGAGCAGCGGGAGCAGCCTCCTAAAGCCCCAGAGTGGGAGGACGGTGCCCAGGCTGTGCTGAGGGCTGTTTTCGGTGTGGGGCCGTGTGCGTGAGTCCTGCACGGACCTCTCTGCCCTGGCTCCCCCGCCAAAGGGCTGCTTCCCCAGGGGAAGGGGACCTTCCATGAATGCCTGCACCTCCGGCACTGACTCAGGCCTGGAGTGCCCTTTGGGTGCCCTTGGAGCCCTTTGAGCCTTGGTGGATCTGCTTGGTACCATTTCCCGCTGCCGCCCTGCACTCCCTCCCCATTCCATGCAGACACAGACAGGTTATGGAATAAAATCTTTTAATTGATAACCTACATCTACACTACATCTCTATCTACATCTCTATCTACATCCCTATCTACATCCCTATCTACACAAACACCCTCCCTCCCTCAGATTGGGATAGATCCCCAAACGATCTATCCCTCCCACTGGGACAGATCCCCAAACGATCTATCCCTCCCCCCGGGACAGATCCCCAAACGATCTGTCCCTCCCCCCGGGACAGATCCCCAAACGATCTGTCCCTCCCCCCGGGACAGATCCCCAAACGATCTGTCCCTCCCCCCGGGACAGATCCCCAAACGATCTGTCCCTCAACAACTTTCTGCCCCAGCCCGGACTGCGGGAGCCTTGCACTTGCTCCCAGGGCTTGGCCCAGAGCCCCTCTTCCTCTTCGTGCCCCGCCTTTCCAGAGCGATGTTGCTTGGTGACATGCTGCTCTGAGGCGGTGGCAGGCCCGTGCCCACACCCTGCTGAGGGTCCTGAGGCTTGGTGCCGCCCGCGTTGCAGTGTCCCGTGCTCAGGACGGCTCTGGAAGGCTTGGGGACACTGCAGTCAGTGGGCGGCATCTTCTTGGGCGGGCGGAGCGAGGTGTTCTTGGGCTGGGGGCTTGTGCCACTGGTGCCACAATGGTCCGTGGGCATGGGGACGCTGCTGGGACCATCCCGACTGGTGCCCACGGCTCCCTGGGAGCAATCCAAGTGGCTCCGAGTCCCTTTCAGCGGGACCTTGTGACGCAGCACACTCTCGCTGGCTGGAGTCACCCCAGGGGCCCCGATGGCTTGGCCGTGGAGTGGGCCTGGGTGGCTGGCAGTGCTGTGACTGGGCAGGGAGATGTCAGCCCTCGGGAAGGTGTCCTCCTCCATGGGGACATCGCTGCTCAGCGAGATGTCACAGCTCGCAACGTGATCGCTGCCTGGGAGGGAGCCACCATCCATGGGGTCGTCAGTGGCCAGCGAGAGGTCACGGCCTGACGGGCTGTCCTCGTCCATGGTGACATCGCTGGCCAGCGAGAGGTCACGGCCTGACGGGCTGTCCTCATCCATGCTGACGTCGCTGGCCAGCGAGAGGTCACGGCCTGACGGGCTGTCCTCGTCCATGCTGACGTCGCTGGCCAGCGAGAGGTCACGGCCTGACGGGCTGTCCTCATCCATGGAGACATCACTGCCCAGACTGATGTCAAGACCTGGGGTGGTGTCCAAATCCATGGGGACGCTGGTGTCCGGAGGGCTGCCACTGCCCAGGGGCGTCCCCGAGGGCTTGGCTGAGCCGTGCTGCGTGTCCCGCACTGGTGGGACTGGGGCCAGGGGCTTCCTGCAGCCCCGGATCCTCCCCCGGGCATTGCCTGATGGAGGAGCAATGCCATGGCTGCTTGCCAAGGGGGTTGGTGGAGGCAGCTGAGTCCGTGTCCCTGCCGAGCAGAAGATACGGGTGCGGGTTGGAGCAGTCACTGCCCGGAGCCATTGGCACACGTGCACAGGGGAGAAGGGAGATGGGGGGGCTCGGGGCTAGGAGAGTCTCCTGGGGCACCCGCTGAGCCAGCCCGGAACACAGACTGAGTGGGAGCTTGAGTGAGGGACCATCCCTGCGGGGTGAGCTGCTGTGCCACAGCCATGGGGTTGCACAGGGGACGGCAAAATGGCAGCAACGGCCCCAAGATCCTCTAAACCATCTTGCCTGAACACAGGTGGCCCAGGCAATGCCAGGTCTGCTTGCCGTGCCGTGCTGAGCCAAGGGGCCCCAGCTGGCAGGGGGACAGGGGTGCTGCGGCTGCCGGAGGTGCCGGCAGGGCTGGAGGAGCCAGGGCAGGCCTGGGGGCTGGAGGGGCTAGGGGGCAGGGAATGCCAAGGGGTCAAGGCAGATGGGACTGCCATACCTGCTGCTGGGGCAGAGGGAGCTGGCAAGGGCTGCTGCTTCTGGCCAGGCTGTTGGCCGAGGTTGGCTGATCCTGCGAGAAAGAGCAAACGCTGGAGGTCACATGCCAGTCGGGGGCTGTCGGGCGCTCAGAGGACTGAGGAGGAGGAGAGGAAGGGGCAGGGGAGCAAGGGCTGTGAATGTCCCCGCCGTGCGTCCCGGGGCTTTCGGGCTCAGGGTCTGTCCTCACCTGTGGGGCAGGAGGTTCCGGGAGAGACCAACGGCTGCAGGAGCTGGGCTATGGCTGAGCTCCAGCTCACACAACGCTGCCACAGAGCTGACAGGGCCATGCTCAGTCAGCTTCGGCGGCCGCTCACTTCTGTTGACTGGACCCGGGTCTGGACGCTCCTCTTAAAGTGTCTCCAGGGACGGAATGTTGGGGCTCCCGCTGTCGTGTCATAGAGGCAGCAACAGTGCTGGCGCTTCCCTTGTTCTGCCCCACCCCCAACAGCTTTGCCAGCTCTTCGTGGGGAGAGGAAGGGTTAACCAAAGAGTTAGAATCCCAGAATATCCTGAGCTGGAAGGGACCCACAAGGATGGTCCAGTCCAACTCCCGGCCTTGCACAGGACAGCCCAGCAACCCCACCACGTGCCTGAGAGCGTTGTCCAAACGCTCCCTGAGCTCTGGTAGCCTTGGGGCCAAGACCACTGCCCTGGGGAGCCTGTTCCAGTGGCCGACCACCCTCTGGAGGAAGAAGCTTTCCCTAATATCCAACCTAACCCTCCCCCGACACAGCTCCAGCCATTCCCTGGGGTCCTGTCCCTGGTCACACGGAGCAGAAATCGCTGCTGCCCCTTGGCGGGAAGCTGCAGCCCCCCCATGCGATCTCAGCTCAGCCTCCTCCAGGCTGAGCAAAGCCAGCGACCTCAGACCTCAAGTGCAAGGTCCTGCACCCGGGTCAGCCCTTGGCTGGTGCCACCTGGCACAACATCAGCTTGCAAATTTTGCAACACAACAGGCAGGACCAAGAAGGCTTGGCTAGGAGAGACTATTTAGGAGGGACTGCAGTGATAGAACAAGGCGGAATGGCTTCACACTGGCAGTGGGCACGATTAGATGGGATTCTGGAAAAAAATTTCTTCTCTGTGAGCGTGGTGAGGACACAATGGTCCGTGGGCATTGGGACGCTGCTGGGACCATCCCGGTTGGTGCCCATGGCTCCCTGGGAGCAATCCAAGTGGCTCCGAGTCCCTTTCAGCAGGACCCTGCGACGCAGCACACTCTCGCTGGCTGGAGTCACCCCAGGGGCCCCAATGGCTTGGCCGTGGAGTGGGCCTGGGTGGCTGGCAGTGCTGTGACTGGGCAGGGAGATGTCAGCCCTCGGGAAGGTGTCCTCCTCCATGGGGACATCGCTGCGAGATGTCACAGCTCGCAACATGATCACTGCCTGAGATCATATGCCAGTCGGGGGGTGTCGGGCGCTCAGAGGACTGGGGAGGAGGAGGAGGGGAAGAGGCAGGGGAGCAAGGGCTGTGAATGTCCCCACCGTGCGTCCGGGGGCTTTCGGGTTCAGGTTCTGTCCTCACCTGTGGGGCAGAAGGTTCCAGGAGAGATGAATGCCTGCAGGAGCTGGGCTGTGGTCGAGCTCCAGCTCACACAACGCTGCCACAGAGCTGACAGGGCCATGGTCAGTCAGCTTCGGTTGCTGCTCAGCTCTGTTGACTGGACACAGGTCTCTATTCGTGATAAATTTCAAACTCAAACTATTACACAACTTAATAAACAATCACTTTAAAATTCCTAAGTGATTTTTCTGTTGCTAAATTTCAAATAAAACCACTGTCATCAAAAAATAAATGAAAACTTTTATCTTGCAAAATATACTCTTTTTATTACAAGTTTGCTTTTATTCTACACTCATTTAGTATTTTTCATAACTGATTTGGTTTGGCTTGAAATGCAAAAGATTATTGCTATTGGTTAATAAAACAAAATGAATCATTTACTAAGATTTTAATTAATTGCAGTTCATATATTCAAAATTATTACTTCTACATTTACCATTATAACAATAATTATGGGGTTTAAACAGTATAATCAAGGAAATAATATATTCCCGCTGAAAAAAAAAAAAAAAAGAAAAGAAAGAAAAGGAAAAGAGAAGAGAGGAGAAGAAGAGAAGAGAACAGAAGAGAAAAAAGAAAAGAAAAGAAAAGAAAAGAAAAGAAAAGAAAAGAAAAGAAAAGAAAAGAAAAGAAAAGAAAAGAAAAGAAAAGAAAAGAAAAGAAAAGAAAAGAAAAGAAAAGAAAAGAAAAGAAAAGAGAAAAAAGAAAGGAAAGGAAAGGAAAGGAAAGGAAAGGAAAGGAAAGGAAAGGAAAGGAAAGGAAAGGAAAGGAAAGGAAAGGAAAGGAAAGGAAAGGAAAGGAAAGAAAAGGAAAGGAAAGAAAAGAAAAGAAAAGGAAAGGAAAGGAAAGGAAAGAAAAGAAAAGAAAAGAAAAGAAAAGAAAAGAAAAGAAAAGAAAAGAAAAGAAAAGAAAAGAAAAGAAAAGAAAAGAAAAGAAAAGAAAAGAAAAGAAAAGAAAAGAAAAGAGAAAAGAAAAGAAAAGAAAAGAAAAGAAAAGAAAAGAAAAGAAAAGAAAAGAAAAGAAAAGAAAAGAAAAGAAAAGAAAAGAAAAGAAAAGAAAAGAAAAGAAAAGAAAAGAAAAGAAAAGAAAAGAAAAGATGAGGAGAGAAACAAACCAGACAAGATTATTTTATCTAGCAAGTTCAGGAGTAGAGTTGCTTTTATTTCTAAAGCTTTCCCTCCCCAGCCTTAACCTTGTTCAGATGAATGACAGAAACTGCTTTGTTCTCATTTCAATAGTCTTGATCCCTCCTCAGATCTCTCTTATCTCCACTTAATGTAAGGAGCAATTCCTTCTTGAGAAGATGCATGAAGATGATTTTATTGACTGTCCCATTGCCATAGCTTGGCTTGTAAACTCATCAGGTGCAAGATGCAGTAGCTGCAACAACTGTCTAAAAATAAAGGTATTTGTACTGTTTTGATGTTTTTAACTGTCAGAGCCTTTTGCAAATACCAACAATTTAATTCTTGGAACATACCTGATTTCCATATTCTCAATGCACCGATACTAGAAAAAGAAAAAAAAACTGATGTGCCTAAATTCACAGAGAACTTCAAAATTCCAGATGAGCCCAATTCCTCAACATAAACTGTCAAATACTGCTGCTTGTAGTATAGTCGTAGGCAACATCTACCATGCAATTAAGCCATTAGGACAGTTCGGAATGGTAACAGAGTTCTAGAAGCTTTGATACAATAATTGGTACCACAATGTACTCCTGAAACTTTCCTATCTAGTGTGAGAAAAACACAAGTACATTATACATGTCTAACATCCAGCACCTGCATAACATATTGCCAATCTCAGTAAGTGTTCTATAGTTCAATATACAGGTGGCATTACAAACAAAGTAATGTATTTTAATTTTACATCAAAGAAACACATTTTTTAAATTACAAATTTTCTTTACAATGCAGCCAACCAGCAGTGTATTAACCAGACTAAAGAGGCAGGCACACCACCCCTTTATATAGAATACACTTTTTGATTCACTTGAATAAATGTTTCTGGTAAAAGCACAACAGTACAAAACCTGGAATAGCAAACCAATTGCCCCGCTGTATTTTAAATACCCGCTGATATGACACAAATGTAGTCAGGAACCAAACATATGTCAGCTCTTGTAAAAGAAATCTGCCATAAAATCTACAGAGATACTGGAGAGAGTCCAATGAAAGGCCAGTAGTCTAATAAAGGGACTGGAGCATCTCTCCCATAAGGTAAGTCTGAGAGAGCTGGGACCGTTCAGCCTGGAGAAGAGAAAACTCAGGGGGAATCTTATTAACCTATGTAAACACCTGAAGGGAGGGTGCAAAGAGGACAAGAGCCATGCTCTTTTCAGTGGTACCCAGTGACAGGACCAGAGGCAATGGGTACAAACTGAAACACAGCAAATTCTCCCTGAAGATCAGAAAACACTTTTCTACTGTGAGGATGACTGAGCACTGGCACAGGTTGTCCAGAGCAGTTGTGTTTCCCCCCTTGTGGAGGAGCAAGAACCAGAATGGGAACGGTTTCAGGAATGGAAAAAGATATACAGCGAATGAAAGGACTTTATTATATGGACTTTACAGTTATTATGTGTTTACAAATATATACACTGTATGATTTCCCCTACAGTTGTAACTGCCCAGGCATGTCCAGACATGCCTCGTGGTGCCTGCTCCCTGCTTCCCCCTCTGCTTGGCTGAAGAAGCTGCAGAGAGGAGAGAGCTACCATTCGCCCTTTCCTTCCCCGGTTCCTCCCACGTTCTTCCCTCTTCACCTGAGTCCCTATCCCTATTCGTTTCCCTGGTTGTCTGTCTCATGCTCCACCCCATTTTCTGGTGCATTTCACACCAGAACTCATAAAAGCCTCGCACACTTTCAATAAAGTAGCATTGCAACCTCAGACCTCGTCGGACCTCTTCGTGCAGTGCCGCGATCCTTCTCCCCTCCCCCTCGGACCGTGGCACCCCCTCTCTGGAGAAATTCAAAAGCTACCTAGACAAAACCCTAAGCAGCCAACTCTAGGAGAGGCTGTTTGAGCAGAGGTTCAGATCAGATAACATCCAGAGGTCCCTGCCAGCCTCAACAATCCTGTGATACCACAACATTCCTACTTACAAGTAAAAGACCTAGAAAGCATTTTCCCTAAAATTTAACTATTTCAGCAAATAAAATATACATTAATATATTGAGAAGATTCTGATTCACCTGAGCTTTCACACATGGTCCTTCCCATTCCCTTTTTTGCCAGGTTTTCTTCTTCTTCTCAAACATAAGGACTCATTCAACACAGATTGTCCTATTCCTGAAGTGATATTCTGAGATCTCTGGCAGTACAAGACTTCATTCAGCAAATACACGAGTTCATCCAGCAAATATAACTAGCTCCTGTACTATTACTTTTTTAATTTTCAAAAGGATTTTAGGCTGAAATCTGCCCAAAAGCAAAGCTCAACTCAGTATTACATTTCTTATTTAGTATGTAGGGATCAAGCATATTTTTTCATATGCTGACATAACACAGTTTGATACTAATGCCAATTGATCAAATTTTTGTAATTCAAAGATCACAACCAGCATGTCTCTTCACAAGGATTTAATTTCCATTATGCTCTGTCATACCTCCTGGTGTTGTGAAATTTCCTCTGTTATGCATAGATCATGCATTTCTTAATTGGCTTCTCACTTTATCCAAGGAACAAACATACTGAACTTCAAATATAACTAACCTGACATATCTTGCTTTGAGAGAATAAAGAACAGCTTTATTTGCCTTCGTGAAGTAAGGATTACTCTGCTGAATTTGCAGACCAAAATGCAAAAAGGAAAACATACGTCAAGTGTTTGATGATTGCAAAAGTTGCTTATTTGCTGGCTTCCTTTTTTCCAGAATGATAAAATATCTTCTAAATGCTTAAAATGAAAATTCAACATGTAACTCTTCTATGATGTACATTTTTGAGCTTTACTATTCCACAATGCAGCACCAAGAAGAAATGCAAAACATTTTATGGGTGACGTGAAGTAAACATTTTTTTCTTGGATAGCACAAAGACATTTGATCTTTGGTTGCAATTATTACTATTTTGTCTCATTCACACATTTTATGCAAAACATTAACAGTACTGATTTATGCAAGTTATAAAATCGTAGAATAATAGGATGGTTTGGGTTGGAAGTGACTTTTAAAGGTCATCTAGTCCAACCCCCTGCAATCTTCAAGTAGATCAGGTTGCTCAGAGCCCCATCCAACATGGCCTTGACTGTTTCCAGGGATGGGGCATCTCCACCTCTCTAGGCAACCCACCCAGAGAGGGGTCTCGCCCCCTTCATTGTAAAAAATTTCTTCCTTATAACTAATCTAAATCTACCCTGTTTCAGTTTAAAACCATTATCCCTTGTCCTACCACAACAAGCCCTACTAAAAAGCTTTTCCCTATCTTTCTTATAAGCCCCCTCTAAATACTGAAAGTTAACACAAAGGAACCGAGTTTTTAAAATCATGGCTCAAAGAAGGAAGTTGAATTGAGCACATCTCACTTCACAAAGCACTTCTAGACATTCTTTGCATAAGACTCTCATCACAATCTTGTACAGTGTTTATGAGCTGAATCATCAGTTGACACTTTCCAGGTATATATTGATCAGATTAGAAAAGAAAGATAAGATGAACTCCCTACAGTGATCTTCCCAAACTAAGCCATTATTATTTTGCTGAAATCACAGTTCACACAGAGCAAGCAGAGTAGATAGGGACTAATTCAGCTTAAATAGAGGAAAGCATAATGTGATGTATAATATAGGAAGGTGAGTTACAAACCAAAAGGATTCCAGGTTACATTTTTCTCAAAAAATTACAATTTCTACTCGAGTTATACAAGTTTATGGAGGAGAGGCTTTGAGAGAGGAGTTATATATATCGGCTTTCATTCTTGTGGCAGTTTAACAGAAACTGAAAACTAAATTATTTGCAAGCAACTCATGTAAAAACAGTGTTACACTGCCTTCTGTTAAGTCATGTTAAGTTCTTTTCATGAGTGGTTCATAGTTTCCTAACTCTTCTTTTTTTGTGCGCAGATTTTCTTGTTCTAAGATAGCACCTTTGAAAGAAAATCATGTTTTTACATCAGCAAACATCTGTTGTTTTTCTTGCCAAAGTAGGATATCTCATACTCTCTGACAGCAAAACCTAAAATAACTACTTCAGTTCTCACAGTGATTGCAGTGCAAAAATAGCTCCATTAAAAAGCTAAAGGGCAGTATCCTTTTCAAACAATAGCTCTAACCAAAAAATATTTTAACCATGTCCTTTTTCCCCACTCTTTCTTCTGCCAGCTTTTCTAGTGTTCGTTCAGTAGTTTTTTGGTTTAGATATTTCTTTAAAAGATTGAATATGCAAGCAATTGAATATGCAAGAAATTTCTACTTTTATGTGCAGACTTCACAGGTAAGCTGAGATTGGTAACATGTATTTGCTTTTTAGTTTTAAAAGCCCAGATTTTAATTTTTCTATATTAATATACAGAAACTTATAATACATTATTACTTACATTGGATGTATTAATTTTATTATAAGAACAAAAGTTATAGAGGAGTACCATCATTGGAAAAGCCGCATATTAGCTGATTAAAAGATGCCAGAAGCTCTGGTGAGTAGTACATCTTGCAATCACAGACATATCAAGAACTATATCTTTTTATTTCATGTGTTTAATAGACCTTTAATTTAACACAACCGATAAGCAATTTTCGCATATGAAACCACCTCTGCAGCATTGGTTTTTTAAGCCTTGTATGTGTTCTAAAAGCCTTCAGATATTTGTATACACCTACAACGCCTGTGCAATGTAAACGTGATGGCTGAAAAATAAAATCACAGAATCACAGAATATGCTTATTTTAAATACTTTTAAAATTATAAGGGATTTCAAAGGATTCTGATGAAGCTCTAATGTCTTCACCTTATTCAGAAGGTTGTTTTACCATTAATTTCCAATATAAATTTGTATAACATTTGTTTTTAAATATTCTCCAAAATCCATGTATTTAACATGCTCAATATCAGAAAGACATATAGAGAATACCTTCTGTAATCCTGAATTTTTCTGGACCCTAAATTTTATAATGCTGAATGATTAATAGCTGCACAATTGAAGTATGTGAATGGTATTTCTTGAGCAATCCATTCAGCACCAATAGCAAAGCCAAACAGTTCTATACATCCAGTTCTGTAACACACCAGGGTTGATTGTTTTATTGAAATTCCTTTCCACAGAAGGACTTATAATAATAATTATTATAATAATATATTATAATAATAATAATTCCAAGATGGAAAGACCTCTACAACTAGAATTTTTTTGACAGTATCAATGTTCCACCTAAGTTTTATAACTGTAGTATAAGGGTTTTTTGACTGTAGAAATGAATGCTGAAATCTCCCTGTATTGATTTGAGATAAAACTGAAAACAGCTTCTCGATTGCAGCATTTATGAATGACAGATGCACCAGGAATACTGGTTTTTATTGCTTCCTCTTCTGCAGTAGCCATTATCGGGAATGACTAGTGGACCACTAAGATACACAACCTACTGAACTCAGCAGCAAAAATACACTGGCATTTTAATGATTAAATAACTCTACTTGATGTGTGAAGCCAAGTGTCCAATAAATGAAGCTTCCAACATTTCTCTTTTAAGATGTATTCCTACATGAAAATTTTTCTGTTTAGCTGAGACAACAAAAAAGGCTGCAGCACATAAGTAAAGAAGTAGAAAGAAAAAAAAAAACAGAACCCCATCTACTAATAACCTTGATGAAGATTGACTCAAATCTGGTATAGTGGTACACAAAAAAATATTCAGTCATTCTTATGGAACTATTTTCTTCCTATCCATTACATACTTATAAGTCATGAAAAAGAGAACAAGGATTCTGGCAGCTGTCAAATGCTTGTTTTCCTATGTAACACAATGACATTGTTTTCCAAGTAGTGAAACACGTGTGACATTTTTCCAGTGTCACCTTCCTTATTTAGACAGCAAGCAAGCTAAAAACTATCAGCTAGGAAATAAGTCTTGGAACATCATCTTGAGGAATTTCAACTAATATGAATGAGCAACTGGGCTTAAGTTTCCATAGATACACACACCCAAAATAAAAAAAAAAAACCTCCTGATACAAGAATATTTACTACCAAAAATTAACAACATTCAAATCAATTAATCTTTATTCAAGGTAGAATTAAGCACACAGGAGGAGTGTTTATGCGCATTTAGGAGACAGGAACACTAAATATTTGTCATGATTTGTCAAAGACATCAAACCTAATATCATTCTAAGATTTAGCATTTATAAGCCTATTGTAGAGTTTTATTGAGAACAATTTTGTAAAATTATCATAATGGAGTCTATGCCTTAGAAATAATACTTTTAGAAGTGTTCAATTGTATATCTAACTACAGATTGCTCTTTACATTTAAAAACAGAGAAGAACTCTTGGAAACTTTTTTTTTCTTTAACGTTACTTGACATCACACAGAAGTGCTACTCCACGCAGTACCCAGTGCTCTGGAGGCTGACGAGTTTTAAGATCTATAGCAGCAATGTAATTCACATCTGTTCGACTGGTCTTTTTGTAGACTGGACATGAATACAAATGTGGATCTTTTGCAGCTGAAAAGACAGAAGAGACATAAAAAGCAATTAAACTAAGTTGACAAAACAGGACCCTAAGGGACTGGTCACAAGGCATATGGAAAACTGAGTCAAAGTTCAATAGACACTCCTCTCTATCAGCACCAAGAAACACTTTTACTGGATTCTCACACTGTTCATTACTGTGCTATTGCCAGCTGAAGGCCATATGTGGCTTGAAATTTCTGTAGGTTTAAGATTTAAAATCAGCACATAGGAACTCTATGTGGTAAGAAATGTAAATGGACTCACTAGAGTAATTAGTATTCTTATTAGTTCAATCTGCCCACTGAATATTACTCCTTACCAATATATTAAAATAAAAAATGCCCTATTTTGAAATGCATTTAGTATTCGAGAATACAAGTCGTCAACTACTTCACTTCAGAATTAGAACAGTGGTCTAGTCAATAGTTCAGTACTTCAGTGTTCATTATTTAGCATCTTGGCTGTTGATCATGCCTTTTAGAAAAGATCAACTATTCAAAACAGCATGTAACCAAGTGTTGCTTTTAGAGGTGGAATGCTTTTCAACAGACTTCTCCAATTTTACCTTCTGTGGTGGATAGTTCTATCCTATTTTACATCCCTATTCAACAGCATTTCCTATTCTATATGGAAAAAACCACCACATTAACACAAATTACACATTTTCACATAACAGTACTGTCCTTCAGCCCCACAAGTTTCTTTCCCATTCTTACATTCATTTTTTGCCTCAAAGACAAAACATTTTCCACCACCTCACTCTACCTCTTGCTTGCCTCTGTTAGCTCAAAAGCAGTCTTATCCAGGAAAAAATGCATTTTTATAAATATGCACATTACATATATAACATGTTCTCTATAAACACCTTATATAGACATATACAACCCCATGTATATCTTTTATGTTGTGTATACATGGTTATATGTTTTGTATATATATATGTAACATTCATTTAGCATGTGAGAAAGAGGCTATTTGGGTTTAGGTTACAGAGGCTACAGAGGTTACAGAGTTTATTTATATGAATGTTGATGTTCTAAATCTGGGACACATATTGTCAATATGTACAGTTCACCTGTAAGTGGGTTAAAAAGTTATTAACACCGTTAAGACCAGAAGGTATCTATCTAATTAGGGGGAAAAGTGCCCATAATCAATTACAAAGGAAGCCTGAAAGTACACTTTAAGTGGAAGATTGGGAAGACTTCCCATTGAAAAAGATTTTATATATATACAATGAATAGCAACAGCATCATGAAATCCCTACAGCCCAAAAGATTTCCATGTAGTTAAATAATGAATTCTATCAAAATAACATCCTTTGCAATACAATTACTTACTGTTATTCTCTGCATATATCCTTATAACCGGCATCATCTCAAAAAGCACCTTCGGCTTAGATTCAGTCAGTCTCATGTTTCTTCTGTCCCAGCCAGCTCCCTCCAAATACAGCCCATACACATAGACACCTTCCAAAGGAGGGCTTGTGATATCGTCCTTCATCCATTTAGTGACTTCATTGCACAGCACTACACTGTCAAGAGCCCATCCTTTGTTAGCCCTTGTTATTTCCTGCCCAAACCAGACAAAAGTTAGAAGGTTACACTTTCGCATATGCACAGAACCATTTTTTCCAGCAATTATATTGTATGATCATAACATATCCTCTTCCGTACAAAAACCCCAACTTTTTATGATATTCACGTTTACAGCAACGCCCAGAAAGTCACTTTGGTATTTACTTGGGATATTAGGTTGTTATGTATCCACAGTCTCTTTTTATGGAAACAGAAAGTTCTGTACATTCCAACTCTTTCAAATCCTTCTACTAAACCTTTTCCACAAGCTTGGGTGCAAAAGAAAATTGCGGTTTAGGACTGCTTACTCAAAAGAAATATCTTGTTACATAATTCCAAGGCTATTCCTGCAATTTTAACAGAAGTCACCAATCAGAACTTCAGATTACACTAAGAGGGGAGATTTTTTCCTTCTCCACAAATCTTCATTCTCTCCTCCAAAAGTTTGCTTTTTATCCCTGAGGTCCCATTATATTCCCACCTGAGTATTCTTTTCCATTTACATACTCCAGACACTTATTTTCTCCAATATGTCCCTTTATGTTGACCAACACAAGTATTTATTGCTTCCTTTTAATGTAAAAAGTAGTCCATTTGTCAAATGCAACTAGCGTGCTGAACAACCAACACAATCACCAAGCTGACAGCTACATTATCAAATACATCAAATCTCATATCCACTAACAAAGTCTTTCCCAGTTTGTGAAAAGAGCCTGAATCAGCTACTGAACTATAGAAGGGAAATGTAAGATGAATTGGGAAGAGCTTTTCTGCCCAATCTCCAGCCAGGTAAGTATTGAACACAGAGCAAAAGAGAAGGGGGAAAAAAAAAAAAAGGGGGGTTGGAAATAAATGGCTTAACACCCATTTTCAAGGATACTTCAATGGAAACATGAGACAATCATTCTCCAGTCTACCTTAATAATGTTGTAAGGTAGCCCCTACTTATTTGGATCTTGGTCAATGCAGAAATATATTTTAACATGTTAGTGGTTGAAATACTGAAAAAGTATGTGCAAAGGAAGAACAGTTCACTCAAGAAATGTTAAGATAGTCACGTATCTTCCCCGCTGACATGATGGAGTCAAGTGTTTTAATTCATCTTTTATCGCACAATATATTTTATTTTTAAAAGTATGTAAAAAAATATATAAGCAGAATGAGACTTCAAACCCACTTTACCTGCCTCATTGCAGTTAAAAATCCTTGAGGATTAAAAAACCCTGCCATCCAGAAACAGTTTGGTCGACTTTCAAAAATCCAGTTGTAAAACTGGTGATTTCTTTCTAGAAGCTCAGTAAACCAGAAACCAAGAGTACTGGAAGCCCAAGAAGCCTAAAAACAGTAAACATATTTTAAAATAGCATATTCATGTCAAGAAAAGATAACTGCTCACATAGTAGTAAACAACATAATATTAGCAAAGCATATTTGAAGATCATCTTTCATATCTTGACTTTTAACCTGATGCTTAAATATTGCATCCTACTGAAACCCGAAGCAAAGTCTTTCTCTCTTCAAATTCATGCCTACCATTCCATTTACACATGCATAATGCTCTCCGTAGTAATTGTCCATTTTATTACATTTTTGCAAAATTAGATAGCTGTTTAAACTAGGAAGAAAAATAGTATACGTGTCTTTTTAATCCCAAGATCAATAAATCAAGATAACATGATTTCTGCCAAAACTATTCTGGTTTTTTATTCCTCTGAAAAAAAAGCTAGGGAAAATTGATCTCAGACAATGTGGAGATATAAGGTTTGTCTCTGAATAGTTGTGCTGTGAAGCATCTGCTTTGGTCCAGGTTTTGTACCATGAGAACACTTTGTGAGTAAAAACAAACAATGAAAAAACCTGCCTGTTTTTCTTTCCATCAGTTGCCATCAACAGCTCTAGCTGTCCCTGAAAATAGTTTCTGAGAGTTGGAATTGTCTAGCCTGGAGAAGAGAAGGCTCAAAGGAGATATTATAAATATTTATACCTCGTGTGTAGAGAATGGAAGATGAAGCCAGATCCTTGACAGTTATAGAAGAAAAGGTAGTGGGTACAAGATGATACATCAGAAATTCCATTTAAACCTAAGGGGTTTTTTAATTTGGTTGGCTGGTGGCTGGTTGATTGGTTGGTTTTTACTGTGAATGTGATCAAACATTGGAATACGTTGCCCAGAGAGACTGAGGACTCTTGATTCTGGAGACCCCTGAGAAACCTGCTTTAATTGACCCCACTTTCACAAGTGTGGTCCTTTCCAATGTCTACTATTCTGTGATGATATGACTACAAGTCTTAAACTCAAAGAATAGCACCAGTGTAGTCCACTAATGTGGGCGCTATGTTTTAAAATCCATCATCACATTTTAAATTACTCTCTTCTCTCTAGCTTTTTATCCTGTCAACATGCAACAGGCTGTTAAAATGGGAAATACCTGCAACCCCCACATTCATTTCTATTTTTATAAATGAAAGAAGGCTTGTTTTGACTGCGTTTATTTTAGCACAAAATCTATTCCAGCAGTTGCACAGTTCTGGTTAACACTTTTAAAACACAGATTGAAAAAAAGTATTTACTATAAGTCTAAAAGTTGAATCTAGCTCTTCAGAAATAGGGTTTTTTTTCTTTTCGTAACAAGTGATGTACACATACTTTTTTCCAGCTAGCAGGAATCCTTCCATCATACATGCAGTCTAAAGCATCCCTCAAATTTTCACTCATAACTATTGTCCCATCAATGGCGAGTTTTAGATCAGTCAGAGTGCTTCTCACTAAAGAAATAACTCTCTGCATTTGTTCAATCTCCTGTCGCAAAAATATGTTCATAGGCTGAAAAGGTCCCATGTTCTTTAGTTTTTCTTTTACCTGTAGGTAGAAAATCAAAGATCCTTCAATAAAAGTGAAAAAACAAAGTTGGCCTTATGTCAAGGTTAGGCACCAGTATGATTTTTAGGATGTAATACTTTTATTTATGGACTTAAATGGTCAGTTTGGCACCTCCCTTGAATTCTCTGCAAGACAGAAATACAGGATTTGTTCAAGAGAAATCTAGGATGATGAGATTGGCTGTGGTTTTAGTCTAACTCATGATTTAGTCTGTATATCATTCTATGAGCTAATCTCATTTAAAAAGCATGTGGGCTGTTAACCCTATTTCAAGGCATTCAGATGTAATTCCAAAAGACAATTCCAAGGTTCACTTCGCACAAACCAATCAGGAGTAATTGTCCCAGCTACTTTGCCTCAACATAGTAGCACTATTAATCAGCAATGCTTGGGGATTATCATATTACCAGGTAATTTTGTATTCTAACCAAACTCACTGATAAATTTTTAATTAAAAGTTAGTAATGTTAACAAATTAACAACTGCATGAACATAACTAGAAATTTTATAGTGTCAATAACCTCAGCCAAAAGCTGATGATTCTACCTCCTCTATAGTACAAATGACAACATAGGCATTAAATGGTTTAATATTTCTTAAAAAGTTCTTACAAAGGCACTTCAGCCCACATTTAGCGATCTCATTATAAACATTAAGAGTCTGGTCAGACTTCTCTACAGTATATTCTGGAAGTATTGCCTGTATGAATGAATTCAAACATGCTTTGAAAAAAGCTGTTTGGTTTTTTTTTTTTTATCCATAAAAAGTAAGATGAAGCAAATGTTTTTGACAGGTTTTCATTAACTCACTTCATATGGTACATAATCAGCAGGAAGCTTTTCCAGCATATCATCAGCCAGTCTGGCTACAACTGCCTCTCGGGTTTCACCTCCTCCACCAGAGCTATCTTTAGGCTGGATACTGAGGATGATGTCCAATACATCTTTGGAAACTTTACTTTGGTAAGTGATATCTGCATTGGGGTGCAAACCAAACACCTCGGGTGTGTCATAAGCAGGAAGGCTCTACATAGTAAAATATAAGAAGAGCACAACTGGATATGGATTTATAAGTTAATCATAAAAAATTCCACCCTCCCAAAAAAAAACCCCAACCAAACAAAAAAACAACATACAGCAAAACCAAATAAAAAACAGAAAAAAAACCCCCTTACATTGTAAAGTAAGCTAGATTTCTTCAGTCTTAGGGAAATAACTTGCTGTGGTCTATTTGTTGTGTCACAGCCCAAATCACACCAAACAAATTCAGTTTTAACATCCATGTGCTCTTTTAATAGTAAGTTTTTTCTTTCATATATCTACATCTTTTATTTCTGTGAGGTTGTACGCAATGTCTGGACTCCATTTTTGCCCTCTTTAATAACTGTGTGCCTCTAGGTAACTCACTCAAGCAAACCACAGGAAAAAGAAAATATTCCTGTCTTGACAATGATAACATTGATGAAAACAATTAGTTGTCACTAATAGATATGCAGAATGCTAGAAATCAATACAGAATCCATGAATAAAAGACAAAATACAGGCACTCAGAAGAAAAGAAAAATATAGGGAATCAGAAACTCATGAGAAACAAGTGATTAGCTTTCATTTACCAACCTGTATGTATTGAAGGTATTGATCCACCATAGTACATTTAGGTATGCTGTATCCTTTGTAGAAGCTGAATTCCTGATTAAATGTATTTTCATTGAACCAAACCTTTACAAAGGTGTTCATGAGTCTTTTGTCATAATCATCTGTCACACGACCACCATACTGGATCTCACCTATCATGTAACAAACAGTATTCCAGGAGATCCCCTAAAAAGAGTATTTTAAATACAGTCACCCATTTTTAACTAATTGATGTAATTAGCATTGAAAAGGTCTTTACTTCTAAAATTTATATTTCTGAGATGGCTGGGGGGGGTGGGTTTAACATACAGGTTAATACAGAAATTTAAGGTGCACTGTATTAAAAATCTAATTTAAGTCTGCTGCCCTATTACACGTATACTTGGAATACTAAATGTTTGTGGGGAAAGAAAACAAGTTAAAATCATGCTTATATTTCAGTTATTAGGAAGCATTTATATTCATTCCACTACTAGAAAGATCTATCATCTTAATATACCTTCCCCACAAAAGCATTCATTACCTTCTTGGTATCCATGCGATTCAAGTGGTTTTGAATGAAGCGCACAGTAGCATTGAAATCAGCTTGATTAAACTCATAGGGTATATTCCAACCCAGAGATCCAAACTTGCGCCTTTCTTGAACAGTGGAGTGTAGAAAGGCTACAGCATACAACATTGGTTTCCATTGTACCATTTTACTGGAATCTAGTAAATCCTGGCTGACACCTATTGATTGTAAATGGACTTAATAAGAATCACAGTGATAGTCCTTTTTGAAACTACGTCAAATCAGTGCTAAAATCTCACTCTAGAGATCTTAAGTTGGCTCCCTGCCTCTCCCAAGAGTCTAATTATTGTCCCACAAAGTGTTCTATGCTGGGGACAGTTTATAGCATGTTATTAAGTTGCTCAAATTAAAAGAGTAAACTTCAGGGTAAAAACCCCACAATTTACTACTAGTTGAATTCACATAAAGTTGCTTTCCACACAGACTCTTTGTCCTTTGCTTTATGTAATGTAAAGAGCACTTGATTGCCAGCAAATATTAACACATCATTTTTCTGCCAAAAGACAGAAGAAGACCAAAGATTCGAACACTTCTAGATTCTAGAAGCCAAAATTTGAGAAAAGAAAAAGCATTTCCTGTTTTGCTGTCCAATTAGTTCTGGCAACAGAACTTCAGCAGACCTTCTCTTCTTCTTAATTTTCAGAACTTCTAGCTCAAAACAGGGACCAAGTTATGTGCTGGCATAATTGTGATCAGTCCCTCATATTAGCTTATCAGTGGCTGTAACATGACCACACAAAAATACCAAAGTCCAAAATTTGGTTTTAAATCACTGCCATTCTAGCACTCACCACCATATGTTCTCTTTAGCCCAGCTCTGAGCCCTTGCGGTGGTTCATTGGTAAACTTAATAGACATTTGAAGCAGGGTGATGGGGAACCGTTTGTGAATGTCAGTTGTCATCCATAGTCGAAAGCTTTCATGGACATTCTCTGTCTCTATTAGAGTGTCCATCAGCTCATCCAAAAAGTCAAGTCCAAGGTGGCAGTTTTGCAGAAGTGCCCAACCTCCCTAGTTTAAAACAACAAAATATGAAGTTATCAACATTGTTCACAAACTGAAATCACTCTTTGTGAGCTAAGATGCAGGCTTTTCCTTCTGGAGGTGGTGTTAGCTTATTTGGTTTTTTCATGTAAAGAAGTGGCCCTTACTTGTCCCATGTGCTCTTCTCAAGAAATCTCTACCTTTTCCATGTCAGTACATTTAAAACATACCTTGCCATGACTATACTGCTGATAAACACTGATAAATTTTGGCTTACATATGGGAGCTCAGGAGTGGCTCCATAGAGGAAGCTGCTAAACCTTGTTCTTCACAAGTGTACCAGGCTCGGAAAATAGCCACATATACATACTTAATTAATCTATTGTTATCAATCAATAGGTATCAAACTTTCTCATATGAATTCCCATACTACATATAGACATCTCATATACCTCTCCATTAAGAGGAAATGTGAGTCAATGAGGGAAAATAACTGCATTTCTCTTAACTAAACAAAAGGTGCTCCTCCTCCCTATTTTTGAATGAGTTTCTTTTCATCTGATCTGCTAATTAGCTCTTTATGAGAAGTTGTCAAACAAGAACCAAGTTGTCAAGAGGCAAAAGTCAAAGAAAAATAGGTTATACAGACAGGGAAGAAGCTCATAACACAAGAATGTAAGAAACTTAATTTTTTCACATCAGCAGGCACAGCAGTACTATCACCTGAGGGGTGATGTTAAATTGGAACATCTCACCTTTTCTTTCTCATACAGATAATTTTGTTCTTTAATTGCTCCATGTTTCACTTGTAAAATGCCTGTGCTATCAGATGGCCCCTCCCAAGTCCAAATCCAGACTACAGCAATACAAAATATTTTGCTACACAACCTTGTTTTTCTCAAGTTTATGTAGCTATCAATAGTATATTTGAAATTAATTTTCTCGATTTAACAAAATGCATTTGTATTAGTAAAAATACAAACCAAAAAATGTTCTGAAGTGCTTGCTCAAGAATATTTACTAGTCATGTAACCAAAAAAAAAAATCAATTCAACTATGTTTATCAGTCAGCAATCTACAACAAAAACTCTATTTTATATGCAAAACACTCCATTTTCAATGAAAAACATCTGTATAGTATCAAAAAGCTTGTTATGGCCAACTAAATGACTGAAAAGACAGTTTTATCACTTAAGACACTTATTTATATAAGTAAAGATAGGTTGTTGCATTGGCATTAACTATGCACCAAACACCCTTATTTCATGACAGGATTTTTATTTCTAAGTGTTTAATACAGCTTCAAAAAGCATTCAGATTTTTGTTACTTACGTGAGCCATTGTCTGCTGTAGAAGTTTACGAGCGTGGATTTCTTGTCCCTGGCCCATGGAAACACAGCACGTTTCTGTCTTTAGTCTTTTTCCCAGAGCAGTAATTGAGTCCGTAGGATCAGAGCCCATGGAAAGAAAACAAATGAGGGGAGTACGTGGATCTGACTCTTCCCATGTTTTCTCCAAATCCAAGATGACTCCCTCTGCGTATTTCTCACCCATAGTTTCAGTGATGTATTTTCTTGCCTATATTAAAAAGGGTAAATTTAAACTGTGACCTAACCATTTAATAGTTTTCTTCCCAGTGTAAACCAATAAGTCAACTGAAGGGCAAAGGCTGATAAAAATTTATACCAGAAATAAAAATATGCAACAAGTTTATTTTTACATGTCAATACATCATACTGTCTTTGATGGTGTTATTTCTTACAGCATTATAAGACCAGTTAAAATTTTAAAAATAATTATTATATTACAAATATCTGCATATATTGTTATATGTAAGACCTATAATTACACTATAAAAAAATAACCTCTCTAAAACTTCAGAAAAAAATTAATTTTTTACATATCATATCTCCATTAGACAGTGTGACTCCTAGCCTTAAAATCTAGGAAAAAAGGAGGAAAGTATTAAAGATTTCAGGTTTCAAAGCTGTTAGGCCTTTTCCACCTTCATGGTTAAACAAACAATGAATTAACAGTAGTAATGATGAAAATAACTATCAGTAAGTAAAAGATCCAGAGGAACAGGTGAAGATCATCTCTTTTATTTCTTTTTGATTTATCTTTAAAAGTTTTAGATTATTGTTCTTTCTTTTCTATGAAATAGGAAAGGCTCATTCAAACAGTTTTGAGATGCTCTTTCTTGTACTCTTTCCTCCTACAATGCTTTCATCTTGGATAAATCTTCCCCTTAATACCTCTGGGTTATTTCTCAGAGACAAAAGATTCAGCATTAAGCATTTGATGAACTATCAGTTTTCATAAAATTGTAAGATGAAATTGTATCTTGCCTCCATTAACAGTAGTGAGGAACTAATTTTGCATGATCTGTTTCAGTCATATAGCACACATCATAGAGATAGTCTTTATACAGTACTGTTTAACCTACTGACTTCTCTTCCTATGGGATTTCTGTGAATCCAATCACAATGTCTAAAGATGTGCATCCGTAAAATTAATACCACGCTTTTACTGATGCATTCCAATTTCAATAATTTGTCATTAATTGCTCTGAACTGCCAGCAATTCAATTGCTTTTTTCTTTTGCAATGGAGATAAGGATTAAAAATAGGCTCCTAGAAGTTGATTTTTCTTTAAAATAGTCTGTTTAATAACCTTCAGTTTTATACTTATCTTCTTTTTAAATAGATGGCTTTAAATTAAAAATTTCAAACAGACTTTAATACAGATTTTTCTAAAATGGGTCTAATTCTTCCATGCAGGAAATGGTTCCTCAATTAAATTGTTTTCATGTTTCCTTTTCCCTCAGACAACTGAGTTCACTAAAATATTTTACTTCAGCCTAACAAGGGGACACTTCTAAAATTCCAGGGAGTAAGCAAGGACATTGAAAAGTACCTTCTGAACTGATAAAGAGATCTGGATAAACACATGTGACTCCAGCAGAAATCCTATCTCCACAGTGAAATCATTGGATAATATTTGTTCAATTCATTAGAATAACTTTGCTTATGCTGCCCTTGTAACAAATGCATAAATTTTCTAAAATGAATTTCAGAAGATGCAACGTAATGGTCCATTACAGGAAGGTGCTTAGCATTACATAAAATAGCACTGAACTGCAATCTGGTAACTATTTATTCTAGTGATACCTAAATAGACCATGTTGGCTATATAAAAGTACCTGAGCTATGGTCCTGTCAGGACACCACGATCTGATAAGAAGAAGATGTCTGAAGCAGTCCAGAGATTGACCATAGCCACTGGGAACCAATTCTTCTTCGGGATTCTTACTATCAAACCAGATTTTCCACTGTTTCTCTTCACTGGAAATCTGCAGTTATGTCATCAAAGGAATAAATCTCATTAAACAGACAAGGCATATTTGCACTGCCACTAGGTCACAAATTTTTAATGAGAGTCAGAGACATGTTATCCACACACAGACATTTGTTTAGCAATACTAGTACACATGTTTAATAAGGCTATTAAAAATTACAGGATAAACTTTCAGGTTTTAAGTATGAAATTACAGAATGCAACAACACCCTTATGCATCCATATTCTGAAAAAAAGAGCTACTACTCAGTATTTTTCATTACTCTTAACATATACCAAATGCTATTTACTTAGTTAGCTGCAATACACTCAGTGTCCACTAAAACTCTTCATACAAGTGTTGAATTTACTGAACACCCCTTCCACTACATGGTTGGATCACTACCAGACAATCACTGTCAAACAAGAGATTAATTTTAAAAAGCTCTTACATACTTGATCAAGAATATCTGAAAATTGTTCAAGTTTACTGAGCTCCACCAAGTTCAGCCAAGTCATATCCAGAATCCATTTAGCTGGCTTAGGAGGACAAGCTTTAAGGTCTAGAGAAGCACCACCTGCAAGAAATTGAACTTAGTTACAATTAGAACTGTTGGAGACACAAATACAAACAAACAAAGAAATATTAAATAAAATAAGACCTTTGGAAAATGTAAACTAGATACTACAAAACTATTTCACATGATTAAGCTTTCCCAAACTGGAGAAATATGACTTAATAACTAAGGAAGGTCATAAAGAAATTTCTGAGTTAGGTAACATTCAAAATTTCCTTTCAAATCTTATGTTTCATCTAAATTTACATAATTTTTTAAAATCCATAACAGCTTCTCATGACAAAATAAATCTGTATTTTACTGCAAAAGGATTAACTTGGCTTTGGGTTCATTTCAATGTTTTTTTCTTTGATTTTTTGTTGATGTAGATAATGCAACAACTTTGCCAATGCATACATTTGCCTTCCTTGAAATTCAACTGAAACTAAAAGAAAGCAAAAACAAAATAAAAGGAAAACACCAAACACAAGAATCCAGATTTTTAATCATGATGTTACAAGGGTTTTCTACTTTATAAAATCACACCATATTTTATGAAGTAGAGTTTACAGTTTGGTTAATTTATAATATTTTCTTATATTATATACCTTAAATGTAGTCTTTCTTAACCAATTTACCTTTTGAGGCTTTACTGGTTTTTTGTGCAATGTGCTTGGAAATAAATGCTTTTTGGGAAAAGATATTCTGAAGATTCAACACGGAAAAATTCACAGTTATAATCCATAAATAAATGTTGCCTGGAAAATTAAGTCTCTTGGAAAGATAATACAAAATGAATCCAAACGTTCAAGCAAACACAGTGCTTGTATACAGCTCATACCAAAGCCATGAACTTGTCACATTCAGCTAAGATTCTGATATTCTTTATAAACTGTTAGCATCACTTTCTGTTCATATTTACTGCAGTTATCAAATAAACTATTTTTATTGCAATAATAATTTTTCTAAGTCAAACACGTAGCTGGTGGTATTTGAGCAGCAGACATAAACTGTGAAAGGATACTTAACAATATTCCTTTCAAATTCTCATGATTCCAAAGACATATTTGGAATATATCAATATTCAGTGTGCTGCTATAAATTAGAACTACCATACTATGTTATCTGTCACCAGATCAGAAAGATAACCATGTATTCTTACAATTGACAGACTTCTAATGTACAAAAGAAAGAAGCAGGTTGGCTAGGAGAAATAACCAAAAGTTTTCTATAATAATATATATGCTCTACTTAAAATTGTTCCATAGTTTCAACCTTTAATAAGTGTCAGAAATTCTTCGTGCTTCACTCTGTTTCTTTGTATATCAATCTTCAATGTAAGCAATAATGTGAAGAGAAATTTGTGCTCCTCATAGAGTCCTCGAGCAGTATATTTGAACACTTCATATGTCATATGTTCAATAATATTAGTAATCCTCTTGCTGGTTATAGGGCTCTTGGTAGACCTGTCAGAAAAAAGGTCTGCAGTTGAATGTTTGCAGTTGCAAATGACAAAAAGCCATAGTTCTGTATTTTCAAAACATGAAAGATAACAGATCACAAGCACAAAATACCAGACAGCAAGCTAGCAACAACTTTCAGATTGAAGGAGCAACAAAAAAAAAAATAATTTCTGATCAAGTCTTTTTGCATACCTGAAAATCAATGTAGTATAATAATTTTTAACTATCTAATGCCTAATTTTGAAGGACTGCAAGGTTCGTTGCCTTGGTAACTAACAGACGAAGTCTTATGGGTATTTATTAAACTGACAATTCATGGTCAAGACTGTAAGAAGCAAGTCTTCTTTCTGATATTAGCTTACAACAAATCTTTATTGCACTACCAGCACCTCCAGGACTGGGTAAAAACAACTTATTGTTAGCTATTCCAGCCAGGCAGAGAGGGACCTGGGGGTACTAATTGACAGGAAGCTCAACATGAGCCAACAGTGTGCCCAGGTGGCCAAGAAGGCCAATGGGATCTTGTCCTGTATCAAAAATAGCATGGCCAGCAGGACCAGGGAAGTGATCCTTCCCCTGTACTCTGCGTTGGTGAGGACACACCTGGAGTATTGTGTTCAGTTCTGGGCCCCTCAGTTCAGAAAGGATATTGAGGTGCTGGAGCGGGTCCAGAGAAGAGCAACAAGGCTGGTGAAGGGACTGGAGCATAAGTCCTATGGGGAGAGGCTGAGGGAGTTGGGGTTGTTTAGCCTGGAGAAGAGGAGGCTCAGAGGTGACCTCATCACCGTCTATAACTACCTGAAGGGAAGTTCTAGCCAGGTGGGGGTTGGTCTCTTCTCTCAGGCGCTCAGCAATAGGACAAGGGGGCACGGGCTTAAGCTCCGCCAGGGGAAATTTAAGTTGGATATCAGGAGAAAATTCTTTACAGAGAGAGTAATCAGGCATTGGAATGGGTTGCCCAGAGAGGTGGTGGATTCACCATCCCTGGAGATTTTTAAACGCAGATTGGACGTGGCACTGAGTGCCATGATCTAGTAAATGGACTGGATTTGGACCAAGGGTTGGACTCGATGATCTCAGAAGTCTTTTCCAACCCAATCGATTCTATGATTCTATGATTCTATAAATTACCTGGCTAGGGAGCGGTCAAAAAGCCACAAAAACTGCCGAAGTGAAGTCTGATACATGACGTTGACCATGCTCATCTCAGTAATAAGGAAGTACAAGATGCTTCCTCGAGTTGCAACTGAAAAAAAAGAAACAAGAATGTGTTCAAAGTAGAAATGCAGAGCAGAAAACTTCGGACCTCTACAACATGTACAGTGGGTTTAACACTAATGATAACGATAACTGAAGTTCCTTGAGTTATTGTTTTCTTTACTGCATAGAAAAGCAATAAAATTATTCATTTAATGCATACTATGTAAAGCCTAGTTTCAAATATGAGCATATCTGGAGAGCAGCTGGATGGTACACTGCAATGTTCAGATTGTCAGTAGAACATATAAAAATTATGGTTGTTTGAAGTACTGTTTGAATGTCCAAACAAATTTCTCTTTACAGACTTTTATAGGAGTCATATAAAAGCCAAATGAACTATATTGATTTAACTTACCCAGCACTGATTTAACTTACTTTCAGTAGTCATTAGTTTTAAATACAAAGGTTTTACAAATTCTGCAAAGCTTTCTGATACACTAACTGTACCATTTCATACTTTCCCTAAAACGCAGGTAATTCTAGAGAGCTTTCCTTTTTTTTCTCCACCTTTTTCACATTTTCACATGTCAGTTAAAAGCCAAAAGACAGATGAAATGTGCTGACTGTAATAACCTACAGAGAAATGATGAAGCATTCATCAGAACAGATATAAAGAGGATTTACCAATATACTGGGCCTGTAAAAGTGCCAACATGTTGAACTCAAACATACAGTTACCTAAACACCCTAATGACCAGCACACTTGTATATAAAGCAATGGGAAGTCTACAAAGAGAATAGATCACTCCATTTTATAAATTCCACATGAACCATAACATTGACTATTTTCTCCATGATCACACAATATGACATTTCCTAGATACGTTTCACTTATGGGAAAACAAAGATCCTTCCCACAAATTATGGTCTTCCTGATCCTATCCTAGTTTCTCCTACTCTGAGTATTGATGTTTTAAATACGTGGTCAAGCCATTTGTCTTTCATCACTACCTTCACTCACCAGGTCTATACTCTTCACGGGCTGAGTTGATCTGTATTTCAGTTTCAGCAGAAGTTTGCAGTTTCTCTGTTACTTCTTCAGCAGTCTTCTTAGTGTCAGTCAATACTATTAGTAGACTCTCATCATCTGCCAGAGAACTCTTAGTGCTTGTAAGTCGGAACAGAAGGTTATCTTCTAGGTCCTTAATCCTCCTTTTGTTCACAGTCACATCTTCAATAAGATCAGTTCTTTCTTTCTCTAATTCCTATTGAAATACGTGGTAATATTTGGAAAACAGAAAATCAATCAAAAATAAAAGCAAAATAAAACAGTTTAAAAAATACTGATCCTACTAAAACAGTGTAAGCCAAGAGTAACTGCAGTAATTTGGGGGTAAGAATTCCAGTGGTATTTCTGACACAAGGTCTATTACTAGGTTTCTGAACCAGCTACATAAGTAGGCATTAACAAATCTTTTCAATAAATACTATGGAACATGCTCATATCATGCCCTAAAAGAATAAGATGTTCAGAATAGTAATGGTTTTTCTTCCCTTTCTGTTTCAGAAAAGACAACTGCAAAGACCTTTCCAGGCATAGGATTTTTTTTTTTCACTCCATCTGATCTCATCCTCATTTATGCCTTGTTTTTTAATCAGCATATTGAAAATTTAGTCTCAGTTACAATGGTCATCCTAAGTCATCAAATTAAGCAGCAAATATTTCAAAAAGTGCCTCTGAAAATACTCTTCCATCAAACAGGAATGATGGAAGCCTCTCACTAAAATGCTTCATTGATTAAGAAAATATGTAGAACTTAAGTGTTTATTTGATTATTTTTGATAATATAGTTATGTACCTAGTTTGTTTTCCAGTGCTCATATATAAAGGATGGACAGCTGTTAATCAACAGTTTCACATTAAAAAAAACACCAAACCTGTTTGAAATACCTAAAAAAAAATATTCTTCACAGATAATAGTCCTTTCAGTTCATTCTTATAATACTTTTTAAATTAACCTTTAAAAACTTATTACAAATTAATTGCTCAGAGATAAAAATCCTCTATTGAAATATTACAAAATGTTTCAATACATTACAGTGAAGTAAAAAGAAAGAATAGAGATGTGATGGGTTAAGAGTATAAGATATGAATCAGCAGTAAGTGAGCCAGTTGGTAGAAATATTGGCTATGTCTACAGAAGTACTCCTTCTCTGTTTACAAAGACCTGGTGAACAATTTCAACTAACTTGGAAGTTGTGTGTTCAGTTCACCCTTGCCAAGTCCACTTCTGCACTGCTCACTGGCTGCTAATATTCCAAATAAACAGGGACAACACTAAGAAATACGTAACCTCTCAAATAGCACTAGAGGCTTAATGGACCTGAGATCTCAGCAAGGTTTAAGGAAAGGATTTATTCCCTCATTTCAGTAGCCTTCATTTATACAGATTTGAAACACTGTTACAAGTTAGATATTGCTATTTTGTTTTCCCTCATTCCAAACTTGCAATCTTTTCACCCCTACATTCTCCTTACATTCCTAAGTAATTCGAGCATTCATTTCTTTTAAAGAATGTCCTTTTACCTTAAAAAGGAAATTAAGAAAAATATTGTACTAGTATCAGATTTAGGGTTTTTTCTTGTCACTTGTACAAAAGGTACATTGAAACATCATAATCATCATCAGGCAGAAAATATTATTTTACAGTCATTATAGAATAATGTAAATGCCACATAACTTAAAAGATGTGCTTACAGATTCAAAAGATTCTGACAAAAACTGATGAAAAAAAGCAAGAAAACTACAGTTAACTGCATTTTAATCAACTGATTAAACAGGTAACAATTTTAGGAAGCAAGACAAGCATCATGTAAGTTTGATGAATCAGAAACCCTTTTTTAAAAGTATAGTATTAAAAGAAAGTTAGCATCCAATTAAATATAATAATTAACATGCTGAGCCAAATTAAATTTCATGTTTTGCTGAGTTCAGTTTAAAAGGTTAAACATACTTTGGAGTGCAATGCATTTTAAAAACTGAAAGCTGTTTTCCACACAAGAAGAGCCTGAGAAACAAGTTGGAAACAGAATTAACAAACTAAAGTGAAGGATTCTTAAATGAAAACCTTAGTGAAAAAAATCCGTCTATTAAGCTCTTAAAATACTTTTTGCAGATCAGAAAGTGGACATAGTTAAAAGTTTTCTTTGTATCTTCAAAAATTTCCAGTCAGAACAGCAAGGATGAAGAAAAACTAAGCCAAGTTGCCATGTATAGAAATTTAAGGAACTTGCATCCAGCTTTATGGAATTCCTTTCACAAGCAGATGACATTTTACAGTCTGTAACAAAGAACACTAGTTCTTGTTAATATCCATAAAATATAAAAGCTGCTAAACAGCTTATATCATTCTATCACAAAATGATTCACAAGTACAAGAATTTGTTCCTTGCGAATCCTGAGCCTTTTTCCAGTACAGATCTTGAAATATGAATGTGAAAATTCAAAAAGCCATAAACAGTTCTTGCATGTTATAACTCCACCACTAATCTGACATATCCATGACACTAAATAAAATTCTTTTTTGTCAAATTTCTTAACAGCTAATGTATCAAAATAAGGATATCAATAAAATAACATGTTATACTACATGCAGACATACAGCAAGTCTCTCAAATCCAATTATTCCATGAAATAGAGTATAACATTTATACAGATGTACCAGCTGCCCTTTGACCTTCTTATGCTTCACTCACATCTTGGAATTGGTTTAACATTCTGATAGAAGAGAAGAAATCAGTACCAGCATTCTTATCAGTATTCAATCAATTCTGTGAAATGTATTTGACACAGATTTTACTAATAAGCATACCAAACAACACCGTAGCAGATAGTTAGACTCTGCAGAAACTTCAAATGATGAGGTGTAAACACTCCCTTTCCTTCTTGCATGTCTAAATCTCATTCATTCTAAGATCAGAACTGTATCAGAGACAGTGGAATGGCAAGAAGGATAGAAATGTGCATGCAAATCTTGAAGAACACTAATTTCAGAGAAATAATCTCTTTTTGGGATAGAATTTCCTTACATACATTCTAAGACTGGATATCACAAAGCAGTGATACTGCTCAAATCATTTGGTAAACTGCCTCACAGCTAAGCAATTCCATCACTTCCCTTCCAAAGGCTACAAAAGGTAGCAAGAATCCAGACACTTAGGAGAGGAATGCCCAAATTCCCAAAGATGAGTAATTAGATACCATAGAAAAAAAGGTATTGGATCGCAGGATATTTCAAATTGACTCTTCAGGAAACCTTGAACCACAGGATGTATGAACAGAGGCAAAGTAAACTGTAAAGTGGTACGTATATTCTATGGAACTCCCCCTTTCTGTCAGGTGGCCCACTTGTCATTTATCTATCAACAATATCCCCCAGGTGGTCTCAAACAAAACAGTAGTGAGTATACTACTCTGAGAATCTGGTTCAGAAAGCATAGTATGTCCACTCATTAGACATTCCCTGTTAGTCGTAAAGAGACAGCCAGATAGCAGAATAATTTTAATTTGGAAGGCACCTACAGAAATTAACTAGTTCAACTCCCTGCTCAAAGCAGGTCTAATAATTCAGTTGCTCAGAGCAATGTCCAGCTGAGTCTTGAACTCTTCCAAGAATGGAAATTCCACAAAATCACACGGTCATCTGTTCTTGGATTCCTGGGTAATCTGTTCCTGGTTTTGACCACTCTCAATGTAATTATTTTTTCTTAATATCTAATCAGAATTCCCCATGTTCCAACTTGAGTCTGTTACTTCTCAGTCTATTGCTTTGCACCTCTGATAAAAGTCAAGCTCCTCTCTTTCTGTGTCCTCCAAGCAAGGATACAGAAACTGCAATGACTGGAGGAATTTGTTGATTAACTGACTTTCATCTGAAGGAATGTGCTGTATTGCAAGGCCCGAGAAGTGAAGTTTGGCATAAGGCTTTGTGAATATACACGTCACAGCATGTTTCAGAAAAACGGTGATAATTTCATTACATAGTGGGTTGTCAAGCTGTCATTGGTTGAAACAAAGCTGACCATGCAATGAACCTGTCTGACAAAATACAGACTGTCACAGAATGAGTGTGATTTCTTTCATGAGATCCATGGACTGTTTGGGAATGAAATGCAACTACTTGACATGAACAAGATGACTGAGACTGTTAACAAGAAACATCTTACATTTGGCAAGGGGGGAGGAGGTGGTGCTGGAAGAACAGGAGAACCTCAACAAATGCCACACTAAGGGAACAAAGACATTCATCTCATTCCTCTCTAGTGAAGGCAGCCTGGAACTATTGCCAAAATCTTAGTAAATACACAGTCATAGTGTCTCCAACATTGCATGATTTTATAGCTACAGGGATTAGGTGTTCAATAGTTTGAAAAATACCAATCAGCCTCCCTCCAGAACTGCTGGTGGCATGTTGATTGGGATTGTCATCCTGAAATTGGACTTCCTCAACTAATATATCTGCATAGTCAAAATTAGTAGGTTTCCCCTTGGAGCAAGAAAGTAGCAAAGTCTAAATCCTTTTCACCAAAAGGTTGGTGACACCAACTACCAATGGTTATGTTGCCCTGAGCTCCACAGCGTGTAGACAGAAGAACATCAGTTTTTATTCTAAGCCCTTTTCCTTTTCATAGGCCATTCTCATGAGGTTGTAACTCATTGAGGCGGAAAAAAATAAGGTGAACATGGTAAGGTTGCAACAATAAAGAGAAATAGAAACTTCCGCATAAATAAGTCAATTGCTTCTGTGCCAGTTTTTAAATCATCACAAATAGGTTATATTAAGAATAATCACAATACAGAGAGCCAGAAAGTTACCCTGTAATATGGGAATAGAAAATAACAAAGTAAAATTAGAGCATTCTACAGGTAAATGTAAAAAGTACAGCCAGGAAAATAGATACAATCAATTCTTTTACCTGTTTCTCTGTGAGAATGACTCTGCCTAAGAGTTGATTTTCAAGACCTTTCATCGTCACAGTAAAGTCAATTATGGAGGTTCGAGCACTAATTTCAGGAGAGTAACACGGATTTGACAGTTTTGTAGTAATGTAAAGTCTGAAGCCATCCATAACATCTACTTCCTTATCACCAACTTTCACCTTAAGAAAAGTATTAAAAAGAAGTCTTGAGATATCAAGAACCAGTACACACTCTTTCAGATACTGAATATAGGAAAAAAGGCTACATTTTTTTGTTTAAAGGCATAAAAATACAGTTTTAAATTATACATGTGATGCAAACAATTTGCTGAGAATACCTATGGACCACTTAAAATGGCCCATTCACAGATTATTTCAATTTTTTTGAATTGTCATAAGGAAAAGGATAAGGAACTCTATACGTTAAATATATTGAGCATTTGTGATCTTAAACTCTACCTTTTTTATTTTTTTTTGTATTAGCATTAATCAAATTTAAATTACTTTAATTTTTCATAGTCCTATATTTATTAGGAGTTATTTTGTTAAGGGCAAAGGTGGGGGGAGGGAAGGGAAGGGGCATTTCCACTTGTTTGCTCATTTGTTTTATTTTTACCTTGTTAGCTGAACCTGTTTTAATGATGTTTCTTTCCAAAACATTATCCAGTGCTGGGTCAAGCTCTTCTCCAACATCTTCTACTAAGAGAGGCCTTCCCAAAGAAAGGCTGTCTTCTAAATGATTTCTAAAATACTTGTGATTCAAAGAAGTGATCTAAAAATATAAAAAGAGATCTATATATTATATTATGACCAGTTATCAAGCTTTATGGGGTTTTAATATTTATAAATTATTTCATTTTATTAAAATTACTGCCAAAACAATGATCTGATGAGTAGACTAGTATTAAGGTGAGAATCGTGACCACAAGAAAAGGTAGCATCAAATTACCATATTCTCTCTCAGATCTCATGGAACTAAACTTCTATTTTGCAACTGCAAAAGTAGAAGGAAAGCAGCACTGAACACTTGCAGTTTTTGCATCCTATGAGTGCAACTACTCGAGAATTTCACAGTAAAAATTCACAGGAACCTTTTAGCATCTTCTATTTTATCCTGGATAACATCCCCAAGTCAAACTGCAGCAGGGTCAATTCCAAGACCAGGGCTCTTCCAGTTTGTTCTTTTTTCTCCTTGAAAATTAGGTGGTTACATCGAACAAGACCTTAAACAATCTTTGCTTTAAAATGCAGTCATCAGTATAACCATGATTAATTTTTAACATGTGCACAAAGCACATTCAGCTTAGATTTTAATAATGCTGTAAACAAACTAATAATAATTTTTAACATAACTAGCTAGGCATCCATTAAAGGGTTCCACTCCAAGATAAAAATCAACATGAAACTGGTAGCAATACTTTCAGAGCCACTCTATTATCACCCCTCAAGTTCCTCTTTATGGTTTTCAGGCATCTTTTTTTTAAGGTGGTTTATTGGTGTAATCATAATTGCAGAAAGTAAGGACTTTCTTTCTCATACTTTCATGTTTGCATTGAATTGGTGTTTCTTGCCTTAGACTGTACATTGTGGTACTACTGTCTTCCCTGTATACTTGCAGAATACTTAGCACCTGACCTCCATACTAAGACAACAGAAATTAAAAATAATTTCTGATTAAAAGGTGATAAAAATATCATGCTATGAACCTTCATTTTAAACATTTAGATGAAATTGTAATAATGAACTAGTTGATGGGGTTTTCCTAACATTTACAGTATTCTGCAAACATACTTATTTATCAGACATTGCCCATCCAGCCAATTTTCCAACAGTTTATGTTTCATTAAAATAAATTCATTAAACAAATGGAGTCACTGGTGCTAAGAGGCTTCAAATGTACACTTTCATATCTAGCCAGATTTCAAATGTAACAAAATATATCTGAGATGTCCTTTATATCCAGACGAGACATTTTATATAAATGGCATTTGCTAAGCATTATGTGAATCACTAAATTGTAATATTTTGTAAGTTAAGAGTTTCTAGGGATTATGAAAGCATCAGCATTTCTATTACCTGAAGTTCATTTCTGCCTTCCTTATTTTTAATCCAAATTTTACCCTGTGCCTGTGGATCAATTAATAAAGGATAACGAGATGCTTTAGTGACAATGATTCCATTCTGTATGGATAAGTCATCATTTGGCAATCCTTGCAAGTTCCATTCACTTATAGTTGGAACATCAGTCAACATTTCTATGAGATTCAAGTTGTAACAAAAGGGTATTTTTCGGCTTCTCATTTCCTTTTGCCAGTCATGTAATAGCAGACTGCGGAACTCTTGGTTAAAAGGACCAGAATAGGACAGAAAAGCTGTAGCCAAGAGTACATCACCTTAAAGAGAAAAAGGAAAAAAAAAAAAAGGAAAGAAAAAAAAAGCATTACAACTTTTCCAATTCTGTTAATGAGTGAGCTGCTCCCTTCCCTAGTTGTTACATGTTTTAGCTGGTAACTGAAGAACATACTTTAACTCCTAAAGAAGGCAAATCAGCCTTTTTCCCAAGGCTCATTACAGAACTAGAAAACACTACATTTTAGTAGATGTCATGTTTACTTTATCCTTAGAATGCAACTTTAGGAATCAAGAGATGGGCATCTGGCAGCTCGCCAAGGTCAACCCAACACACACACCCCCCCGCCACTATTCCAAACACTACCTCCTGCACAAGCAGGACATGGAAGAATAAACTTACTAATAAAATTCCATCGTTTCCTTGCACAGTCATGAGAACAGGCTTAAATAATATTTTTTGGGAGAGAAAAAAACCTTTATTTATAAGTACTAATTCAACTAAATTAATTGTAAATCAATTACAAGTACTAATAATAAAAATTGTAACAGCAACATTATGAAGGTATTAAGTGTGACAGGTTTTAATCTTCTGTTCAGCTTCAAAATTTTCCCCCTAAAATTCATGACACGCTAGATTGGGGGTTTTTGTACCTCTGAAGTAAGAATGCAAGATTCAAACTGAAGAAGATATGATACTTTTATAC
This sequence comes from Chiroxiphia lanceolata, assembly GCF_009829145.1. Lineage (NCBI taxonomy): Eukaryota > Metazoa > Chordata > Aves > Passeriformes > Pipridae > Chiroxiphia > Chiroxiphia lanceolata. Next base: position 76,083,062 of record NC_045637.1, read on the forward strand.
TGAGCCGTAATACTTTTTAGACATTTTCAAGTTATCTATAAAAAAACCTTGATGAATTTGTGGGGAAGGTAACCCACATTTTTAATAAGTTAATACACATACACATATTATACCAGCAAATAAAATACAATCTAGCTACTGTAATACAACTTATACAAAAATATCTGATTTTTACAGCCTTTCAAGGCAAAAGTCAGAGAAGAAACTTCAACCCACAGTAAAGGCCAAGATAAATTTCATTTATTGATCTAACTAATAAACTAATTATTTATTACAAAGTACTTTAGTTTACAAGTGCAAATTTATAAAATAAAAATTAACTTCTAAGAAACAGAAGTCTTATGAACATAAGTAGCTGCCATTAAAAATATTGATTTCTACGTATAAATGTCAGTGCCTGAATATCAGTCTTCCTCTCTTCCATGTGTATTCTCAGTTATACACATTTTATTGGCAGTTGTTAACATATCACTCCCTTTGGACCCACAAACATCATCAGGTTAAAACACTGGTGTCCCAAATATGTTTCACCGCATTCACAAAGTCCATTATCTTTTTTTTTTTTAAATATGAACTTTAGCCTCATATTGTATTTTTCACCTAACAGTGCTTTAGCAAGGGAATTAAAACAATTACCCTCACTTTAGCAACAAGGATCTAAACTACAAAGGAAAAGCTTTAAACTTCAAATGTTTTCAGTTTCATTATCCATTAAAACTCAAGGAACTCGCAAGTTCAAAGGCGTGGACGCAAACTTACCAACTAGCCTCTTGGTTTGCACGGCAAACTCTTTACTCTGTTCTGTCCACCTCTCTTTTTCACCTGCTAAGCCACTTATAAGACTTGAGGCAGTTTGCATTTTATGTCGGCAACGCTCAGCATCTTCCAGCAAAGTCTAGAGAAAACCACACACCAAGAAAAAAGGTTTACAGTCATGTATCTGATAGGCCAGAAGGATCTCTATATCTAATAAAAACAGTCAATAAACAACAGTTTAAAAATTTATTCTCAAACATTTATATCACCATGCAGAGAAGAAGGGAAAGTCAGATGGAAAAAAATATCAGGACAAATTATCAACATCTATCAGAAAAAAGATTCAACTTCTGAATATTTCTGTTCTTAACTTTCATTTTGGCCTAGTTGTTAAATAATATGCAAAATTCCTGATACCTATTAATTCTGGGGTATTATACCCAGAATTTCAAATTATACACAAACATACCTTTTGAGGAGGTAGGAGGGAAGAGGGGAGATGATTAGTGGCAAAAGAGAGAGGTAGGAATCAAAGAGACAGTATCCAAAAAATATCTATCTCTTATCTGCTGTCCATCAACATCCTATTCAGGGAATAACAGTGAAATTGAAAGAATGTATTAAGTATTCCTTAAAATAAGGGTAGAAACTACTTTTCTGTGAAGAGCAATTCACCTGTTTTTCTCTCATTGCAGTCTCATACTCTGCCTGCACAATATCTAGTTCTTCTTGCTTGGCTCCCAGTTCTTCTTGAGCTTTCTGCAGATCCAGCATTGCAGTGTTTAGGCGATTCTCCTGAATTGCTAAATTAGCCTATGGAGCATACAAACATAAAAGTGTATTCACACATAGAGAATGCCAAAGCTCTTGCTATAATGTATTTCCAAATAAAATTCTTCTTTAGAGATTTCATCATTCAGCAAAACTTATTATTTAAATTTTACAACATGCTAACTTTCTATTGCAGATAGCTGCAGTTAAGCAATTGGTTTAACAACAATTAGAAAAAAAATAATTAAAAAAAATTCTTCAGTCATTCAGTCATTCTTCATCTGACACAAAAGTTAGTCTGACCTAGTTTGCAGAAGAGACTGACGCCACTAGAAGCCTATTCGATATCTTCAACCAATATGCTTTGTCTAACTACAAACCTTACTTCCCTCTTGGTCTTTGCTATTGTAAATACAAGCTATTCTTTGTTAGAATCACACTTGACCATGTTCTTCCTGACTTTCATTCTAAATATTTGGGCCTGTTTTTCTCTAAATAACACTGATGAACAGAGTCTCTGTACAGTCTGCTTATGAACTGAGATCTGGAACATTAAAAGAACCAGACCCTTAATTAAAGTAAAGCAACTGCAATATTGAATTTAACAAGATGACAAATGTTTCAATCCCATTCAGAAGGTGTCCAGAGGCATAAAACTGCACAATCTCTTTCATAGTTTTGACGACTTAAAGTGCAAGTACATTTGAAATATATTTTATTGTAGAATTCCAATGTTCAAGAGAATCAATTCCTAGAGCGACAAGCACCAGCTCAAATAAAGCAGATGGCATTTCCAGCAGATTAAATTCTAAAGTGCAAACAGGTGGGAGGAGAAGGAGAAAAGAGTGTTTGTGAGTGACTAACAGACATACCTTTAAGGGTAATACTTCTCTGTTGATGGAAAAAAATACAGCCATAGCTTTGGTCCATGAGCAAAGGCCAGCAACATTCCCACACACTCTCTTAGCTGTCTCAATGTTGTAGTCCACCATTTCAAAATAAGGGCTCAAAAGTTCTACCACTTCTTCATTAATTGTGTCCTTTGGAAATTGCTAAAGAAAAATTTAAAGAGTGTAATACACATAATGTAGGTAACAAATGCAAAATATTCACGTGTTTTAGAACACAAAGAACACTATGAAGATCATAAGTGTTACTGACAAACAACTAATACGGTCTTTGTCTCATGCATCTTTGAGAACTTTACAAAGTCATTCAACTCTTCTGTATTCTTACAAAATGGAAAAGTTTGCCTTCATTTATGATCTTTGCTATCTTACACTCACTATTACCATTACACAGCTAATTGTTGATACAAAATATCACTAACATCCTGCTTGAAGTTCCCTTTTGCTCAAGATAGAACAAGTGCCTTAGCAATCTTCAAAAAGAAAAGGAAATTCTTAGCTCTGGTTCATAAACATACATTCCACAAAACAGTCCTTTCAAAGGGCAAGACTTAAATTACATTATCTCATTAGTGGAATGTATTTCAATTTAAAGAATTTATTTTTACTCTCTCTTTTCTATAAAAAACATATTTTCCATTTTTCCTTCTCAAAAGCTCTCAATTTTCTCCCTCAAATTTATTTGCAAGGTATAATGAAAGTCTATTATTGACAAACTTGAAAAATATCTGTTCCCTGAAGCACAAACAGGTTTAGTTATGCACAAGCAAAATGAAAGGTTGAAGCCCTTCAGTAAATCAAAAATCCTTATAAGTAAATGCAATGTGAATATCACATAAATAACATCTATGGCACTACCAACCATACAAAGCTGGTCAAGCCTGCGATCTCTGATTTCCCACTAGATCAACGACAGATTAAGGAAACTCAAAAAGCAGAAATCAGTGATGATAACATCCAGTGGGGTAGGACAAGGTACCATTTATTCCAACTAGATGAACTGTAATATTATTAGTTTAAGTCATGAAAATGGATTTGTTTAGTAGTTACTCTTTCCATTTTCCTAGACCCATGCTATGGACGTGAAATCCCCAAAATTTAAAAAATTCTGGTTGCGTTCACCCTAATAATCAAGTACTCTTTTGCAAGCCAGTGCACAAGTTGTAACGTTGAAAATTAATGAAAAGTTAGATAAGAGAAAAAAAGATATTTTCTATCAGCTTTATTGAAACAGATACGTAATGGTTATTCAAACTAAATGCTTAAAGCTTTGAATCATTTGTCACTGAAAGTAATTTCATTGCCTTACCTAGGAAAAACTATAATTGACTTATGACATGACTTTGCCAGAAGGATTCAAATTTATTTCACTTTGACATACTTATTTTTAAGCCCTTAACATTTCAGATCTATCGTGTGCGTGATTTCCCTTGCACATTTGTTCTCCTATGAACACCAGAGAAAACATTGTCCCTTATTTTCCTATATTAAAAAAAAGTACATGAAAAAGAAGGTTGCACAAGCACCTGTAGGTTCTGCAAGAAGTTCCCTGCTGTCATAAGTTTCAAAGATTCTTGCCACGATGGGACAGTACAGCGTTTTTCCTGATCAATTTTCACACTGTTCACTTTACGCTGGAAGAGCAGTAACACACAGTCCATGATACGCATGATGAGGTGGGGAGGTCGTCCCAGTGTGCGCACAGTGGCAATATCTGTAGGTTTTATTGTCTGTGAATTTAAAACAAAAGGTAAAGCAATTACTGTTATTGTTTATTCAGTAAGACAGAGTACAAAGCTCGCCAACAGTATTAATCCATGGGAGAAAAATAATTATATTTATATTTACTTTTACCTCTAAAAAGCATGAAGCTAGAAGGACCCTCCAACCAGATTTTCCCTACTAACTCCTATCAACTACTAGGAAACCTCAGCACAGCAGCACCTAACAACCTAAAACTACCATGTATGGTTTGGACAAAGTGAAGAGCAAAACAGAAACATTTTGACATTTTACCGATTTTTTCAAATGTATACATATTGACCAGGAACTGAGTCTAGAAAGGAAAATACATTCTGTTGACATCTAGCAAATGAAGGTGAATTAAGGAAACCAGTGAGAAGGCCTCATACATGTATAGATTTTCACCTTCTGATCCATCTTACTGGGAACATTCCTGGTGTAGAAGCAGGTCTGCGAGAAAAATACATTATAATAATGTATGAAAACCTAGACCCTACTAATTAAGGACAAGTAAGCCTAAGGTGCAAGTCTAATACTGTAATTCACAACTCTACTGTAGTCACGAATCAGAAAGGATTATGAGAAAAGTCTACTGAACATGTCTCCTTAGAGAAGAATCAATGAGAGCAGTAGAGCTTAACTGCACCACATACTGAGCAAAAAACACTGAACAGTAGTAACTGCTGACGGGCAGACACACTCTAGAACAGGCAGAACTCTTATTAGAAGCACTGCTTATCCACAGGCACTTTAATCCGTTCAAGTACACTACAGTGGCAAACAGTAAGCAACAGGTTACTGCAAGTGGTATGACATCTTGCTTCTAGCCTAGCACACACCTTACTGGGAATTCATGAAAGAAGATTTTAATTACTTGTGTCTATACTTCAGAGAAGGGATTGTAAATTATTGCAGATTATCCTTCTGATGGCCTTATGTTTCCCCTTATGTTTTGCTGCTCATTGGGTTCAGTGTGCACCAAATAATTCAGTAGAGTTTTTCCAAATATCTGCGTGGGAACTTTAACCAGTGTTTCTTAGTGACTGTTAGGAAATTCAGCCCAACATTTTTTGCTAGCATCCAAATTGTGGCAAAATTGTTGCATTTAATTTCTATTTATTTATTTACTTACTTATAATTGTGCATTTTTATTGCAGGGAAAAGTGCACCTAACTTTTATTGAACTTTGACAATTCTTACTCAAACTTTAAAAAAACTAATCTCATTATATGTTTAGAAATGCTTATAAGCTGTTCTGTACCTACCTGTCTCTTAACATAGCATTTACCAATCCTAAAATACGTAAAAAATTGAGTGAAATAGCTAACTGCACATTTATTCTTTCCATCTGGGTAGTGACCTTTATATTTATCAAATATTTTAATAGGCTTTTGCCCAAACTGCAAGCAGAATTCTACTATTGGAATCCCTAGATGGAAATTTGCAAACCTGTAATGATTATGAGATTCATTTTTTGAAAGATGCAGACTCATATAGAGAATTTTCTTGCTTAAGGGAGTTTCTGAATGAATGAAAGAATGCATGCTGAGAACACATATATACATGCTGACAGGCTTGCTTTCACGATAATTTGCCATTCTCCTTTAGACACAAGCAAAGCAACTTATAGAAAATGCAAGAATTTCAAGATTAAGCCCAAATACCTTTCCCATTGTGAAGTCTCACAGTAATGCTAGTGTAGCTTTTTTTATAATTGGATTTTCATTTATTAGCACCCTACATTTCAAGAAGAGGAGTATTGTTTTGGTTCAGCAATTTTAGTCAAAGTCAGAAAGTAAGCTGTAATAAGTTGCTGGACCAAACACAGAACACTGGTGCTCTCTTTATACCTCAGACACTGACCAGTTAACATTGTTTGGGGCTTTTTCACTTGTCAGGATACTTGGCCATCACTGGGTTAATTGTTTTGTTGTTGCTTTTTTAACCTTTTTCCTGTAGCTAAGTATCAGGATCTTAGGATCTGCTCTTATTCCACTCTTACCAGCTGTCATGTCATCAGCCAGCATTTAGACTTTTCCACTCTGCCCTTTAAGAATCACAGCAGTCAGAGATTGTTAAACATCTCTCCCTCAAAGTGAAGTCATACATTCAGAAGATCCATGAAAACTTTTCTATATTAGATTATCATGGCATTCATTCAAATCAGTCTTTAACTGTCACAACTGCTGGCAGCCTCTAAAGTGGAAAGGAAAACCTTCCAGTAAACCTACATAAAAACTTTTATTTATTGTTTTGAGTTTTTTTCTTCTGAGGTTTTTTCTTCATTCTTCTCAGTTTCTTGAGATGCCAGCTCCCTGCTATTAAAAAAGCTTTACAAAAAGAGTATTTCGAAAGAAATGAAGTCCCATGATGATTGCTAGAAGTATTGGTAATGCCACAATTCGTAGGAAAAAATAATTATTTTTTTTAAGACAGAAAATAGTGGACCAGCAAACCTATTAAAAATGCAATTTACTTGTGAAAACTTAAAATAGGAGGTTTAGATTTGGATGGAATTATAACTGGTTTTACATGGAAAGCACTTCTTCACTCATTGCACACAAGCTGTTTAACAACAGTATCGACATTCAGATAGTGGTCTAATATCAACCTGCAACACATCATATATCAATTAGTTTCAAATAAAAGTTAAAACTTGTCCTTGTCTGAAAATTGCTTATTTGCAGTTTGGTACTTGTGCAAAAAAGGAAAACAAAACTGAACCTAAACGGCCTCAAAATATGTGTGTTTATTTGCATACATTTTCTGTCAACTGAAGAGCTATGCAATGCACCTGCAATCTTGTATTTCAAAGACACCCGTCTCCTTAGTAGTAAAATAATGTTATACACGGTCTAAATACTAACCTGTAAGGCTGCTTCTGCCTCTTCCAAAGCAGGCTTAGCAGCTTCTAACTTCTCTTCAGCAATGGCTTTGTCAACTGAGATACTGTCCACAATAGCTTGAGCTTTGTCTTTCACTTTCTGAACTTCACCCTTCACATTCTCAGCAGCCTGTGCTTTTACTGTAACTTCTTTCAATACCTAGAATGTGAGTAAACCCATATGCCAAATATTAAAAAACAACCTAGTTAAAAGAATGTATTAATTTTTGTTGTAAAATTGTATCATGTCAATTCCAAAACCAGAAAATCAAACAAGATAACTTTCGCCAAGATCCCTTTTTTCCAACACTTCACTTTACTTGACCGATCTTTTCAAAATAGAAGAAATAAAAGGAGAAAAAAAAAATCAAACAGCACTACATTTTGAAGGCTGTACATACCATGTCAGCTTTTTCATTGGCAATTTGAAGTTCCTTTTCTTTTATCTCCAGCTCTCTGCTTAGAGCAGCCACTGATTCAGAGGCCTCTTTCAATTTTTCCAGTCCAGTATTTATTCTGGAGTTAAAAAACAAAATGAGAAGCACCTAAATCCCTATGTAATTTACACTCCATTTTCCAAATTATTCCATCTATAGAATGAATCGCATCAATCTGAATGAACAGTAGCAAAAGATGTTTTACACCAAAAATAAAAGTTGGACAGGAATTTTCTGGTGTCTTCAGAATCAATAAAGTGAACAATAAAGTACATGAATAAAGTCTGAAGCTTGAAATTTTACCCACTTCTAATTCAAACTGTATGTCTTTATCATTGCATAAAAATCCTATGTGTTGGTTCCATATATGTCACTGTCCCTGTGAGCTCCAAGCTGACACTCAAAGGACTGAGTTCTATACAACAGAAAGCATTTTCACTAAAATTCTGAGAACTATATCAAATTGATATTTCTTCTTTGAAGAGGATACTGAAAAGAAACCAAAACAACCAAACAAGAGTAACAGAAAAATAGTATTGCAAAAAGACTTCTCTAATTGAGCATTAAAATGCCTCTTCAACAGTGCTTTTTTTCTATCAAAAAGTAAGTCTTCACTTGGGACTTTTCAGGCAAGTTTAAGTGGCCTCTAGAGAGAGTGTTATTGCAAAGGCTAAGCAGTACTTGGACAGCTGAACAAATACCGGTGAACAGACAAAGTTTAGCACCTGCCATACCATGCAACTAAGGTACAAAGGTTAAGTGAATCAAATTGGCATGCACGAACTAACATAGTACACGTGAAGGTAGAAAACAGGACCAGACCCCACTGTTTTACAAGTCTTCACTCATAAGGTAACTACGGATTTCTAACTCAAACTGATTTTGGAACCAAAGAATGTTTCAAAATGCAATAAATAGTTTGAGTCTTTCTTAAAGGTTTCCAGCTCTTTTTGACAATCTTTGAAAATTGAGAAGACCATTTTTCTTAAGGGTGATATCAATTGATACAGTAAATGTTAATTTTACATTATAATTGAGTGTTTTTAACATGATGATATATCTGCAAATAGATCTCATTAGGTTAATAAAGCACCTGAACAGAGGAATGAGTACATCAAAATCACTTTAATATTCTACAATTATATTATATTCTACAATTATTAAAAAAAACAAAAAAAAAAAACCCAAAAAACCAAAAAACCAAAACCTCAGCAGTCTAAGTGAGGGTCTATGATCACAAAACCACAACCACCAAGGGTATTTCTCATATGTTCATATCAGGAGGACAGAACTGTTCAGCAAGAAAATAAAAGTTGCTCTCTGGTAAATTAAATGCTATTGTGAATATATTATAAAATTACATGTAGATGTCTGTTGACGGCTGGAGTTCCGGAACACACGCAGACGATCAATAAGATCAGACGATGTCCAATTTATTATTTAAATGAGTTAACTTTTATACAGTTTAGTTTCTTCTGGGTACACACTTACAAAAAGGCGATTGGATAGCTCAGTCTGTGCACGTGTCTGATGCCTTCAGTTCATTGGATCTGAAGCTCTGTCCACGCGGTCTGAGATCATTTTTGCCACCCAAAGTCCCTCCTACGGATCCGCCTTTAGGGGCTTTCTGAGATCCTGCAGGTGTTTCTTTATCTCTAGTTTTCCCACAACTTTCTACTATAAACATACTATTTGCTCATACCTTATAACTATAAACATACAGCTAACAAGTATAAACTCACATGGTTTCACACAGTCTGTAAGAATAAACATCACAAAGCATGCAACTTCCATAATAATGTCAAGCAAGGCCTACAGAAATGCAGGAGAAATTGTTCACACAGTCTTGCTTGCCCAACAGATGTTTTCTTTTACTCACTAAAAATACATGGGAATAATTTATATTCACCTCTTTTCCCACCACCCTAATTTTTTATACACCACTACTCTTTTTCCCTCTCCAGATATATATAGTCTCTAACTTATATGGCAAGAGCAACTATAATACTTGATCAAGTTATACCTTTACACAATTTTAGGAATTAAAAAAAACACCTGTCTGCTGAGCAAGGAGACGAGCCAGGCATTGAAATGAGACTTATCAGAATACACCTACCTGGGGAAGGAAACTACAGAAAGACAGTAGTAAACTGATTAGTTTACCTGTTTGCTAATGTTTGTACTTCAGTATGCTTTTCTTTGTATGTGGTTTTATATCCCTGAATAAAGGATAGGTAGGATTTGGGAGTCACATGTGTAGAACGTCTGTATCTTTGAAAGTAATCAGAACACTTTTCTGCCACTCCATCCTGGAATGAGCCCATACACTGCACAATTTCCCTCTTTATATCAGCAGTGCAGTCCATATCAAATGAGGACAGGAAATGTTCAGATACTTGAGAGAGAAAGAAAACCTAAATGTAAGTAAGTATTCAGGAAAACAGCTTACAAACAAGGCAGTACAAAACAAGTCAGCATGTATTACATCAGCTTTCACCCAACTTCTGAAATCTCAGTCTTCTTTACTCCACCATCAGTTTCTGAACTTTATTCCACACTTCTCAGTAAAAAGTACAGCCAAGTATCTGTCATTCTTTCGCCTCCAAAGCGTGCAACTGCTTTTTCACTCTGAACCTGTCTAACTGCTAGCTACCAGAAACTGGGTAATCACAGCCTTCCTCTGTATACCCTATCGCAGGCACAGTCACAAATAATCTCTTTCTTTAGTAGTATTTTTGCCTTCTTTACTAATGCCTTTAAGTCATCTTCAAGGGAAAATTTTCTTCAAACTGTGTTCAAAACCTTTCCTCTGTTAGAAATATTTCAACAGCTTAATACAGCAAGCTTTGAAGAAGAAAACATCTATATCAAATTTTAGAACCAAGTAAGTTTCTTCTGGCAAAATTCAATACAATTAAAATAACTCCATGACCACCAATCAGAAAATTACATATCTGCAAAGATAAAACCTACACATACCTGCCACCAGAGCATCCTTAGGCCATTGGCTGAACCAATCTATAGTACATCCAGAAATGAGAGCAGGGAACTTCAGGGCTCTATTTCGGAATTTTTCCCCTACTGGTGAAAAGCAAAGAACTACATGAAGGTTTTGACGGACTCTGGCCATGAAATAGTCATACACAGCCTCACTGGTTGGAGGTCTACGTGGATGTTGCTTTCTGAAGGAGGGTATGAGGTCATTAATGATCTCATCTACTTCATCCCGCGCAAATAAGTTGGACACCTTTGAGGAAAACAAAGATTTTTCATGCTTTATGAGATGATATAACATAGAATATATAGCATAAGGTACATTAAATACCTAGCATTGTGGGAGGGGACATATATCTCAGACTCTGATATTATTAGGATCCACCCACTCCTTTAAACCACAACTTTTGCTGAAATTATTCCATTAAACACACTGAAACTTAACTTGCTCTAAATGTAAAACCCACTCTGCAATGGCTTTGATTTCTTTGTATTCTAATAACTAGTAGTAATTACTCTGAAACATAACCCTGAATCAATAAATAAATAAATAAAATCAATAAAACCCATCCCATCCATTCTGGACATAAATTGACCATACAAAAACTAAATGCTAATGAGGTAGTTAATTTAACAGACAACCTTTTAAAACATTAGTGATGTTCCCCAAGTCTCAATTTCTTTTTAAAGCTATTCTCTTGTCCCTGACAGCTTGTCTTACTCTAACCTAGTATAATACATTGTTTCCATTTTTAAAAATACTCCAATGATAAAAAGCACTTGAGTTTTAGTTTCTAAAATTGTTCCCTTGACATATAAAACAATAATCAAATAAATGTAGTTATTTTACTTTAAAATTATACATTTCAAAAAGGAGAAGAGTTTAACATAAGAAGGCATCTTACCTCTCCTGATGATAAGACATTGTTCAAGTATTCCAAGAAAGACTCATCTTTGATGTCATTGTCTGTAAAAAGAAAACAGATGCCTTTGCCTTGCAGTCCTGCTGTTCTGTATAAGAGTTTCAGGTCTTCCATAAAGTTTAAAGTGTTGTATGGTCTATGAAAAAAAGAATAGTTGAACAAATATCCATTCCTTTTTTAAAAAGTCTTCTGATTAAAAGAAAAAAACCCACAAAACCAAAAAACCAACAAGCAAATTTAAGTAAGAAAAAATCTCTTGGAATTTAAGGTAAAAAGCTGCTTATTTCAGATAGATCCTCTCATAAGAGCCTCACCAATATGCATTCCTACATGTGAACCTACAACTTCTTCTGTAGCCAACACAGCTGCAAAAGATTTAAAATAATTTAGCTTCTCTAGAATGACATCACATTTGAGTGCCAAAAATATTTCCTGATCATTGACTTGTCCTATAGACACTTTAGGAGGTTTTCATTCTAAGTCATTCAGAGAAGCATTTATAATTTTTTTTGTTTTTATATATAACATATGTATATTATATATATATAATTTTTTTAATTTATTTATCTTTTGTGAAATATTTCAAAAGAAACTACATTGGGTTGAACAATATGACAAAATATACTTGGAAAAGACAGTCAAAATATCGACATATACTGACGATCTACCAAGTAGATCTTCCTACCAAGGGCAGGGATGAGGATTCAACCTCCTCACATAGGCAGCATGTCAAATATTATAATATAAATTCATAAAGGCATTATGGATAGATACCACCTACAAATACTTTCAGTACAGTTTAATGTACTGTGTAAAGACACAAAGATAACCTGACACTGCCAATATTCCTTCTCATTCTCTGAAACATATGAAACACTTTACTACTCCAAAGATGGTAAAAGTTCAGAATTATTGTAGAAAATCAAGCAAATGTAATAAGTCTCAAACGATATTCATGTCTTTCCACTCTACATAATAGTACTTATACTACAGTAAACTTGTTTCTTTCACTGCAGAGACTGGGAACCTGTTTCATTTACAGTAAGAGTTAAAGCACAAAGTACTTATTTACTTTAATTTCAATTAATGCTCACCTTGTTAACACTATCTGGAACATATCATAGCCAGCTATGAAGGATGCCAGTCTTGTCAAGCTCTGCTTTCCTGAGCCACCAACTCCAACTAAAAGAGCATTTCCACGAGGAGTGCGAATCACACGAGAAATCTGTGTAATATACCAGTCGTTTATTGCTACAATGTGTAAAAGTTACACACCCAAAAATTCTATGCTACTGCATTAATAAAGTTACATTATCAATTAAGCAAAAATTGGGAATTTTAAGGTTTAATTAAGGGATTCATATATTTAGTGGATATTTGTACTTCGCAATATTTTCTGTAAGCTTTCCAAATAGCATAGCAACCACTCGATTCCATCAGTGTGAATGTTCGTTTAACAGTAGAATTGCATCTCACACTTCCACAAAGTAGAAGTAAATCTCAGCTGTGATTTCTTAGTGATGTGATATCACAGCATGACAGATTATTAAACTTGGGAAGGAAATAATAACTTCCCCAACACCATGACCACTGGCTAACTTTGGTAAGACTCATCCAGGTTCTTTCATTGTGACCAGAAAGACAAGATGTCCCAGGCATATTCAATTCAGGACAAACAATCTTCAGTATTCTCTGCAGCAGGTGATAATACTGCCTTTATAATCAAACTTGTTAAGCTTCTCATTTACTTGACTGTGAAAACACACAGTATCAGTATGAATATTTGATCACAGTGAAACATCTCCCGATTAGATCCCCATTTCTTTCCCACTTTATTATTTATCTTTTAAATCAAAAGGCAGCAGCTACCAACTACTTCAACTTTCCCTTCAGTTCAGGACTATGCAATGTAAACAAACAGATCCTTTACAATTCAGAGCAAAAAGATTTTCAGAGTTAATTATGAGCTGCATACAGCACCTGTCCCACTGTCCACAGCCCAAACACAATACCATGAAACATGGAAACAGGTAGAAGGTATTACCTGATGCTGAGAAAATACATCTTTACGCACAGGAGACAAACTTGCTGCAAGCCCATCAGTTGCAAGAGGGCAGATACAGTACCCAGAAGAGCCCACATTAATACCTAGAGCAGCACAGAGCCAGCTGCCTCTCAAAGGCACAATAATACCAAACATCTGGTTGGTAGCTGGACCCTTCTATCTGAGCAATGATGCAGGGTATTAGCTTCTGTTCTCTTTATTATCTTGAACATCCCTTTGATAATGCTAGAATTCCATCCTGTCAATAAGCAACCTAGTATACCTATTTACTTGCCTTTCCTCTAAATTACTTTTTTTCAAGCTATTAAAAATAGTCATGCCAATTTTCCTCAATTTTAAACCCATTTATTTTACATATTAAGTGTAAGGTACTTGTTATTTTTCATAGGCTAATGTTTTATAAGAAAAGATAAAATCAAGTATGGAGGTTTACTCTAAGCATACTTAGTATTTAACTGGAGAAAGAAAATTTAATTTGCACATCACCCTTGAAATATTGCTGATCATTTCAATTACAGCTATTAGATCTTTTCCAGGCAGAGGCACACAAGCCATAAATTGGAAGCTTTGTTCTCTATTTAAGATATCTCTCAGCTTCAATTCATTCAAGCCTTATTACAAAAGCTCAGATTAGGCATTACCTTAACTGTGCTTATCTAGCTTTCTCTTAGAAGCTGTCTGAAGTCTACACAGTTGTTTCTGCTTTCAAGAATATGGAATCAGAGAAGCACTACATATTCATTTTATCCAAGTGAAGACTAATATAATATTTCATGTATACCATCTATCTACACAAAGAAGAGATTCCTAATAACAGTCTTCAATGAAGAAAAAAAAAAAAAGCAGAACATCATCCATTTTGCAGAGAAGACCTTAGAAAGAAAGGGACTAATTTTGTGAAATTATAAGAATCTACCCCAGAATTTTGAAAACTGCAGATGCAGTGTGTTTGCCAACTATAATTAAATTTAAATTGTTTTGATATTTAATATATTGAGGGGGATGGTACCATTTCATATTCAGTTCTTAATAATTTATTATAAGAAACACAGATAACCTCACTATACAACCGAGACAATAGGGGGGTTAGTGTATAAAAAAGAAAAAAAAGCTCTCCTTTGTATGAGGCCTATGCTGTGTGGACAATTGTATCAAGCTGTGTTGTGCTAAAAGTTATGTTCAGGTCCAATCCATAGTCAAAGGAATTTTAAAAGTAGTGAGCATACTGTGGATCTACAAAAGAAGTTTGGACTACCTTTATTCCTGCTCTGCTGCATGTAATCCTTCAGAAGCAACCAATTATGTCTTAACCTGAATTTCATTTGACTCATTCCAAAGAGAGGAAGGGCTCTCAGAAGAATTAACAAGAAAGGTTGAAATAGAGTTAGAATAGATAGCACCATGATCCCACCAGACATAAAAGATAAATATAAAAGAATAGTTCCATCCAGTGCATTTTCCAAAAAGTTTTTAATAGGTTTTAATACCTAGTCACAGAATGATAGATCAAATATGTCTTGGCAATAAATTAGTTGCTTCAGTTTTAGAGGTAATTTACCTTGACTCATGCATACTTCTACTTACAGGAGGTGAGGGCAAATGGACAACAACAAATGGCAATCCAGCAAGACTGTACCTTAACTAAATGAACCATAGCATCCTCAAAGAAAACCATGTCCATTCCAGTACCACGAACATTCTCATTGTATATTTGTAAAAACTTATTTAAACAATTCCGTAGTTGATGAAATGAGGAAATTGGCTCATAGACTTTGGGAATATCTGATTTAACTTCCTCTGGTTTTTCACCTAGAACAAAAAGCAAATAACAAAACCTTAGCAGCTTAAATAATTGACAAAGGTTCTCTTGGCCTAAGTAAGTGAAGATAATTAGAAGTTTCACCACACAGAAAGAGGTTTATTATACATAATATTATATATTAGATGTACATACAAGAGCACTGAGTACACTCTGCCTACAAGGCATCAATGTAGAGAAGACTGAAATATAAGTCAGAATACATACTGAGAGAGAGTAAAGAGTGACCTTTAATGTGAATATTTATATCCACACAGAAAATATCACGTTGAATTGAAATATAAATGCAAAATGAAGAATGTATTTCTCAAAATGCCTTGCCTTCCTGGTGACAGTTTATATGTGTCTGCCCTGTAAGGCCCCTTTTTAGGAGGTCTAAAAGTTGATGTTTGAGCTATTTCATCTCAAGTCATTGTGTATTTATCTCAGGGACAAATATGTTGTGCTTTTACAATCCAGAAATAATAGGATATATGCAAACATATCACTAACCTGAGCATAGGGCTATTTGAAACTTATGCCAAATGTAATTTTTTTATATATTTAAGAGCTCAGAAATCCAGATCCTGCTCTTACACTTCCACCATAATGGGCAAGACTTTGTCCCATTGTAAGGACAACTACAAACAAAATTGCACTTGTGTTTTCACTTAAAGCCAAAACAAGGGGGTTCTCAAGGCTCTGACAAACATACATTTATATTGCAGACGAAACACACCTTTCTACATGAGGGCCTCCTACTTTGTATTTAGATGAAGTTTCATGCTAAAAGGCACATTACAGGGCAGGTACATTTAAACTGTCACCAGGAAGGCAAGGCATTTTGAGAAACACATTCTTCATTTTGCATTTCAATTCAACATGATGGTTTCTGTGTGGATTTAAATTTTTACCTTAAAGGTCAATCTTTACCCTCTCAATATGTATTCTGACTTATATTTCAGTCTTCTCTACATTGATGTAGTTTAGCAAGTTATTTAAGGATGTAATTGTTTACTTTCTCACACCAGTTTGCTTTTACTTCCATTTGATTCCTTTCAATCAAATATTTCCTATCCTTTACTCTCCTTTTCTCACTGCCTTTTGACTACTTCAGTTGTACAAGAAGAGATTCAAACGGCATTTGGTCATTCATGCCAGTCTTTTATTGCCTCCACTATCCATCACTAAATTGATGCTAACACAGATAATCAAATCATCCAATGGCTTAAATAATGACCTTCCCCTAAATTCAAACAACTGTCTTCTGTTCTTTTGCACCAACTAACAAATATTCCTAGGTCATTTAGCAAAGCCAGTGATACTGTGTTTTTGTTTGAAGGATATAAAGATATTGTTATAAGCCATATGGGTTATTCAAGAGATATAACTAGCATTCAGGAAAATTTGAATTAATAGTCATTTGTTATAAAATTATGTAACAGTTATTTCCTAAGAAGTATTGTATTAGCCCAGAACCAGTATTTTTTTACCAGATTTCTAGGGCATGGTAGCTATATTGCTATCCTTTATCTAGTATGGCAACCCCACAACTTCAAGTCATTCATACAACACTTCTTTGATCACTCTGGCAGTCTTGTTTGTCTGCCACATAAATGTACCTGGAAGTAAGGCTCTCATATACAGGCAACCTGGATATAAATACGGACTTAGAAATCCCATTAATATAAAGATGTGCCGCATCCAATAACACAGACTACCTTCAATGTCACTGGACAAAACAGACATCCTTACACATAAATTTATTATCCGTTTTTTTAAAAATATTTTTCTTAGCATCTGTGATTATCATATCCCTTCTCTATTCTTGTCATCTCCTTGGTTATCAGAGTCCATCATTACCAGTTCTTGTAGGTGTATCTCTCAAGAAGTCAATAAAGAATGCATCTACTTCATGACCCAGCAAAGCTTTAGTCTCTTCAAATTCCTCCTCAATGAGTTTTGCCACAGTTGCATGAAACCAATTAACATCTTCCGCAGTTGTGAAACGATCAGCAATAACACACTTACATTCATGCTTCCACAGTTTTATCAGCACCTATTTAAAAAAAAAATATATATATATTGAATATCTTTGGTGAGGGAGATTCCACAATTTCTCTGGAAAATCTCTTCCAGTGCATACTCACCCACACACTAAAGTCTTTCTCTTCCTCATATTCATATGGAACTTCATGTGTATCAGTTTATGTCTCTTGTCCTATTGGTTGGCACACCAAGAAGAGCCTGGTTCAATTCTCCTGACACCCCATTTTTAGATATTTATACACACTAATGAGATCCCCTCTCAATTGTCTCTCTCAAGGCTGAACAGGCCCAGCTCCCTCAGCCTTTCCTCGTAAGACAGATGTTCCAGCCCCTTAATCATCTTTGTTGTACTCTGCTGGACCCACTCCAGGAGCTCCAGGTCTCTCTTGCACTGAAGAGCCCATTAGGCTTGCAAAGAAGCCATACCAACTTAAAAGCCTTTATTTCTTTATCTAAAAATCATATTAACTTTAGAAAAAAAAAATAGTGGTTTGGGGGTTTCTTCAGAAGACATACCTTGAGCTTCTTATTCTGCCCAATAGCAACTTAAGCTTACATTCAGTTAACTGTGCAAGGAGCCTTTATCTAGTATTCCAAACTGAAGTGCGTTTACCAATGAAGATTTTATTTCCCTAGCCCTAAAACCATATCCACACCTGTTTACACATGTTTATGTACTGATAAACCAGTTTTCTAACTACCAATACTACAGCCAAAGTAGAGAACAAAAAAAAAAAAAACCACAAAAAAGTATAAGTGTTTATATTATTCCTTCTCCAAATTCAATATACCTTTCAAGTCCTTCAGTTTCGTCACAGGATGCAGGAGGAAAACCTACCGGATTCTTAATACTAGCAGCACTGTTTCAGTCCCATGCTATTTCTAGAGGGTAGTAGAAAAAAATTCCAAGTACTCCTTGAAGACCTTTTGTTTCAGCCTACAGCACCACATACCGTGCCAAGTCTCAGAACTAACATGTAAATTTATACAGTCACATTTTGAGGAATTGTTTGTTATACTTCAGAAGATTATTAATTGAGAATATATGTACATATATCTTAGTGCTCTATATTTTTAGCTTCAGAAATTAAAATCCATTCTAAAATTTAAATTTTAAATGCAGTAGCATTCATGAGCTTATTCATCAATCAGGGATGTACATTAAACATGAAGTGATTATATAACCCAAATGTCTAACAAATTTTCCATGACTACCATAAACATTGCTTTTCCAGCACTTCATGTTTCAGGGCCCAACACTCTAGATAACTTCACCTTAAAACAATTAAAAGAGAAATTATGTTTTTCTTGAAGAAAGTATGACTTGTTACTACTTCTTCCTTTTAAACCATAAGCCAGAAATCATTTGTTAGACAGATAATATGTAGTGAATGAAAGCCTAAAGACAATAATTGGAAGGTGGAGCTGTTTAATTTTTTAATCAATATATAAGCATTTTCATTGGGTTAAAACAAGTTCATTACTTCCCATAATTTTATCTTCTCAATTCTTTCCAAAAAAGTAGCATTTGTCAGCAACAGAAAATAGAAGCAAAGTCTCTTGTGTAAAAGAATCAGGTTTTGTTATAGTTTTCAATGAAGTTGTCATTTCAGTTGGTACTATAAAAGCTGGACTAAAACGTCTTTTCCTCAAAAAAACACTGAAATTTCATTTTTTAAAACAAACTCAAACGCCAAGATAGATTCTTCATTCTCTTTCCTACAGTAATTATACACTAATTATAACAAAGTCACTGATGTGTTGCACTTACCTTTGGTTCATTGATCACTTCTGATGTAGTGTTCAGCATTCCTTGCCAAATCCTCGAGAGGTCTCGAAGGTTGAAGACATAATGAAACTTGGCTGGTGTGGGCAACATTTTTAGCTTGGTAATCTGCCACAGTCTGCGTGTCAATGGAACCAATTTGGCTACTGTTTTCTTCACATCATCTGAAAACCCACGCTCACTACAGTAGTGCCCTTCTCCAATTACACCTGGGGGAAAAAAAATTGCCAATTTAAAAACACACTAGGGCAATACTAAGAGCAATGATCATCTGAAATTTCTTTTTCTTTTTTTATAATCCCCAAAACCTTTTCCAGTTTGTTGAAATGGTTTTCCAGTCTTTATTCAAATCTTGATTCACCTGTTCTTAACACCATTCTGCCACCAGCTCACTCACTGGTTATTTAGCTTTTAATTAACTGTGCATTAAAATTTTCTTTTTTCTCCCAAAATAGCTTCCACTGCCTTTGAATAGCTAACATTTCTGAGAAACCAGTATGATACTGTCCTTTGTCTAGTCATTAGTCACTTATTCTTAGCACCAGCAGCACATGAGCATCTCTCTAGCATTGTCACTGCAACAATGATACCCTCATGTCATTCTTACTAACACTTACATACCAATTGATTCAGAGATGTGACTGGACCTGAAAAAATTACAGATTAATGACATCACAGGTGGGGAGTGATTACTGAAGGAAAATGTGCTAGCAAACAAATCAGAGTAGGATTAAGCCTCAATTTTAACCATAATGTTTATAAATAGAAGGATAAAGAAAAATCAATTACTATTTTCAAAAATGAGATGGATACAAAGGTAATTTCCCTTTACCAAAAATTTTGTCAATAGAAGAATTAGAAGGCAGAGTACAGTTGAACACAGAAAATTGTCTCTTCAGCCTCTGTGGAATGTCATTGCGACCTCCCCCAGGGTGGATCATGGCAGCCAAAAACTGAATGTCCACAATGTTGGAGAATTCACCAGGTTTTTCCAGGTTATACAGCCCTTTCTGTTCCATCAGTTGCCTAACTATCTCATTAGTGACCTGTAAAATAACCAGGTTTTACATAACAGATTATTATGCATACAACTAAATGAAATATAAAACATATTTATATACTTGAAAGACCTAATAGAGTATCTCATTATTTTTCACTCAACCCCCTGCTTATTTGCTTCAGATCAAAAATGCACTGCCAGGAATAAGCACATTTGGATTGTCCTTCCCATTGGTAATATCTATGAACAAAAATCCTGGAAGTAGAGGGGAATCCCTAGTTTAGAACTAATCATTCATACTATAATTTATTCTCACTTGAACACTGCATGATTTCTATATATGCTGGAATCCCTTTTAACACAAAATTTCCAGTTTGTTCTAATCAAGCCCAAACTGATGCATCTTTACGTGTTGCATATGATACAAAATATTTTTATTAAATTTCCATGTGTAACAATTACAAGTATGGTCTTCAAGCTGCAAACACAGAATTAGTCCTATATAAAAGAATGCCAGATCCTTTTCTTTAGCCATAAACAAACACCTTGCTTTTCTGTTTGACCAGCTGAAACCACCCCACAGACTGTACATTCTACAACTATTCTTCTATAGAAATTCTAACATTAGTTTCCAAAGCAATATACTTTAGAACAATCTTGCCAATGTACATAAAGATTACTTCCATTTTTTCTAAAGCAGAAAAGACACTCCTTACCTCTCAATTTTCACAATTATTGTCCATAATGTCAGTTTGCTATCATAGTTTGCATGCCAAATTCCCTCTTTTTTTAATTAACAAATGAGTTTTGGTAAAAAAAATTATTAAAATGATATAGGCATGTTTTAAAAAGTATTCAAACTGCTTCTTGTAGTCAGTATATTTATTTTTAATTAATTCATGACAATGTAATGTAGATGGGTTCTTTAAAATGACTGTTTAAAGATAAAGTACTACATATCAAATTTACCCTCTTCTGACTGATTGAGCAGCCAATTTTATGGTGTAGCAAGAAAAGAAATAAAATATCTTGTGTCTTCTTTTTTCTTCTTTTACAAACTAACCTGATCTCCCCATTCATTTATTATGGGCATGTTCACATCATCAATGAAGACTGTCATCTTTTTTCCTGCAGGCGGACCATAAGTTGTGCCCATGCGCTTGTCCACGTAACTTTCTATTGTACGCTGTTAAAAAGCAATTAGCAACATAGTTACAAAGGGCATCTCCTTTCATACAAGATTCAATCACTTAAACATACTGATGGTTCTGTTACAAAGAATTTTACTAAGGTTTACACAAGACAGGAGGTAATTGCGCTAGTTGAACTAGAGCATCTGAAATCCCAAGCTATGCAACACTAGGTTGATGTTAAATACAACAAATGTCTAGAATAGACAAACATGCCTAACAGTTTCACAGATTTGAATACATATAAAACTTTCATTTTATTCACTTATCAGCAAATTTGATGGTTACTAGCAATAAAGATTAAATGAAAGATGTGATTCCAGGAGACCTTTCCAGGAAGTATCAATGTACTTCATAAAAGCATACAGTGATAATTAAACTCACATACATAAATAGACTTGATGAAATAATTTTGCCTAATAGTAGACTTACTTCTACTGTTCTTCTCATTATCTTTCCATTTCTCTGTTCTTCTTAATATCCAGTTTTTATTTATTCTATACCAAATGAAAGTTCACTTAACCATGCATAGTTATTCTTCAGTATAAACTTAAATACATGCATTCTTGCACTGTGACTAGGCTCCTGTCTTCTTACACAAGTGGCATTAGTTAGACCAAGATTTTATAATTTTAAAGCACGTGTGTTGTAACAGACAATATTTTGGTTTAGATTGTTAACAGAGACTTGACTGTTAGTCTTGCATATCTATTTCAGATATCTTCATCATCAGACTCTCACCTATCATCAATTAAATTTACATTTATTTAATAAAAATACATTACTTTTTGCTTATAGCCCAATCAATAGAAGGAAAAATACTAAGGAAATTTAGATCAGAATTACATACTTATATATTAAATATGTTAATAGTTTCTACTATGATATAGAGCCAGATGATAGATATCAAGCATATAGATAGAACTTCTGATTACAGGAGATAGTGCTTTTGCTTGGTATATCAGACTTCATTAAAAATATTTCCCATATATATCTCCTGCAGATTAAAGACACTTGGAATAATTAAAATTAGCTCAGTAGAAATCTGGACAGGTAGTATAGTTTGGTATTTAAGTATTCATACGTGAACTTAGAGCAGATGCACTGCATGTGTTATTATTTTTTAATGACTAATTGAATTTACAGAAATTTAAATTGCAGACAGCACACTTTTTATGACAGATTGTTGTGGGTAGCACTTATTTTACTCACGGCGTTTAGTGAAATCTGACAGCTCTTCCCAGTTAGTGAGAACTGATACATTTGACACAAAAACATTACGTGATGAAGAAAATAATATGCATGGTGTTTTAACAGCCCAAGAACAGCTCAATAACTACATGAATGGAACATGTTTATTACAGAAGTCTTAAACCATGTGTTAGGACACTTCGATCATTTGAGCAGGTGCTTTTTTGTTGTTCAGAATACTTTCAGCAGCATTCTCCTGGCAAATTCTCAGAACATTCTCTGAAACCAGCCACATTGCATTAGAAGATTAATGACTACTATACCTGGAAAATTAATGGGGTAGTTGCAGATGAAAAATTCAAACTCTTAGCCATGTGGCTTTCAGGGTTATATTTTGTCATAAAACTTTTGATGATAACAGTCTTTGCAGTTCCTTGCTCACCAATTAGTAGGACAGCCTAGAAAAAGACAACATTGAAATAAGATGAAACACAAAAGTCGAGTGTCTCGGCAAAGGCTCATCAATCCCATTTAGCTTTTAAACTGAAAAGAAACTAGAAAAGCTATTTAAAGTGAGTTCTTAACAAGGGTTCAGAAGCAAAATAGTTAATGTCTCATAGACTTTTCAGGCCTGACAAATTAAAAATATTTGCAGTTAATGGTCATGTCAGTCAGCACCACCAAACTAATGCCTTATTCCATAAAGGATTTGAGTATTTGAAAAAGAGTGTATTGTCTAGAGACTCAGTGTCTGAAAGACTTCAATTGACTATGTAACACAGTTTTGGTGAAGAACAGGATTGCACAACCTAAAGTTACATAAACTCTGTAACTGCCCCATGCTGGTAGAGTTCGTATCAGCAGAGTCTTATATGAGTCTGCTACTCTATGTGCTTCTCCTTCTCCAACAGGCACGTGAAAAAAATGATCTTGTTCTGACCTAATCTCAGATGTATTACAGTTATTTCCACTACAAAAAGAATGGGTGAGGGGAAGACAGAAAAGTCTGGAAGCAGTGAGTACTCAAAGAGTTCAAGCACATTTACATGAATGCAGCTTCAGGAAACACCATTTTCAATTTAAAAAAAAAGAATTTAATCCTTTTCAATAACATAATATTTCACTTCTAATTCAAAACCATTATCATGCACTATTTTGATGTGAAATATAGAAAAAGTACCTTGCCCTGTTTTGCAATGGTTTCAATAAGGAAATCCATTCTCACATTATCAACATTAGGCACAAGAATGGAGCCATACTCTGGTATACCACTACTGGGATATACATACTCTTCAACATGTGTATTCCAGTGCTTCCATTTACCTAATAAGAAAGAAATTAAGTTAATGTTTTAGAAATACAAGGCATCATTGCTTCCCTTGTTTTCCATTGAATTGACTCATCTGTCAGTGCTTCTGTCTCACATACACCAATCCCACTCTGTATATTCAGACCAAAATTATAGAATCATATAATCATAGAATCTCTCAAATTGTATCTAAGAGGCTTACTCCTCTTTCCTACATAAATTATGTCAACAACAAAGACCGTCTGCTTTTCTTCACTTGACAATTCATCATAGCAAAGTCCATGCAGCTTTCTGTGGCAATATATTCACATTCTGACTTCTCACTGGAAATAAGGAAAAAACTTAACATCACCAGTAAAATGTAGCTGTAAAACAAAACTTGCTAAGGGACGCAAAAGAAAGTAAGCTACAAAATACTTCTTAATTAATTCTTTGAAAGAAGCCCAATTTAAAAATTACTTTTAAATTTTAACCCATATGACCCAGTTGGGTTACTAACCATCGGATGCCACATAATAATCAAACATTGTATCTTCACTGCCTTCTGGGATACAGGGAAGATCAAGCTTTATTGTTGCATGGTGTCGAAGCCAGTACTCCATTTTGCATCTGTCCTCCAGTTCTAGCAATGCTCCTACACTCCACATGAGAGAGAAGATGTACAGCCTTTCCAAGTATTTTGGAGTCAATTCTCCACCTTGCTCCTGAAGGATTGAGTTAGGTTTTTATTTTCAGTAGCCTGAAAATTCTACTTGATAATAATTAGTAATATCAGGTTAAAAGCCTTCAGTCATATTTAAATTTCCAGATGTCTTCAATGAACAGACAGATAAAGTAAAACTAAAAAATCCACACTACTTACCTTAGGCAGGATAAGGCCCTGAAGAATATTAATGCTCTGCATAATCACAAAGGCTTCCAACATCTCAGTCTTGCAATGCAGAGACTGAATGCTGAAGCAGTATAAGTCTGGGAACGATGAAGAATACAGTTGACGTAGAATTTCAGCTTCTTGGAAGGAATATCTTTTCAAAAATCCCTGTTGCAAAGCATGTCAAGAAAAGAAATTTAGTTCCCAATCCAAGTCTCATTAAATTCAAGTAGAGTAGTTCAAAAGGTTCAACAAGCATCAAAAGTTGATTTCCTGGGGGGAAAAGAGGGGAGAGGGCATGTCTCAGATTCCCTGCCTGTTGGCCAGGCTTTAGCTAGCAGAAGGTCAAACTTTACCCAGGTATGCATAATTCCTACTGGATGTTAAAGATGAACACTGAAGAGGAAAAGCAGTTTAAAGCTTTCAAAAGCACAAAAATCATTATTTTCAAATATTTTTTAATCACAACAGCTGCAAAAAGCATGCAAAAACTCTACAAAGAAAGAATATAATATTTACTGGACACAAGTTTCATTTATTCTACACGACATTATTTCTAACGAGGAAAACAATACAGGATACCCCAGAAATATCTGGCAGTTGCAGAAAAAAAGTTAGGCTATCAGGAGGGATGTCTGCTGGTATGTGTAGTGTTTTTACTGTATATCTCAGTATCTATAATGCTGGATAAACAAAACCTAAGTAAAACTACCCACTTCTTAAGATCACAGAAAAGGATTTGTTCTTTGATGTCTTTAACTGAAAGTAGTAACATGCTCCTTTGAGTTACCTTTAAGTTTTCTCTTATCTGTGTGGCACAATACTTCTCATTTACATCCTATGAATTTATTTCCTACATTAAATACAAGCACCAGCAAAAACACTTGTAGATTCTTCCCCAAAACTCAAAACGAAATCTGGTACAAACTGAAATCAAACAAATTCCCTTTAAACATAAGATGTTTTTCTTTTGTGAGGGTGGTTAAAAACTGAACAGGCTTCTCAGTGAGCTTCTGGAGTCTCTATCCATCTCAAAACTCAACAGGATGCAGGCCTTAGCAACCTGCTCTAGACAACCGCTTTGAGTGAGCTATATTCACCTACACCATCTCTAGAGGTCCCTTCCAACCTCCACTATCTTGTGCTTCTATGATTCTTTTCTACGCTTTCCACTACCTTCATAATATTTTGAAATTCTACATTTTACTTCTCAAAGTAAATAAACTCTGGGACCGGTTACAAATGGGTATATATATATAAAAAACCTTCTAGAGATAAGTAGGTGGAAAACAAAGTGCTAATGATTAATTGGCAGAAGTACTTAAAACAAATATCCAGAACTTCACTGATTGTTAAAAAGATATTAGGGGTAAATATAAATGCTAATAAGATGTTCTTGCTTTGGAGAAGGTTGATGATAATGGATCAAATACCTTTGATCACTTTACAAAATCTGCTTAAGAAACACATTACACAAGAACAGCAATATGAAAAGTCTGAGATCTATTTCACTGAACTTGGAAGTTGCACATCACAATACTGCATCCCAATAGGCAGCTATATTTAGTTGCTCGAAAACTGTAAGGATTGAAAATTTAAATATATGCAACAACTTCCTAAGTTATCCATATTTGGCTTTAATTTTTTTTTCAAAGTTCTTCTGAAATATCAACAAATTTATGTTTCATTCAGCATCTGAGAATTAGTGAACTAAAAAAGAAAACTCCATTTAATTCTATTACAAAAGTAAGGAAATCCTATACTGAACAATGCAAGGTTAACATTTACCCTGACCTGTTGAAATATGTAGTGTATTGCATTACAAAATAGATTTAAAGGGAGGTATACTGAAAGATCCCTCAAGATATTTATGAAGTAAGACCAAAAGAAAAAAAAACAAATAAATGCTATTGGATCAAATTATAAATACCTACAGGCTGAAATTTTATAGCAAATTTTTCAAGGGGGAAAGGAAGAGAGGTTGGAAGGGTTGTTTCATGGTGAAATGAACATAATTTCTTTATGTTATATCCAAAGGCAAAAACAAACAAACAAAAAGGTTTTCCTTTAGACTCTTGCTACCATCAAAATAAATGGAAAGCAAAAGGTTATGGATTAAGAGAAACTACTTTCATACAACACTTACTTCGACACAACTAAATTTCGTCTGCATATCACTTCAAAGTGAGGAGATAAATCACAACTGATAATGCAAAATAAAATGTTTTTCTTTGTTTCTGCTGTCTTTGTCGATGAATCTATAGCACAATGTAAGCTGAAACATTCAAGAACTGGTTTTCTACAAATTAACCAATGCAAGGAGAGAACCTAACATCAAGAGGCCCTATGCAGTGTTGTAGGCACAGAAAGAAACAACAAAAGTGGAACAACATGGCAGCCATTGTTCTAGATGCAGGACACTTACAATTACACTTTCCCAAGTATCCATATTAATTTAAAAAATTTTTAAAAAGTAAACCCTGGCAGTAATATACATAAGGCACTTGTGTTGGCTGCCTGTACTTGCATTGGTAAAACTGAAGTTTCACCAGCCAAATTTTTAGGAAACCTATTAAACGTGGTTTTTCCTAATAAGAATACAAGCATTTTGGACTTGACAAAAGAACTTATCAAATTAATTAGTGATGATTCCAAAGTATAGCTAAGAGTTGTGATTGAACAGACAGTTCCATGTGATTTAATCTCATTCTAAAAGGGAAAGCTCCAGCCACTATTAGGGAAATATATAATTGACCCTCTGCAGCAACCCTTAGTATTTCACAAACAAACCTCCAAAGGCAATAAGTCATAGAACATGAGTGCTTCTGACACAGGAAGGACTAGCTGATGACAATCCCCACTCCTTTTCCTCTTAATTGGTTATGGTTAAACTGGCTTCTGTTGCCTTCCCTAGTGGGTCTTGATGCTCCTCACCTATTTTCAGGGTGTTATACTGACCTGCCATTTCAGATCTGCACAAGGAAAAGAAACTTTGTCTCTCTTGCCAGAAATCACAAGTTTACGGCCTTCCTCATTTTGATAGTTTCTGTTTCAAGTGCCATGCCCTGGGCACACTTTCCCCAGAGGAGTTCCTGTCTCCAGACCCAAAAAGAGGCACCAGGCACTGCCTGGCACTCAGGGCTTGTACAGCAGCATACTTTCTCTTTTGACTTATGTCTGTGCTGAAACCTCTAGTGAATTAAGGACAGGGGATATAGGCAGTGCCACAAACCATGGCCTGTGGCATGCCAACTTTTTCTCCATTGCCAGACAAATCAGGGATTTATGGACGAGGAATCTGGTTATAAACAAGCAAGCTATATAAAGCTTGCAAGCATGAGAACCTTTATGGGTTAAAACAATAAGAAAGCTAAGAATAACATAGAGTAACCACTACAAAAGGCTGACATCTGAAATCCAACTGTATCTTCATAGGGCTACTTAAGCGACATTACCTAGGTAAGGATTAGTTGCATTTTCCATAGGTATTCTATTTGATTTGAAAAATGAAATGACAGAATGAGATTGTGAAACATTAATTTTAAAAATTATTTTAAAAACTTATTAATGTGATAACTGCTAGAAAGAAGGACAGTAAAATTTAGTCTGTTAGCTCATAGTAACCTATAAAGTTTTGTTCTTTTGAGTCTGAAAAGTAGAGCAATAAATATACTACAAGGGCCTGGATGATGTTGTAATTTCATAAACAGGAAATTATTCCTAGCTTAAAATTAAAGTTTAAAGCGAATATAAAGGAATTTAATTTGGGATTATACTGAAGAAAGGTATATTAACTTGTTTTTCGGGAGAAGGTAATTAAGTAATTATCTATATGATCGCAGGAATCAGTGTCTTAGCCACACGGAAGAAAGTTTTCATTTTTGATACTCATGAGACAGTCCATGTTTTATCAAAGCAAAATAATGTCAACAAAACATGCTCAACAAGATGGAATAGACAGGAAAATATACAGAGAAAATAAAGTAATATTTCTTCTAATTCAGTTTTTTTTAAAAGTGTTAATCCTGAGGGGTCTACTTCACCAATAAAGTTCTAAGTCAATATAGGGCTTAAGAATAAAATAATAATCAGAAACCAACTTTTTTTTTTTACTGGTATCTTCTCTATTGTTTTCTTAACAGGGAAGAAAACTGAAATTAATACTGAAAGCTTTGTTGAAAGATATTACTATGGAACATTAGGCAGATTCTTGAGAACTCTTATATTTCATCTTTACCAACATTTTTGCTATGTGAAAAAAACCCAGCATGCTCAAGTCTCAAAATGTATCATCCACTACATCATTACTAGCATTCAGTCAAGATTAGGATTGATTTTTATTGGTTTTTGGAAGATAATACAAAAAAAAAAAAGAAAAGGAAAAACACTTTATAAATCAGTTTGATAGTTCAATATGTTGTATGCTGGTTTTCACTCCGAAACATGTTCTGCAACTACTGCTCAGTTCTTCAGATATTTTGCTTCTAGAAATGTTAACAGACAGCCAAGTGAGAACATCAATTTAAAAATTACATACTTTGGTGTTGCATTGACTTTATTTCTGGTTCTAAATCCCAACTGCAATTAATTTTAAAATATCAACAGAACTTATATTTATTTTATTGAGGATTTAAAGATTCCTGAATCAGCTTGTTTAGTCTTTTTTTCTTACTTGGTCTAAAGCTCTACTAGGGGCTGCCAGGTAGTTGGTATTCTGAAAACTGAGTTGTTCTTCAATTGCCTTCACTTGGAGTCGAAGGAGAGCCGAGGGGCTTGGAGATCCCCTTGTGTGTATTGAAAAGAGATCCAGCTACAACAATCCAGTTGCAACTGCTGCATGGAAGACAGAAGAAGAGCTGCTGCCCTAAATGTGGAAGGGATCTGTCCTTCTTCCCTCCTGGACTTTTATTTGGAGGGGAGAAGAGATTTGATCCATTGTAAATACTTATGTCATGGTAGAGATAGCTAAGGTAGTGTATAATGTATTGTAGTATTTATTTGTACAGTCATTGTAATATATTCCCTTTCCCCCACTTTGAGTCTGGTGTGTTTTGGCTGGGAAAAATCACATCTTACACTAGCTTGAGATGTGGGAGGGGGGCTTGGACTAGAGAATTGGATTTTGGGGTATCTCAAACCATGACATATAATTGAAAGTATTTTTCAATTATAAATTTGTCTCAAAGTGAAATAGACATGGTTTTTAATAGTGTACTATATTAACTATGGTCCTTAAAAAATCATTCATTCTTGTATAAACTACCAGAAACATCGCTATTTTAAGTACTGACCTATAAGTTTATACAGTGTAAAAGCTATTTCATAGCAAAAGTCACAAAAATAGGAATAGGTCCTAAAGTAACAACAGTGAAAGATTGAACAAATAACCGGTAAAACTTCTAATACATAATCAATCACTTAGCTATTGTACCTCAAGGATAGGACTCCAGTTGAGAACTGATGAGCTCATGAATACCATCCCATTTCTTGAAACTGTTGCTGGAGAAGCATTATCAATATTATGAGGTTCAAAGACTATTTTGCAATTTGGAGCCATAGGTATCCGATCACCATTTGCTAGTGTCAGAGTTCTGTTGTCATCCAGGACAGAATTAAGGTTCTCAATCCAAATAGCATCAACTGGACCATCGAGAACTATCCAGATGTGGTCACCTATAATCCAGAATAACAGATAAAAAAGCCAATGGAGGAAGTTCTAGTTTCTTTCAAGAGTCAGTTTCTTATCTCTGCAAACAACTTTTTAACTAATTCTGAATTCATGTACACAGTTAAAATCTCAGATTTTAATACAATTACCTTTTCCATCACTCAGTTTCAATTAAGTACTTCATTTTGTCATCTATTGATAATTATTATCCATTGTTCAATACATAAAGTGTCATCAATATAAGTCATCAGTTTTTAATAGTCTGAAAGAGTTTTATGGATCCAGTCTTCAAGACAGTAATAGGTTTATTTTGAGTTACATAAAACAACATAAAGAAGATAAGAGCTATAGAAATATTTAAATTTAAACAGTATTCCTTTGTTTCCAGAGTTTGCATAAATGTAGACAAATCAAATGAAAAGAACACTTGAAAAATCATTCTTTCAAATACTATGCTCACTGTCATAAGTAAAAGAGGTCCATTAGAGGAAGACTCTTGTGGTTTGTTCTGCTCGTAAATTTGATCCAGCTCCCTTTTAAGTTTTTCCTCTGCTTTCAATTTAGTAACAGAAATGCATCTTACAGCCTATCTCTGTTTCCTAGGAGTGTCTGGCTCTGTTCTGATCACCTCACTTGGATACTGAGCAACAGGCCCTGGCTGGAAAGAGATTCCACCTCGGCTTCTGGCTCCCCATCTCTTCAGGAGCAGACAGCCCCGCTGTGCATTGCTAGACAGCGCTTTAAGTGGAGATGTGCCTTCAGAGTGAGTCCTTACTACCTACACCTAGATGGCTTGGAGAATTGCTAGGTATGAACCAAAGAGGTTCCAGATGATAAACTTTTTTTATTTAGAGGCTTTTTACAACTACAGTTCAGGCATCTCAAGCATGAGATGGTCTGGATTTTGATTCATAAAGAGACATTACAGAATTTTTGCAAAGAGTGAATCTGAAGAAGTCATATGAGTATGCTAATTTTTATTTCATCTTGAAGAGAAAAAATTAAAAAATCAACAGTTAATGTTATGCTACATTCTCAAGGGTGCTACATTTCTAGACTTGAGACAACACACAACAAAATTAAATTTAAACATATTTTCTATTTGAAAAATATCTATATTCTTGAAGACTAAGAATTTTTGTATGAAAATAATGCAACAAATGTCAGGATTTTATTTTATTTTTCCCATTTGTCCTTAAGGTCTAATGATAAGATCACATACAGATCAGATTTTCAGACAAAACAAAGAAGAACCTATCTAGCACCAAACTACCAAGGTCAATCTTTTAGTTAATAGCAGTCTAAGAATATATGTTAGCACTATTTTAGGCAGAAGTTGGTTAACTAAACAGAATTCTCTAGTGCCATTTGAGATGGACTGTGATACGTGCAGGGCTAGCTGATGAGATTCACTCCCTTTTAATATGGCAGTTGGAGAACAGACAGAAATCTGACTGCATCAAAATTTTTTATTGTATACCAGTACTGGGGGAACTGACTCTTACCTTCCACTTTTCTTTCATACAAGGGCTTAATATTCAAAAAAGAGGGTTTAGCAAATTTAGCAAAATAGTACTTGTTACACTAGACAGTTTGAACACAAATCATTTAGAATAGAGCAGCTTGGGTTTTCTTGTTTCATTTTGGAGGGAAGTGTTTTTCATAATACCTTTCTTGGCTCTTAAAGTTTTTCTCCAGAGTGTTGAAAATATTCCATCTGTCCAATCATTTGTTGCCACATCAAGACGTCCAAACATTTGCGGAGTAGTTATAGCTTTAGGATTCATTCTCATTTCACGATGTGGCTGTCCACAATCTGTGAAGGCAGATCATCAGTTTAGCTTTTGTATTTCTTTTCAGCAGTCGGAGAACTTCAACAAATTCAAAATTATTACACCCAAACGTATGCTTTAATATGCATTCACAATTATAAGATGTTGTGTATTTACTTGGAAAACTTATCTCTTGCTATACATCAACATTTGTTAACAGGAGCCATCAAAACAAAGTAGAACAAAGGTTGAAACTTTTGAAAGCATAATTCACATTTCATAGCTTCATGGGGAACAGAAGAGCAGCAATTAAAATTTATTTGAGGTTTAGTTTAATATTTTGAAGGCTTATCAAGCAATAGAGCTTTAAAGCCTTTGGTTTGGATGCACATTTTTAAAACCCAATGACTAAATAACAGACAGATGCTCCACATGACTGATTTTTTTTTTAATTTTGCCCAGCTGTGCACTTGCATATATCTTGGAATAGGTAAGTACAAGATATTGGCATATCCTTCTGAATTCTTTTAGGAGCTGAATTCTATCTAGCCATTCCATGATCATATAACCTTTATTTTTTCCTCATTATTAACAGCTTAAAAACTCCTATACCCGACATCTTTAGAAAACCCAATATTAAAACTAGTCAGAAGCCCATAATAAGATGTTGAAAGAAATAGCTAAAATATGACTTGTTTTAAAATATCTTCATTATAGTCAGAGTTCACTAACATATAAGATATGCAAATCATGTAGTTTAACATTTCATGAGGTTGTGTGAGAATATCAGCTTTGAAAAAGCTGGTGGTGGTTTTATCTTGGTAGAAGTTCACATCTCAGTGCTAGAAAAACATAGAAAAATAGTATAATGTATAGTATTATATATAAATATATACCTGTTCTTTCTGCTTTTTTTCCTAAATGGAACAGTGATTTACGCTGCAATATAGAGCTTACAGTGTTTCTTAACAGAGTAGGGTACTGCATGTATTGCTGAACTATTTTTTAAAGAAGTTATCCATTTCTGGAAAATTGTATAGGCAGTTTATGAAATGGGGTAAAACAAGCTTACCTCAAAAAGATGGGTTTTGTCCCCCAGCTATGACCTTTTAGTTTAATAAGCTCAAACAGATGTTCTTTAACTAATATTTTTGTTTAGAAATACAGAGGAAAAAAACAGCACACACTCCTCAAGCCTCCAGTCAGGACAGAAAATGAATACCCTTTAAGACTTTGTCACTGCCTTAACTAGGAACTATCTCCTAGCAGCAACAAATGATAGAAGTAGTTATTTCATACTGCAGATAAAGACCCTGTCTTGTGAATTGTGTTCAAAAAGAACTAAATACTTATAATCTCTTCTCTATGGTGACCAGTGACAGGACCCAAGGGAATGGCCTGGAATTGTGTCAGGGGAGGTTTATGTTAGATATTGGAAAAAGGTTCTTCCCCCAGAGGGTGGTTGGGCACTGGAAAAGGGTCCCCAGGCAAGTAGTCACAGCACCAAGCCTGACAGAGTTCAAGAAGCCTTTAGATGATACTTTCAGATACACGGTGTGACTCCTAGGGATGGTCACGTGCAGGGCCACGAGCTGGACTTGATGGTCCTTGTGCATTCCTTCCAACTCAGTATGTTCTGTGATTAGGGAAAGGTTTCAGCCAAACCCAGGAGATGGTTTAATCACTTCTCTAAACTGCCTATCTAGACAGAACTCCTCTTGCTTAACATTTCTAGAATAAGAATTTCTGATGTAAGTATCATAACATGGAAAATAGGACATAAAGTATATGACTTTAAATGTCAGACATTTTTAAGCTTTTAAAAGATACTATTACAATAATTAGTATCTCAACACACAAGCTGATCCTTCCAGCAATATTTTCTCACAGTGAAGAAATTGAGGCTTTCTAATGCAATTTAAAGTTAACATTTTAAAAGTTGAATAACAGTACAATACAGTAAAATACAAATACTCACATACCTGTCATTGCTTTCATTAAAGTGTGAATGCAGGTAGTTTTTCCTGCACCACTAGGTCCTAGTGTCATCAATCCATGCCTTACTCTCTGGGTTTCAAAAAGCTGGATAACTTTCAGTTTCCAAGGAGGATGACAAACAAGTCCAGCTTCCTCCACCTAGAGATAGTGACAGAAAACCAAATTACTATTATTTTAGTGCACAAGGTACTTTGATGCTTTAACAAAAATATATATCTTCAGCAGATTACTACAATCTTTGTAAAGGCTTCGTGTATATAAAAAAACTGTTGGAAAAAGAAGAAATATTTGGTATTCAAATACGCATTCAGAAAAAATAAAATAGGATAAACTTTCCTTTTTTTTAGCTCTTCTTAGTGTTAAAACATCATTTCAAGGAAAAGCCAAGGATTTTAGAAACACTTTTGCTAGTAATGTCTTTCACAGTTACATAGCATTTTCTACTTGTTTTTCCACTTGCTTCTCAGAAGAGCTGCTTTTTTATGATGATGATGACTTGTGTTTCTAAATGCTTAAAATAACCAAAAATTTTTACATAAAGCATCGTTAAATATTTCTTAGTATACAGACAGATCTTTGAGTAACTTCTCAGCAACATTTTTCCAAGAAAAATCATTATTTTTTAAAATCAAATATCATATGCTTGTTAACATCTTTAAGCTTGGAACTAATACTAATAAAAAGTAGTAATCTCCCTATAATGGTATTGCTTTTGCTTGTGAAAATGACTCTGCTTGATGTGAACTAGAAAGTAGTTAGCCAGCAGAGAAAAGCTAGATCTCCTAAATATTCATAGTACACTATGTTTTTGACAGTCAAAAACATTTCTACAACTTCAAGATCATTATATAAAGATGAATCTCTCAAAATAACAATTATATTTTAATTTTGGTATAATTTCTGTTCAACAAGCATCTCAGAAACTATTACCAGTGAAAAGAGGACTAACTTTTTACTGATAAGATAAAACTCAGCTTTTACAATTACTGTCATGTAGTCAGTTAGAACCATGGAACTGGAATTACCACTTGCTATATCACTTGCATAATGAAGCTCATACCAGTTCAGCTTCTCTCTCTTTGCAAGGAAGCCAAGAACAAAAGGCAGAACAAGGTAAATCTGTGAACAGCAACAAGGAAGTCCATGCTGCCATCAACTTCTCATCACCATGAAGAACACCAATGTGGAAGCAATGGAGTTTGCAAAGCAAAATGTAAACATCATATGCTCCATTTTCAAGGATACACAAGAAAACTCTGTTATCTTTTACATATTAAAAACTCTC
Organism: Chiroxiphia lanceolata; assembly: GCF_009829145.1. Classification (NCBI taxonomy): domain Eukaryota; kingdom Metazoa; phylum Chordata; class Aves; order Passeriformes; family Pipridae; genus Chiroxiphia; species Chiroxiphia lanceolata. Next base: position 76,118,460 of record NC_045637.1, read on the forward strand.
ACAGTTGACACCAAAACAGCCAAGTTACCTTTCTTTACAGTATCGAATATAGCCCTCTGACTTGTTTTCAGAGTCAACATATATATAGTAATACATCCAAAATCTGATACAATAGAATGTATCTGATTTTTTTCCTCACATAACACAAGATGGTCCTGGTAGCTATTTCTTCACTCTAATACAATGCCATCAATGGAAACTTTTCTTAATAATTTCTAAAATTCACGGATATTATAATAATCTTGTGGACTAGATATTTCCTTTATCAATAAAAAAAGTATGGTCACAAGCAGACTTGACATGTTCTCAAAAGATTCTCTGTTAACACTTGTAATATGTAGTGCGCCTGGCTGGGATGGAGCTAATTTTCTTCATAATAGCCCACATGGGGCCATGTTTTAGATTTGTGATCAAAACAGCATTGATAACACTACTACTTTGGCTGTTTCTTAACTGTGTTTCACAGCATCAAGGCCTTCTTTGTTTCTCACTCTGCTCCGTCCATGAGAAGACTGGTGAAGTGCAAGAGGTTGGGAGGCAACACAGCTAGGACAGCTGACTCCAACTGACTGAAGGGATACTCTGTACTATAGAATGATAGAACAGTTTGCATTGGAAAGAACCTTTAAAGGTCATCTAGCCCAATGCTCCTGCGGCGGTAACATCATGGTCAGCAATAAAACTGGGAGGAAGTTTCTCCAAAGTAGCCATTGCTCAGAGACTGGTTGAAAATCAGTCTGCTGGTGGACAGTAACTGCTTTTGCATCCCTTTTTTCTATTTATTTTTTCTTCATTTATTAAACTGTCTTGATCTAGACCCATAAGCTTTTTTTCACTCTCTTCTCCCCTTCTGAATCTCTCCCCCAGTCTCCTTGGGAAAGTGAGAAAGTGACTGGCTGTTGGCTTAGCTGTCAGATGTAAAGCTAATATATCTATATGACAGATATAGATCTAATATAACTATTACTATATATCTAATATATATATTATTTTATATATCTAATCTATTGGATATATCTATAATATATCTATTATAAATGTATATAAATTATATTCTTAAGTTGGTCCTATTAAAATGTTACAAAAATCTAGGGGGAAATTAAATAGAAGTGTCATTTTAGGTAAATATTTTCTCAAGTTCATGTTCCAATGGTTAGATTTTATACAAATATTTGATCCTGGGTCACATAAGGCAAACTTATATACATGCATTTTTAAAACTGGACCCCACAAATGACTCACAAGAAAACACAGGGCACCACAATCACAATTCAGTGACCTCCTGAAGAATAAGCTTAATAATAATAATATGCCAATGGTAAAGATTTATGGAAAAGTTTATTGTTCTTCTAAATAGTAAAACATAATTACCACCTGGATAGATTCAACAAAAATAATTTTCTTAGATGTCACATCATGATAGTTATGCCAGAGTAGCACAGATCAAGAGAAACATCACCTGTTTGTCAATGGCTGCTTCAAGTTCAGGATAGCCTGCTTTATCAAGCTGGATATCTGGAAACAGGTCTTCAATTAGACTCAGGAATAAAGGTTCATCTTCATCAATCTAGTGAAAATCAGGGAAAACAAAAAGCCACACAGATTAAAACCTTTTTTATTTATTCTAACATCTTAAAAAAATAAACCCTAGCTCCTGCAGATCTAAAGAAATATTTGAGAAGACAAAGAACCATTATGGTAATCCTCTAGGTGCTAAACACTAGCAGGACATAGCAGAAAGAGATCACATGATGCTTCCATTAATCAAAATAAACTACCAACATACAGACTGAATTTCTTAAGTAGATTTTAGCAATAATATTATTTGTCCAAGATATTTAAAAAAAAGATGAAGTATCACAACAAAAGAGGGGTTTTTTAGCTATTTAGATGGGTGAGTTGGTACTCATTACTGTGAATAACAGATTATTTCAAAAGCATTTCTAAATACTTAAGGTCAACGTTTCTAAACTTACTACACAGACATATATTTTGTCACTTATTTCTAAAGGTAGCAGGGGAAATACGGAAAAAAATTCTGAACAATTCAAAGTTTAACCCAGGTAGGAAGCCAAGAAACACACAGCCCCTCTCTCACTTCCTCCTCAGCCCCATATGAACTATGTACTATGAACAAAATTATCTCTATCCCAGCCAAAATGTTCTATTCAGAGAACAAAACATTTCCAAGCTAGCTTCAGTGTAAAGGTCACATCCAATCTTCTAGTGATCACATAACTCCAAAGTGCAGTATAAGTAATTTATCAGGCTCTCAGAACTTACTAGTTTAGACAGGTTCATATCTCTCAGCACACGCATGACAATGGTTGATTCAGTATCTGTGGGATTTGCTCTTTTTGCTGCTCCTAATGTACGTAGCACAGACAATATATTCCGCAAGCCAAAATCATAATGCACCTAGAAGATATGTGAAGTTTGGGAAAATTTTCTCCAAGTTAATAGGGATGAAACAATTCTTATTTACTATTTAAGATAAAGACATGTATGAGAAGTGGCACACGTGGTTCAAATGCCTCCAGACATCCAACAACTAGACTTTGGCTGTATTACTATGGGTGACTTCACTCTCCAACTCTGCTACCGTCTACTAAACTGTAATGTGTGACAGAAAAAAGAAATGCAATCGTGAGAACTACCAAGAAATACTCCATCAGTATTATTTTGAATTTTCTGTGGCCCTTGGAAACTGACTTCGAGAAACATCTAAACAAGCACAGGGAATACAAAGCAAATGCCTCTCAATCCACTCTGTAGGGCCAACTAGTACATAAGCCCTTTATTTGTCTCAATCATTATCATTCATTAAAGCCAAATCTTAAAAATAAGCAGTGTTTGAATGACAGTCCCATTCCTGTACCGACAAACTTGTGGCAGCAGTTAATCTCCAGGACAGCAGAGGGTTGCATTACTAAACTGCAAGTGTCATTTAGCTTACTTAGTGAACATGAACTTTTCCATTTTCTTCATATGAATACTTTGTGACATCATATATAGTTTCTCCCTAAAATAACTTTTTCCCATATGAACATAAATCACCTGCTTTGACAGTTGTTCTTCACACAGCTTGTACAGTGTAAAGAATTTCCTTGCCAGTACAACATTAGCAATGAAACCACAACTAGCCAATTTAACACGAATTATGATTTGACGATCAGGAACCATCATAGCCACTGAACGGAAGTTGATCTTCAAGTTTTCAGGAAGTTCTTGCCGTCCAGCATATCCTGGATTCTGGAGAGAAAAATAGGTTTTGAAGTTGATTGCACCTTGCACAAACAGAAGGATCAACAAAGCAATGTGCAATATGGTTAGATAAAACCAGGTTTTTGGCTTTAAATCACATGTAAAAATGAATTGCCATGTAGATTTACCATCATATATCTACAGAATTATTGCCTCTTTTACATCTATAAGATATGAAAAATTTTCCCCCTAAACACTTCAAATCTGAGTTTGTCTTACAGGTCCTATTTTTACTGGCTACTTCTACCTATATGTCTATGGAGATTTTTCTGTATCTATAGCAAAAAACATACTTCAGGAACAAGAACTTGGCATGCAGAAGCAATCTGAAACTAAGATAATAACTTGTATTTATAATCCTGACTGCATTTTTTTAATTGCATGTGCTTGTTATTGAAACAAGACCCTGTAAACTGTTGTTGCAGTAATGCTCAATGTTCTTAAACAGTCAATGAGTTAGTTCTAAGAACTGACTGAGATAAGAATTAGCAAGTACATTAAACATACCAGGTTAGACTTCACTATTGTGCAATCATCACAGGCATATTAGAAACTTACTGAATACCTACCATAGTAAGAAAGATGCCAAATTCTGGATTCATTTCCACGTTGTCTCCATCAGTAAAAATAAATCTTTTCTTGCGTTCTTTCTTACACCTCAGCACAATTGCTATTTGCTGTGCAGCTACTGATAGCACTGGTAAATCAATACGATTGAATTCATCAAAGCAACCCCAGGAGCCAGACTGAGCAAGACCTTCAAAGAGAAAAGTAACTAATCATATGACCATTACGATGTTAACTCTTTTTTTGGTGCAATTCACAAGCCAAAAAATCAGGTTAATCTATCTCAGGAAAAAAAAAAAAAAAGGGTCTATTTTTGAGGGTTAGGAAAGCAACAAAGAGAAGAGTTTTAATTCTTTTTCAAGTAAGAATTCACACAGTTCCAAAAGTAAGATTGTATAGGATACTACATTCTTTGATTTCTGCTCCTTTTCTCAGTATCTTGAATGTTTTCCTGTTCCTCTTTACCCCAGAAAAAACATTCTGCAGTGATTCTATGAAAATAAAGTGTGTTGTCAATAGCTTATTGCACATATTAAAACGCAGGATACAGTTGCTTTCATCAGAAAAGAAGTCAGGGGTCAGCCTGTGCCAGAACTGCATTCTTCCTTAGCTATTTTGGGGAAAATGAAACGAACAAAAAAAATCACCAAGACAGACACTTGCAACTACACCATATTCAAGAACATCCACTTGATCTCTAATTTGACATCTGTCATGACTGACAGCTGTCTAAAAAAAAGATGTCATCTGCACCTAACACACATAGCACTATTCATGCATTTCCTTCTACTGATAGGAACTTTGACATTTGAAGGAGCAGAAATACTGAAATTGGAATTCAAAACATTCTACCAGTTCAGCAATAAATTTCACAGTTTTTTCTTTTCCTCCTTGATTATTTTAAGTGACTTTATATATCTTTTCATAAACTGTCTTGTGTTTTCAGACATTTCTATCTCTTGGAGATGGTGTTGCAACAGTATTTTATATTCATAACAAGATATTAGTTATTTGCATTTATTAAAAGGCTGGAAGCATCTGCTGGTTATGTGTTGGTAAAGATTTTTAACTTTCACATAGTTCATAAAATTATATAATCACAGAATATTCTGAGTAACAAAGGACTCATGAGTATCAACAAGTCAGATTCCTGACTTCACACAGGGCTACCTAAAAGTTAAACCATATATCTAACATTGTTGTCCAAACTCTATTTCAATACTGACAAGCTTGAGACCCTGACTACTTCCTTGGTGAGTTTGTTCCAGATATCCTAGTATCTAATCTGAACTTCATCCAATGCAGCTTCAAGACATTCCCCCATGTCCTATTACCAGACAGCAGATCAGCATCTCCTTCTCCACTTCCCCTCATGAGGAAGCTATAGACAGCAATAAGGGCACCCCTCAGTCTCCTTTTCTCAAAGCTAAACAAACACAGTATATTCAGCTGTTCCTCTTTAAGTCATACCTTCCAGTTCTTTCACCATCTTTGTTGCTCACATTTGAAGATATTCTAGTATTTTTATATGCTCTCACATTGAGGGCCACTAAACTGCACAGAGTACTCGAGATGAGGCCACTCCAAAACTCAGAATAGTGGAACAATCACTTCCTTTGACCAGTTAATTATAAAGCACAGTCTGGGATACAGTTGACTCCTACCTTTGAAGATCCTCCCAAGTCCTCGGAAATCCATCTGATCTGAACAGTTGAAGACCACTACATATTTTCCAAGGCACCGTCCCATATCTTTGATGGTTTCAGTTTTTCCAGTTCCTGCAGGTCCCACAGGTGCTCCACCCATGTTCATGCCCAAAGCTTGAGCTAAAGTGATGTAACATCTAAAAGGCAACAATCAATCATCACTTAATGGGCTGCCATGCACAGTTTTCTGTATAGTACCAGTGGAACTTACTCAAGTAAGGTCTAATTTAAGGAGAAAAGGAAAGTGATGAAATTACACGCCTCTGATTACAAATTAAACCAGTAAGGAGGAAAATCCTTCACTCAGTCTCTGATGCAGGGAATATTAAGGTTCACCTTGTTATGCATATAGTGAAAGAATAGATAAACCTCTATAATCAGCAAACTGAAATATCTCAAGAAGGGAAGAAAGCAGATACAGAGAAGCTGCCTAATCTTAGTTTGGTTAGCTTGGTTCATTAATCACTTTATCTGAAGTAGTTATGAACTACATTATACTATGGAATACAATAACGAAAGACAGCTAACCTTTCCTTTGTCATCCACCTTTAAAATTGGACCAAACAGTGCATCCCATTTTCATAAATGAAACATGTCTACGCAGTGCAGTAAACATCTGTTAATAATTATATCTCAAGACAAGCTCTAGAATTTTCTGTACGGAATAGTAAAAAAACCCCAAACAAAACAGGACAAAACAAAACAAAAACCCCACACAATGCCCTTATTTTGCCAATGTTAACTTATAAAGCATTCTTAGTGTTATTCAAGTCAGGTAGGTTGACCTCCCTGATAATATGGCTGCAATTCTTTCAACATCCTTTCAGATCAAAGATCTCTAATCTATTACAGCTGAATAAAAACGTTTTTCCTGTCTGTTTTTCATGTTTTCCTTAGCTTGCCTGTAAACACCTACTTTTGTGCTGTATCTTTGTCTGCATATTGTATCTGTTGGATATACCTGATCCTCCAGTATACTAGCCTCATATACATAGGAATCAAGGTCATACATCCTGTACGTGGGAATCATGCAAATATGTGTCAGAAATTAAGCTGGACATTATTCATATTGTAAGGTACAGAAACAAAAATACTGAAGTATTCCATGTAAAATTACTGACTTTGGCAAGATCGTGAAGGACAAACTCTGCAGAGATCAATTTTGCATTCAATAGGAATTACTAAATTGCTCTTGTAAAAGCCTAGGTTTGTCAGTAAAGGAAAAAGGAATAAAATTAGTCTTTTTCACCTGTCTGTAAGAGGCGTTATGACAAGCCTGTCAGTACAGCCCAAGAATTCATTCTGGTACGTGAAACTCACATCAGTGATCTTAATCAGCATTTTATCAGAGTCTTCTTTAAAATAAAATCTACACTGTTTCAGCCACTCAAAGTCTGTAGGGCTCTTGACACGCATGTAACACTAAGAAAAGAGGGAAAACAAGCCTGCAGCATTTATGGCTAACATTTATTTTTACATTTATATTACATCATTTAAGTAGCATTGCAAAGGCAGCACTGCAATCACAATGACACACATAGTCAGACACAGAGAACAGCTAGTAACACAAGAATAGTGGAGACCCTATCTTCTTACCACAAAAATTGCTAATGTGTCATTGCTGAAGCCCATATGAAGGCAAAGGAACTTTAGGTTTTAGACGAGTGTGTCAAAATTCTGAATACACATACATAAGCCTTCTCTGCCATAAGAATTGTATAAAACCACGTGCAAATAGGAAAAAAGGTATTCCAAGGCAGTGTCATGGTGCATATACTATTCAAGAAATTCAGAGCTGGGAATAACTCACAGTTGATAAACTGAACATTAAAACAGGATTAAAAAAATGTTATACATGTGTTTCCTAAAAATTATACTGCACATAAAATGATTATAACTAGAAACAAACGATTCTACAATGCAAAGATTGGTGCCTCCCTATAAGTTAAAACTCAGTAATGCTTTTCTCAGCCTAATTTTAGAATCAGGTCTAGGGGTTTGTATAGGTAAAAGGGCATGCCAGCTTTGAGTTTGATTAAGTTAAATGTTTTCATTTTCCTAATTTTAGCATCCTGTGTCTGCATGAGAAGGTGTGAAGTGAATAAATAAATCCCTAAGTACTAATTAGATATGCTACTGAAACTAGAAGAGAGGAGATAGCAGCTTCAACCAACTTCAAACTTTTCCCTGCACTATAATTTTATATTCATTTTATTTACTCATGGAAACTCACAATGCAGTCCAGAGAAAGGGCAATTACTTGTAACTAAATGTGTGAGGAAACAGAATTCCCTAAATGATCATGCAACAGAGGTGTCTAACTTAAGCGGACCAACATGAAACATTATAGAATTCTGCTACTGCGTGAGGGAGGGGAAGACCCATTGAATTATTTAAAAGGAAACTAAGACATGGTTTGAAGTAATATCAGCATTTTTATAATATTCCAGGTCACATAATCACTACAGTCCTGAAATTAAATCTTTATCTTATGAGGCAGGAGTTCATAGGTATACTAATATTTTCTTGTTATCATTTCACATTGTTTTATGTGGAAAACCCCCCATAACTCATTGCAAAGTTTTTAATACTTACAAGACCATCAAAAATGTCCCTCTGATGCACATGAATAGTGATTAATGTCTCATATTTAATTCGTTCAACTGGACTAAGGTCTTTTGTTGTCATGTCTATCAGCATGTTTAGAAGATCCAGGAAAAATTGGTTTGTCTTTTGCATAACTTTTTTATCATGCTTGGCATTAGTCAAAGCTTCTTCTGAGTCTCTTGTCCAAATCATCTGGATCCCCAACAACCCAACCTTACAAAACACAAAAATATATGCTTCATAATCTTTTCTCTTTCACCTAAAATGTACATTCACAGACACAGATAAATTAAAGAAATGGTTCTCCTACTATTTGTATAAAATTATTTTTCATGTATCCATACAGAGGTCATTCAACCTATGCATTTGTTTTGTGCATCCCAACTCCCTTCATAAACACATAGTTAAGTCCACACTTCAGTCTTGTAAATACTGACTCTACGGTGCATTGCTGATACAACTGTTCAATATAATTTACAGCATATATATAAATACTTATATATAATGCAAATAATTATATAAGTAATTATAATGATGTATAATTAATATACCATATATAATAATTAACCAGTGAATAATTAATGCTTCAAATTAAAATTTTTTTTCAGTAATTCATAAACTCTTTATTCCATCTCCAACAACATTCCTGATCATGAGTGAAGAAGCTTCTCCTAAGAAAATTATTTTCCCTCAACATTACTCTCATTTTCAAATTTTAGCAATATATAGTGTTACCCTGAATACATGGACAATCATAAAAGGTTACTACTTTTCCTTCAATAGTCAAGTATTAAGATTATAAAGAAATAGTGTTAATTTTATTACATTAATTTATTGCCTTCAGTATTACTTTTAAACAAGGGCTCCAGGGTAAATTTTCTTCTTTTGGTTCCACATATGAAAGTGAAGTGTAACTTAAAGACTGAGGTGATTAAGATTAATTTAAATGTCAGTTTTTTATTTATAGCACTGGCCACAATTTTGATTGCAAAGACAAGAAAAAATGTGATACATATCTGTGAATAATTCTTCATTAACTTAACAATGATATTACCTGGGCCGGGTAAGTAGAAAGAAATTCAGTAATCTGGAAACTTGTTTCCTGAATGTCCATAGCTGCCTGGCGAATAACATGATGCAGTGAAAGCTGAGATTCCTTCAACAGAGAACTGAGCCAAACTTCCACATTTCCTTCAGCCATTACAGGTCTAGTCAGCTCTACAGTCTCACCCTCTTGTGAACTAATCGACAATATACGATCATATATCTAATAAAAGCAAAGCAAAAGCATTTTGTGTTTATAGATGAATTGTTTATCTTTACAATAAAAGCTGCATTTTTCTGCAATCACTTCATTAAACTTATTTAGGTAGCTATTAAATTATGCCAATTTCATGTTCAGCGATATGTAAAAACAATTAAATCATTACTTTTGTTATGCAGAAAGGCTTTAAATAAAACAACTGAACAAGGAGACAACACCCAATATGTTGACAAGTTCTGCATTTCATTTAAGTTTCAATGGCAATTCTGCACAATTTGCTCTAAGATGACCCTGCTTGAGCAGGGAAGTTGGACCAGATGACTCACCGTGGTCCCTTCCAACCTTACCCATTCTGTGATTCTGTGACAAAGTCACAATATAGGAAACCTTCCCCCATTACTGGTGGGTTAATATCCTAACAAAATTTACAGTCTTAGAAAAAAAAATAATGGAAACACAAAAGTTAAGGAACACAGGCAATTAAAGGAATTTCAAAAGCAGGGGACCTAATTTCTAAGAAAATGTATGCATAGAAAGGGAAAAAAATGTTGCTATCTGTTCTTGGAAACGGTATAAGAAAAGTGTTCTTCAAACACTGTGTCTGAAGACATATTAAGGACAACTCAGAAACAGGTGAGACTCTAGACACACTTCTAACAATGAAAATTGAATGGAAGATTACAAATACGGGCAAAGTAAAGATACAAATATGCTCATAAAGAATCAGAAGCTTATCTGAGAAGATGCCAGCCTACATCAAGCCACAGAAAATGGTTCAGTACATGGGTGTTTTTTTCTGAAACCAAAGCACTGGTGCAAATTTTTGGTTTGCTATTCTGTTTAAAATTTTACGATTACATAAACAAGGATATGAAACTAAATCTTAAATGAAGAAAGTCTACTTATCAAATAGTTGATAAACATGGTAAAACAGTTGAATGCCTTATGCACCCAAGTAGCTTTCTTGTTTAACAAGTATCACACATTGTTAGTGTGAAGGAACATAATGCTGAGGTATGGGCAGTACATACCTTTTCATGGAACCTGACAGTTTTGATGTTGTCAAAGATGTTCAGCAGATGTGCCTGTATATTATGAGAGTCTGATGCCTGGCCAAGAATTTCTAAGAGAGCAGGATCTGACACAAAGAAGAATCGTGGAAATAGAAGGCGTTTTTTCTCCAGGTACCTACATTTTTTAAAAAATATGATGGAGAAGCCAGGAGTAGACTGTAAGTGGATTAGGTTAATTTATACATCCTTTACTCTTTGAAAGTGGTATTTTTCACAATTTATCATTTCAATTTTTAGCTGTGGCAATGACAATTTTTATCCAACACACCTTCATATTAAGCATCTACTTTAAAGCTACTCTCTTAGCACCAGAAATCATTTCACAGAAACCTTGTATTATTTGCTATAATCTAAACACCAGCAAAAAGAAACTAAATAAAAATAAAATGTTTTTAGAAGAAGTCTGTTACTCGCCATTTAGAACCCTAAATTTCTTCCAGATTTGTGAAAGGTCTGAATAGAATGTACAGATCTAGAGCGTCTTCTGGATTGAAACTAGGCTGGGAAAAGCTTTGGTTTCAACAGAGAGAGACAGTGAGTGGCAGCTTAGTCACAAATCAAAGACTTATCAGTGAGCTGCTAGCAATTTCTCTGGAGGTGTTATATCATTCTGCTAACTTGTTTGCTCAGTTCAGCTGAATTCATAGTAGAATAAGAATATGATCTTTGCACAGTTCATGGTACAGTACTTGAGCAATTGCTCTTTCCCTAGCTACGCAATGCACAACCATCTGGCCAAGATTGGTCTTGTAATAATCTTACCCTGTGAGTGATTTCTGACAGATTTCAAGCTGTTCCAGTAAATGTGGTAATAACTGTCCCATGATTTCATCTCCAACACAGCACTGAACAACATTAGGTGTTTCATGAGCTCGGGTCATGATCCTTACCCAGGATTTATCAATGTTAGAGAAACGCTTTGCTTCCTGTTGAAACATGACAATGAATGTAGAATGGAAGAGATGGATGAAGGAAAAGAGGGAGAAGACGCTTGCAAAAGTAATCTCACCAGTAATCTTCTCACTAATAATCATGTGTCTTCCTGAAATTTTTCACCTTAGAAAACCACAATTCTTTCTGCTTACACAATACAGCTTAGTTCATACTTGGCTGTTGAGTCAGCTTTCTGGCTGTTGAGCCTACTTTCTCTTACAATCATTCTTAGAGCAGAAGACTGAAAACTCATTAGGCTTGAATTGAATGCTTCAAATATCAAGGTTTTTTTCTAAAAACTAAAGTTAATTTTTAATTTGAAATGCTACATAGGAAAGTTTAAGATAAGGATTCCTAGGTACTACTAGGCTACCGGTAGGTACACTAAGTTAGCCTATGTAGGTTAGGCTACTACTAGACACAACATCTGAATACATATTAGTTAACAGCTTTACAATCTAGAAGAAAAAAGATCAAGTAGCTCACACAATTTTATTATTCTTTCTAACACAGTACCTTCCATTGGCATTGCTTACCTAATTTCTTAGCAAGGATATTTTTGTTAAGTAGCAAAAAAATGAAGCTTATGTTACTGCATCAATTATGACATCACAGTTAAATTTTATTCTTAAAATGTAGATAAACAAACTGAAAAAAAGGCACATCTACAAACCTTTGGAAGCTGCTTTGCTATGTCACCACCAACAAAAACAGCTTCTAAATAAATCCACAAGTTCTGCACAGTCAGCCAGTTCTCAATGATATCTGTTGTGTTGGAAAGATAGTGCACCCATTTCTGAATCTGTGTCTTGAAGGGTGTGTTGTATCTACCAAAAAAAAAACCCAAACAACCAAAAAACACCTTTCTTAATTTCAAGAAGAAAACAAGAGTTGTGAAAACCAGCATATTACTTGCAAGGAATAAGGAATAATTTTGTTGGTAATATATTTTTTAAGTGAAAGTATATACTCCATTCAGCTGCTCTAAATCAAACCAGCTCCAACTTGCTGCTTTGTACACATGGTGCATAGCACAGCTCTGATCCAACAGAAGCTGAATAGCAGCAAGATTACAATTTCACTCTAAGGTAAAGTGGTTTCAAAAAGGGACTATGCAACATCTTTAAAGCTGTAAGTCCCAGAGCTTCTGAACTCTCCTGAATCCTTGCTTTTGAACATCTGCCCGATAATCAGGTTCTGCGTTCCTTATTTTACCTGTGTGCTCTGGCATGTGAAACCAGACAAACTGAAGCTCACTTTAACTGAGATTTTCAGCACCTTTGGCATCACCTATTGACCTATTAGTCAATGACCTATCACGGGGGCAGAGTAGCAGTGCCTGTAATGCCCATGGTACGCATGCCACAACCAGGTAGTGTTCTCCCTTATATTCCCACTTTCTTGCATCAATGAAAACTGTCCATTTGTTTACTCAGGAAGCCCGAACTGCACCCATATGCTTTGAAAAGAACTTATCGGAGGGATACACACAATAAAAACTAGCCCATGAACAGTTCAAGGACAAGCAAGTTCTCAGGTTTTATTTAAACATTTATTTTCTTTCTCCTCTGTGACAGATTTGTTCAATAAAACAAATATTTTGCTAATATTTTAATCTCTTCCCTTATTCCTCCCCTCCCTTTCCTGTTACCTGTTATTCATGAGAGAACCAAGAATCATCAAGCTGTCCTCCATGGTAGTAATTGTTTCTGATGTGCTGTCACCTCTTAAAAGAAGTTCCCCACGGGTTTTAAAGTTTGCGAAGATAAATGTTTTGTTATCCCATTCAGCTATCACTTGTTTCAACTTCTGCTCAATGTCTCTCTCCTTCACAGCACTTATGCAGATATCCTTTTAAATAGACAGGATGTCAAAACAAGCTATGAATGCTTCAAGTCTCTGGTATACAAATCTAACACTTGTTTCCATTAACCCTAGGTAAGGCTGATTAGCAATTATTTACAAAGTGGAAAGATCTACAGATAAACAAACACCATAGCTAATAATCTGTATCCCATATCATGATATAGTCAACTTCAGGGGGAATAAAAGAATAACATAGTGATTACTTTTCATATCCTTAATATTGCAAAGTAAGGTACCCTTGCAATTTAACTCCCAGTTAATGATTTGAAGTTGCACGATTTGAAAAAAAGAAGTTGACACCACTATATATTTGTGCTGTTATCTTATACAAAAAGTTAAACTGATAGTCCATTTCTCTCTTCTTTCTTTAGAAATATTTTGTTTTCCTTCTTGCTACTATTACTCCTATACTATTCGAGCAGATTGTTTTATTTCATGCATCCATTTTTCTTCCTTCACAGTACCTCTATTTCCTCTTTATATCTTAAGAGTGGAGCTTCCATTATATCCCTCAGTTTGAATGTTTCACTTTCCACATCAAATCTGTGTTCAGTGAGATCTGTAATCTGCTTCCAGTGCCGAGGCATCATCGCTTTATTTGACATACGCTCAAGCAATGGGCAACATTCACTGAAGTCCTCAATGGTCTTCTTTAGATCAAAAAAGGCCTGCCACTCCTTCACGGCACGAGGAAGCTTACGGCACCTATGTAGAGGTAATGCAAGCTTTTTCAAAAAGGTACAAATATTCTTTCTTTAAAACCAAGAGTATATGGTTTGAACAGTAGAACACGTACCTTCCAAATTCAGGTTACTTGTAGTTAGAAACTTCCATATGTGATTCTGCATGTGAGAAAATCTTATTCTAGTCTAATTCAATGACTAATAGCTGGGCAGGCACCTACAGACTCTTCTTAAAGAGTGTAGCTGCCTAATTCTAATATACTCTGTTCAAGAAATCTTCAAAATCATCTGATTCAATCTTTTTAGCAGGCTCATGACACGCACTGCTCGGTGCTCTAGAAAAACTCGCCCTCAGTACATGCAGTTTAATTCCTTTAATTATTTGATTTCTGGTTTGATGAAAAGTTCTCAACTTCTATGCATGCAACAAATTCCATTTACTCTGAGTAAATACATACTCAGATATGATTATTGGTGCTAACCAATTATAATCATATTTAAGAAATAACAAAAGAACTTTAGGCAACTTTACCACCACAGAAGTTTCTCACCTCTTCTGAAACTCGAGGAGTTCACTGTTAATTTTTTCAATGTCTAATTCTGACCAAAGAATATCATAGTAGCCACTAATTGTGTCAATGACACTGTTATATAGTTTATAGAGTTTCTGTAACATATTCAGTTGCTTCTGTATTTCAAGCAGTTGAGGATACTGAGTAACTGGCAAACCAAAAAGATCTTCCCCACCTGTACAAGTAATATATTTCCGAAAAAGATTATCAAAACGATTCTAAGAAAGAAAAAGAAAAAAAAGATTAAATTAAATAAAATTAAATAACTAAGGATTCAAGATCTGGCATTATGCAGGATCTGCATTAGAGACTAAAATCTAGGAAATAATAGAAAGACATACAGAGATAATAACAGCTTACACTGTCAACAGTTTTGTCAACGATTTTCATAAGAAAAGTAACTTTTAGCTAGCTTGGAGGCACATCTTTAGAAGTTGACAGGAAAGCCATTTACTTCATGTGACACAGTGACAGAACAATAAATGCTAAGATTGAACTTGAAAGAGGTGGAGCATGACATGCAAAGCAAAGAAAGATGGATACAGCAAATTCTACCTCTGCATGTATGCTGTGCAAATCTTTTATTGAAGAGTTGAACTAAGAATTATTGCCATTAAAGTAGCAAAGAGAAACATATTTGAATTTATATTTCAATTGCAATATAGTTCAGGGAACATAGTAGGAAGTCAAATGAATAGCACTATGGGAAAACGAAAAGCGCTGGAAATCATCATTACAGGAATAGATATTAATCATAGTACAAAGAAACACTTCAACAGGGAAAATTGTCAGTTTAAATGGAAACATTAAATTCTATTGGAAAGAAAAAAAAAAACAAATCCCCCTCCCCCCTCAAAAAACCCAAAACAAAATAATGAACACAAGAATAGCCTATAGTCAAATACACTAAACTTGAGAGTAGGTTTTCATCAGGATATTTGAATCTAGTAATCATTATCTATGCAGCCTTTCTCTTAACTCCTATAAAAACAGCATTCTTTGCAAAAGCATAGAAAAATTCCAACGTAGTTTTCATTAAGTTAAAACAGATTTTGCCAAATCAGTAACCCTATGTATCAATGACAGTTCAACTACTGTGATTCATTCTCAGACCCTTTAGATGTTAGCTTACTTGTAATAAGTTATGTCTTAGAATTAACAATACCTGAAACATAGTAAGCCTGTCACTGGCTTCCCGAGGCTTTAAACCAACGACCAATGGCCCATTCTAAGAAAAAAAAAATCCCACCTTGCATCAGATAACAACTGAACCAAGAGATCAGTTTCCTACTAGAACAAGCACTTGCTCTAAAAACAATTAAAAAACAAACAAACAAACAGAAAAAAAAACAAAGAACACAATTGTCTTTCTAATGTAGAAATTGTCATTATAGTGTAAAAGCTGGGCAATCATAGTTCCTTTTTCTAGCATTACTTAAAAGATGATATAAAAACTAGTTCAGCTTCATTCATTTATATTTTGTACTTATATCTAGCATCAGAAAACACTTCTCACATTCTAACATAATTTCTCATTAGTTCCAGTTTTCACATTTGCTCATGCTAACTAGCTGTTTATCATAAACCTAAAATATATCCATTCTTAATCTCTAAGAAGTGATTATCAGCATTACACACTTCAGTCACATACAAACCAATAACCAAAGCCTGCCCAGCACTGAAACTCAAATACCATATTAGCAAGAATAAACATATTCAACAGCAGAGGCCCATCCCATCAGTCAAATCCAAAATCTTTCCATGCTCCCACTGTTCCTCAAAAACTCCTCTAATACAATAAAATAAAAATACTTGCCTGATCATAATCTGAATAGAACTGTGCACAGTCTTCAGTAAAAGTCTTCACAGCACTAATAAGCTCTCCTCTGAAGTTTGGCTGCAAAGCAACAAGCTCATTCTGCACTTCATTTGCTCGAATTAGCAGTTTTTCCCAAGTGTAGTGCAAAGTGTCCACCTTTTCTGTCTCTTCCTTGGCAACAAGTAGATCATATTTGTTCAACATAGCATAGGATTCCTGTCAGAAGGTTGGATCAAGACACATAAAATGATAAGTTAACTTTACATATGCTAACATTTTAAATTTTTAAGAACAAAGAATGATCTGCTAGATAATCTGTTCTTTTTTTGCATATCCGTTATCACACTCTGGTAAACCAATACCAAACTGGAAGAAACATCAGAATTTTATTATCTCACAACATTGGTTTCCACTTGCAACACCAACATATGAACACTCCACATGCTAAAACCTTTAGTCAAGTTTCACAAAAATACAATTGAAATTCACTTACTGTAAATTAGCAAGGGGTAGGGTAGCAATGAACCTGTGGCATAATAGTTTCATTTGAAAAATTTTGTATGAAGTGGAATTATTTCCATTTATGTTTTCCAGTTTGATCAAACTGCAGTTAAATTGTAACAATAGAAATATAACTATCTGTCCACCATGCCACTATATGGAAAATATGGAAAATACATCAATCTCCCTTTCAAAAACCTGCAGTATGGCTTCTTGTGCCTAGGGACTTGAGGCTCCTGATTGCAGAACTGGAAGCTTACAATAAAATTATGGGCAATCAGGAATCATGAACACGTTGTAGGAAAAAAGAATTCTACTGAACAACTAATCAGTGGTGCATCTTGCCACACTACAGCCTTCTTAAATACATACTCTGGTCAGGAATGCAGAGAAACAGTTACCATCTGGTTTTAATTCTGCCATTTGTCAGACGTTCGATAAATGTATTCTATCATTTCAACTTCTTTAAGGAAGTCAGTTGCTTATGTTTATTTCAACCTACGATACAGCTGACTCAAGCAATCGCTCTTACACCTTCTCGTATAGTTTTCCTAGCATTCAGATTTTCCTCCTCTGTAGGCTAAGTTAAAAAAAAAATAAATTATGAAACTCATTCCTTTTCATACACAGACTTCTACAAAGCATGAAAAGCTTTCTTGGGCTAAATATCTGCATTCTCATCTTCCTCTTACCTACATCATTCAGTTTCTGCACTGCTCCCTGAACCACCGCTCACCTCAGCAAGTTTACATTTGTTCAAATCAGAAGTTCACACAAAAAGATTTACAGGAACACAACAGGTCTGTCACCCAACATTCAACACATATTAAACCATACATTTGCGAAGTGCTCTGTTAAGCTTTCACCCAGAAAATAAACTGCTCTGTTGAAACAGTACCCATACATGCAACATTCCCACTAGCTACCTCAATGGGCCCAACTTGAGAGTCTATGGAGATCTGTAGTTCTCTGATCTCTTTTAAAGCTGACATGGCTATTCTGATATCATCCAGGTCCATGATGTTGCGATTTAACTTCTTGCCAGTTTCCTCTATAAAAGTCAAAATTGCTTCCATCTCGGTTCGGTACTTCTTATTACAATGATACCCCAACAAAGTCATCCAGGCTTTGGTTTCTGATCTCAGTGCTAGCTTCAGATCAGCTAAAAACATTGAACAATTAATAGATATTAGATATTGTAGATATTTTTTAAGATGCACTTTTAATCTTTTTTGCAACGTGTGTTCTCTTTGGTGCCAGTTCCATTTTTTCAGTCTAACCATTCACATACACAGAAGATGAAATCACATGGACACCTCTGAGTGGTTGATAAGATTGCTTGCAATTCAGGATTACTTTCTTCCCAATCCTCTCAGAATTTGTCATCTTTTCTACTGGAAAGATCAGCTAAAAACATTGAATGATGAAGAGATACTAGATATTGTAGATGTTTTTTAGGATGTACCTACTGGAAAGATGAGGCTGGACTCCATACTTGTCATCTTGTTCATATGTCATTACACAAATTTCTGTTCTATACATCACTAACAAATTGATTAATATTCTCGTCTAAGTCTAAAATCTTTTAAAAAATTAATCTTAAAAAAATAATGCGCGGGAAAAAGTAAGAGTTTGATTATGGAAGCTGAAGGAACAAGTTTGATCTGACATTTAATGAAACCAAATGGTCCATCAATCACTTCGCTTTTTTAAGTTTTATCTGTAGCATCAGTGGAACCAAGTAACTGCAAAACAGAAGGGGTTTCAGATGTCTTATTGCATGCAGCCAGGCAAGGAGAAAAACAAGATAAACTTATCATCTTACTCCCACCAAACATGTACCCCTGGGAATCAGTGACAGAAGGATAGGCAAACATCTACCATCCACCCCATAAAGTGAGCAGAAGTATCCAGGTGGGGGAAGAAACTCCAGCTGAGCCTCACAGATATCCCTGAGTTAGTGTTTTGTTTGCATGCATTTATAGCCAAAACATCAAACAGCCCTTCTCTCTCTTTCTCCCTCCCATTTTAACCCAGTTCATCCGTCCAAAACTAAGCTACATCTCTCCTTCCTACTGAAGTCAGAAAGTATATGTCTCCAGACAGAACTGAAAAGTTGAACTCTACCTGTGTACATTGCAATAGCTCCCACACATATGTATTCTGGCTCTGAATTGATTTTTAGCTCCAAGTCTTGGAAATGCAGAATTTCAGATTCAAATTCAGAGAGTAATGGGTTTCCCATCATTAATTTATCAATGGTTTCCTCCTTGTCCCTCTGCCATATATGGTGGTAACAACTAAAACTCTCCAAAGCTGTAAGAACCTCCTGAAAGACATTAGAAGTTCAAAGAAAGATTTGCAGCATCACATGTATAGGATATATATAATTTCTTAGCAGCTGCTCATTAGAATACATTAAGAACTGCATACTGGAGCAGGTTGAATCACCTCACTAAACAGAAGGCTGTTGGTAAATTTATGCTAAACTAAGTTCCATTAGGGATCTCAAGTCATGCCAGGAACTGTATGCTGATCACATTCAATTTGTCAGATCAGTTTAAGCATTTTTCCAATTAAATGATTCTTCAGTCAATAAAATCTTAGAAATCAATGTGAAGTAAAACACTCTTTTAAGACTAGGATACAGTACACTTGTCCTTCCCTACCATTTATTGGACTAGCAATTGTAACCTGAGCTGCAGGGCCCAACATAACAAGAACAATTCATTCTCAAATAATGAAGTTATGAGACAATTTTTTTAACATTAATTTCTACACTCCATTCATGTCTCTGACTTGAATATCATTTAAGGATGTGCATAGAATAATTTTTCTAGTTCTCAGAAGTTCAGAAAAATGTCAGAAAAAGGTAAATCATCATCACTGCAGCTAATCAAACAAGTAAATGAGAGATGACTGCTACAAGAGATAATTCAAATTATGACATCATAAATAGAGTGCTTTCAGGTATTTAAACCTGGTTAACTGATAAAAGTTTTGAATTACAAAATATTGAGTATCAAAATACCAAGATAACTATCCACCATTGTCAACATCACCTTAGTCTTCAGCACAAGCCTCTATGTCATTGTGGTAGTTATGCCTAGTACCACTGAAGTCACAATGGCTTGAGTCAAAAATTTTCACCTGGTAAGACTCTTAAAAGGTTGCACCAGCCCCACAAGAAGCTGATGCAGAGTTCCCTAAAGAAATATCAGTTCAATACCGACAGTTTATTAAGGATTGCATAGAATAGGAACAGGACATATAAATGATGAATATCCCTTAACCTAAATCCTAACCTCCACTAGCAAACCATATGCTGCACTTTACAAATGCCAAGCTGAAAGCCAGTTTTCTTCCAAAAACCTCCATAAGCTCTTCATAATGGGTCAGAAATCTTGCTGGCTTCATTAGAATTTCTACGTGAACAAAACTGTATTTAACACACTTGTATTATTATCAGTTGTATATTAAATGCCTAGATTTTTTTATGATGTTTCAATTTATATAATATTCAAAACCTCCTAAATTTTGGAACAGAGTAAACTTAATGCATGTAACACCTTTAAAGTGTATTTGCAAATTTTCAACCACATTTTCCATCCACCATATTACACTTTTTCATTACTGTGTTTCATCAGAGCTTTAAATGCCCACCCTTATTGCCCAAGGTAAAAGTAATTAAAAGTAATACATTATTACCCCTTAGATAGTCATATTAAATTAATATCTCAATTGTCTTACCCTTTTTGTAGAATTGATAGCACTACTGAGTAAAGATACTAATTTAATAATTTCTTTGTTCTCTGAAACACTCTTGAAGTAGTTTTGGCTTTGTACTGGATCAGATGAACTGAGTGATGCTGCATCTGATACACTATCTATAAAAGCAGATTCCAATACAAAAGCAGTGTTAAGACAGACATACTGTTTAGAGCAAGTAAATTCCTGTAGACAAAAACTAATGACATATTTTTCAATAAACATGCATTTTAAAGTTAGGTGTTCTTATTAATCAAAAAGGCCACAAATTCATAAACCTCTCCATTTTAGACAAATTGTTTCATCTAGGTACCCTGTCAAATATGGAACAAATTCTACTCCAATCTTTCAAACATAATCTTTCCTTTTCTCTCATGCCTCCACAAGGTTTATCCTGTATACTTCACCGAGATTTGCATTGAGCAAATCCATAAGTATTTTTTTTATTTTCTGAAATATCCCACAACTGACAATTTGAAATACAAATTAACATTAACTCTGAGAAGATGATCCTAGCCAGTCCCCAGAAAGAAAGATAAAAGGAAGGTCCATCAGTTAGCAAATATCAACAAGTTTGAGTTTACCATCATTTCTTCTTTCATCTCATGCAAGAGAAATCCTTAGTCTTAGTTTTGAAAGACTAATTTAATTTCTTAACCAGTTCAAGTATTACTGTCCTACTTTTTAAGTGTATAAGAGCACTAACTTTAGAAGACTCAAATGTATTTTTAAGTACCTCAAGTACAATGTAGAACAATTAATTTGGCTTGATTTTAAACCATTTCAGAGAAAGAAAAACCAGCAGCCAAAGATACCGTCTTAAATTTCCCTGAACTAATGCCTTCAATAACTTAATTCAACATCTGATCATAAAACAGATTAAGATAAAATCCTTTCAGAAATTCTAGTCTGTTCAATCCTCTACAAAATCCTCTCTCTGCCAGTGTTGCAATTTATACAGATATTTCTATTCAATACCAGGTTTTGTGTAAGTTCAACTTACCCTTCTTAAAGGAATTTCAACAAAAGTTTTAAGATGCCCTTTGAACATGCCAAGTTACAAACCACACTGGCAAATGATGAAATATCTTTTGTGTAGCAATAGTGACTACAACAGTTTTCTATGCTGCCCACATTGGCACCCTAACCCCCTTCCACCTGCCGCAGGTAGAACCCAAAGCAGTACAACTCTCCAAGAAGCACAAAAAAATCCCTTTACTCAAAGCCACACAAGGACAAGTGGCAAACCTGGCTTCTAATCACGAAGAGATATCTTCTCTGAGGCAGTTTAAAATCAATGAAGATTTTGATGTATTTTGTAACTACTATCCTTCAACACATTCTCTATAAATCACATTTACCTAACATTCAAATTTAATAATGTCAGAGTTTATCATTACCATGGATGGGTTTTTTTCCAGTCTCTTTCATTCCATCATCAGAATCGCTGTCTCTACTCTCACACCGCAACACAGCAACTTTTCTCTCTAACATTTTCTTCTGAGGAAGAAATAATATTTATTTTCTATTTGCAGCAGTTTTGAAACATTAGTTTTAAGTAAGGCTGTTAAAGACACAAACCTTGGATCTTCTCTCCTTACTCCACTGCCCAACTCCTTTCATTACTTTCACAATACTATTTACAGCTTTATTAAGCATCTGCTGTACCTCATCCAAAGAGGGTGTCATGATGATATTAGGGATAGATAAGTTAATACTAGTCCTAATCATAGGACGAGCACCTTTTTTCTGCTTAGAAGCACTGTGATTTTCTAAATGCAAGATAAAAACAGAAGAAAAAAAACCAAAACAAAAAAGGTTGTTCATATTTTTTTTCAAGACATCAAAATAGACATTGTATTGATATAAAACAATATATATATATATATATATCCTAGTGTTGAGTGTAATTTCTTAAGGGAAAAAAGATTCCTCAGTAACTTATAAGATGTATTGTTAAACAGCAGCACAAAAAAACCAAGTGCCAATCTATTTATCTCCATGAAGCTCCTCTTCAACTTGTTCTGTGCAGCTAAACTCTGTTTAGCAGACAATTTTGTTAACTGTTTTGTAATCCCAGTTAGAATATTACATTGGGCACAAAACCTCCTCAGAATCTCATAATACTGTATGTCTTATATGCTATAGAAACCAAACACAATTGCCTTTATTTTTGTTTCTTAAAGGAATGTAACAATAAAACACTTCAAAAGTGTTCCATCACTGTGTATAGAAATATCAGAAGGTAATTAATAAGAGAAAGAGAACACACCTCCTTCTCTATTGTTTTTTTTAATACGGTTTTATGTAAAGTCATGATCAAACACTTATCAAGTCCAGCTCCAAATAAAATATCCAGCTTCCGAACAGTACAGTTAGTGCTAAGAGCATTGACTAAGAACAGTACAGTCAGAGCATTGTAATGACACGTTCCTACTGCCATAGGAAAAGGAAAATTTTTTGGGAAATATACGATGATAGCAATTTAACCAAAAAGCTTAACCAAACTCCCTTTGTTTTCCCCTCTTTTACACTCGTGACTCTTTTTATACAACTATGAGATATTAAATTTACATATTTCTTTTTATAGCCTAGAAAAGCAATGTACTGCAATATGGACACCTAGGAAGTTGATCATGGAAGATGCATGGATGCGCTTGCGTAGGGTCTCCAGAGTGTTTCGAATTACTTTCAAAAGGGCATCAATATTACGATTATTGAAGTAAGAAAGCAGTTCATTGGCTTCTTCCTCTAACTTTTCTAAATCCATTCTCTTCCTCTTGGCTGTAGGAGACAGGTCAGCCCATATCTCACTGGAATTTTGGGAGAAATTCAAGCTTTTTGATCTTCTTTCCTCTTCTGTTGCTAAAACATCATAAATCTAGTTAGTTAAATTGACTTAATGGACTTGAAAACACAATATAGCGATACCTCCACAGGGGTCCAAAATTATTTTTAAGAAGTGCAGAATGATGCATTTGTAATCTGTACCAGTCCTTTTACCTCTATCCACCTTCTCTACTCAGTAGAAACTGGCACGACTCATTAAAATTCAGACACTATTTCTTATACTCTCTCTCTAGGAAGTGCAGCAAATAACCAAGGCCTGTAAATAGCTGCTCCTATGGCATTAACATTTCAACATGCAAGTTAGATTAATAATATTAACCTATTTTGCAGATAATAAATGATTGTTAAGTGATGCGTTTCCCCGGCAAATTCAAAGTCTTTACACATTAGATATTCTTCAGTACTTCAGTCAGCTAAGCTACAATATCCCCCTTTACGTACTGTCACCATGAAAAAGAAACACAAGCACCCATCTTCAACACAATCTTCTTATCTGTATTTTTGAGGTTTTTCTTACCTGTATTTTTGAGGGTTTTTTCACCACTAGGTACAACTGACCTCTCATCTTCTTTACTGATCTGTACCTCGGTGTCAAGTAACATGTCAATCAGATCATTAGCAGCAGCTTCCACCAGCGAGCTTTTTAAATGTAAAGACTGAGAACCTTTTACACAGAGCTCCTGTTATCAAAGCAAAACAAAGATATGCTCTTATCTTCACAGTTCTTATGTCAATTTCACAGTCATAGCAGCCTTTATTAACACAAATGTCAAGGCCTAGGATTTGTGAAAAACCAGATCAATATACAACATTATTTTTAAATTGATTTGTTCCAAACTATTTAGTGTTGGCTTCTGTGTTGTGCCAAACAAAACATCATAAATGTCTTTCAAAATTGCTTTGGCTTTTTTCCTAAATCACACCTTTCATTCACGGTTAATATCATGAATCAATGTTTATAAAGCCTAGTTCCACTAAAAGGCTCCCAAAAGTGTTTCTTAATTTTCTTAACTTTCCAGTGTAGACATGGAAGATTTCTTTTAACATTTCTTTTAATCGTTGCTATTTTACATTAATTGGTTGTGCCATAATGAGTATTAGCCAATCACAGCTCCCATTTACATCTAGATAGGAGATAAAACCTACAAAAGCTGTATTTAATATTAGAAAAAACCAAAAAAATTACTAACTGGAGAGAGACGGAATCAAAGAATGAGATTTAATAAAATTCAGAAATCTATTGAAGTATTGTGCATCTTTTTTTTTTAATACTTATGGTAAAAATTGATCAAGTATGCTTCAGCTAACTATAATTTTTAACTATAATGGTCATTTAATTTTTTTCTTCTTTGTTATCTTATATTTCTTTCAGCTTAATCAAACCTGGCTACCTTTGATTAATTAAAAATTAAAAATCACTAATTGGAAAAATTGAGCCATTTACAAGTTTCAGTCATTTCCAAATTTTATGACACAATCTTTGACCTTCTTATTATGATTCTGTCTAGTTGAGAGAGAAAGCAGATCTGATTTGCAATATCACAACAATCGCTAAACAAAGTAGTCTGGAATTTTTCCACTGGATAACTATTTTTGTTGCAGTAATTTCTTTAGAAATTTAAAGACACATCTTAGGTGATAGAACTTATTTCTAGTCCCTTCTAATTAAAAACTACAATAAGCTTAAAAATGTTGTTACTGTTTTCATTGTACCTGTACCTGGGGTTCGTATACCACTTACTCTGCTAACTCAAATCAGATGGTTGTTGTGGTGGTGTAATTGCCATGTAGCAGTTCGAGTTTTCAAGCTATCACAGAGTGCAAAGAAGTTTTTGTGCTCACTGTCACATGTTTTTACTCTAGTGAATATACATTTTAGTACCTGCCCAACCAGAAGCAGCAGGATCAACACAAACAACCATGGATTACGAGGTTTACAACCAACCATTCATTCCATATAATATTATCTAAAATTTTACTTTGTATTTAACAACAAGGTGAACTGTTACAGGGGCCAAAAGAGAAAAGACTAAATCGTTAAATACGCTAAGAAAAGCAAAATTTTCATTTGTAGTATTTAGTGCTACAAGAGACCAGGGATGGGGTTTACCTACATGACTTTCTAAAATCTTTTTCAACACAAAGTTTATTTCAGGAGGAAACACATTAGACATTATACCCTAAAATGCCAGAATATCACACTATTGCCTCATGAAATAATTCTGACATTCAATTTTATTATGACCCTAATCAACTTTCTAATTAACAATTTACACGCTTACAGCTAATTTTCCTCAACATAAAAGTATTTTGATGGGATGCAGGAAGGGGCTCTTCAAAGAACACCTTCACCCAGGTACTTCTGCATATATCTTACACACACCATTACCAACTCGGGACAGCTTGACATTAACAAAGATACTCAGGACACAATCATTTCCATAGTATGTACTCTCTTCAGGCATCAGTGCCTTATTTAAAGGCACTAACAAGGAACAATGAAAAAAAAGATTCTGTCACAGAGGTAAAACATTCTAAAGATATCAAAGCATAAAAGAAACATCATACAGTAGTTGGCTTGACATTAAGAAGCTCAGAAAAGAACATCTCAGCTCAGACCTCTTTGCATTTGGTACTTTTGTTCCTTTTTAAGGTCCCAGCCAAGCAAGCAGGGATTTCTATGCATATCCCATGCACACTTCATTAATTCTGCATTCAACATTTTTTATCTCATATCATAATTCAAAGTCATTAAACTCTTCTTTATGAAAGTTTTTTCTAATAACCTTAGTCTTTTGGAGAAATTCCTCACAGCTCAGTGGTTCCTCTTCTGGTAACTTACAGAGTGGCACTCTATTCATTTCTTGAAGGACAGCATCAATACGAAATTCAACCAAGTCATTCACTCGATCAAGCAATAACTCCAGTCCAGCTTTTGAAGCAAACAGAAGATTCAAGACAAGCTTAAAAGTTTGAAAAAATAGTCTTTCTAGAGTCCTGTTTAAATTTTTACTTCAATAAACTACCATACTCAATTCTATACAAATTCTACACCTTAACCAGTTCACTTCAAACATCTAAACTTTTACGGTGAGCTTCACTACAGAAATCATAATTGTCTTTTTGCATAACATATGCTTACCTAGCATATGCTATCTATATGCTAAAGATAATTATAATAGCATATAAATATAATATATTATATCATTATATATTATTTAATATACTTGTAATTATTTTATTACACAAATATATATGAATAATTTTAAAGTATATGTATTTCAAATACAAATACATTTGAGGGCTAAGAATATTTCATCTTGTCCTATAGCTTGAACTAGTTATCACTTGGAGAACCTACTAGCAACAGAAACTTTTGGCAAGCAAAATCTCTATGCTTCAAACAAACATTAGAAGCCAAATAATAGTTAACAAAAAGCAATCACTAGAATTTTCACAGTTTAATAGCAATATGCTCTCAATGCTGAAATTGAAATAGCAGAAAGGTGCCTGTTCCAGACTCAAACTACTTGTATTATTCAAAATTAAATTGAGCGTAATGTCAGGTTAGCATCCAAAATGCATTTTAATTTGCCATTTCAACTAAAGAAAATTCCTGCTCTAACTGCTTATGTAATTTCAAAAAACAAAATCTGTTTGATCTAGTAATTAAGCTGAAACAAAAGGAATCTGGTATCTTAAGCAACAATACACATCTCAGTGCAACCTGTGATAAATCTTTTGAAAAGACTACAAGTTTACCTGTTTCCTAAAGCTGCTGTCCAAGTGTGCATTAGTTTTAAAGATAAAAACATCTTTTTAAAGATGTTAAAAAACCAAAAGATTAATATGAAGTGCCAACTGAGTTGAGGTATTATTCCGTGAGAAATTGTTTTGTACATTATAGAAACAAAAAGGCAAGGCTAGGAAAAGCCTGAAACCCGGGAGTTCTTTTAAAAAGTAGCTATAATTCCTTGAATTCAGAATGCAAAGGACCTTTTGCACACTACTTTATGCTTTGTATAATCCTAACTGCCATCCCATCCATGTTGGTAAAAATTTGACAAACGTGAGACAAGAAGAAGATGGTGTTATAAAACAGAGGTTTCCTGCAGTACAGAAGAGGTTAAAATTACCTACCTAGCTTGTAAAAAACTGTATTAATGTATTTCTCAATATTCAAGGATGTCCAGGTCAGTAACATAAGACCTGGCTGGATAGCATCATCTACATTTGCTAATCGAGGAACCATCAGTTGTTCAATAGGGTGTTGTATTTTCAGTTTAATTCTTTTGTATTCTGCCAGCATCACCTGAAATAAACAGAGAATTAAAACATTAGTTAATATACACTGGTTTGAATCCTTTCACATACACATATTTGTGAGAACTTAAACTAAGACAGTTCACCAGGATGTACATTACTTAAATTCTTAGGAAACAATAATTAGTTGTTTAGGAAAGGTTTTCATAATTTTTTGGCAGACGTTTACTCTTTGTTGATCTTTATATTAGTGCAAGTATTACTTCACATAAAAATCAATCTTTGTAGATTGATTGCACTGGCTTTGGTTGAGATGGAGTTAATTTCTTTCACAGTGGCTCACATGATGCCATGTTTTACATTTGTCACCAAAACAGTGTTGATAACACACTGATTTTTTGGCTATTGCTGAACGGTGCTTGTACAGCATTGAGGCCTTTTCTGCTTCTCACACTACCCTGTTGGTGACTGGGGACACACCAGAAGTTGGAAAGGAACACAGTCAGGACAGCTGACCCCAACTGACTTAAGGGATATCTCATACTTACGGCATCGTGCTTAAAAATAAAAGCTGGGGAAAGAAGGAGGGAGTGGGACATTCAGAGCTATGGTGTTTGCTTTTCCAAGTAGCTGTGATATTGCCTTCTTTCCCAGAGATGGTTAAACACCAGTCTGCCAATGGGAATTAGTAAATTAATTCCTTATTTTGCTTTCCTTGTGCATGCAGCTTTTGCCTTCTCTATTAAATTGTCTTTATCTCAATTTACACGTTTTCTCTTTTAACCTTCAAATTGTCTCCCCCATCCCACTGAGGGGAGTAACAGAGCACCTGTGTGATCCTTGGCTGCCTATTGGGCTTAAATCATGAGATAGAAAAAGGTTGCAAATTTCAGTCTCTAAGCAGGTGTTACAGAAAAGAAAAAGCCCAATTAAAAAAGTACACCTAAGTGAATTTTCAGTAGTTCTAATAAGACCAGCCTTACCAGAACTTTAATATAGCATTCACTTATTCACTTTCTAATGCATCTTTAACCCGCTGATCTAGTTTCACATGTTTTGCAGTAACTTTATGACTTAATAGGATTTTTTTTCATTTCAGAATCAAGTAATCCTTTAAAATAATAGTTTTCTGGACACCTATCTTTGAATTTCCATCTAGAGTCATCAAGAACCTTCTGTTCATAAGCAGACAAAATGATCCAAAGGATTTAAAACACGAGAGAAAGGGAAGTTTTGGCTTCTCTTTTTTAAACTATTCCACAGACATCTGTGAAAAATACTGGTGCCAGAACAAAGCTGCTCCTTGTTGGACGTTTTACACTTTTATTGTTTACCTTTACTGTTCCTTCCTCCCAGCTATCCTCTCAAAACAAAGTCTGTCCAGTGTTGACTTCACTATTGGATGAGAGATAAATTGCTTATCATTTAGAAAGCAGGCAACGGCATGAGGCATCTTTTAAGCCCCCTTTCCTCCCCATCCTCATCTCTCTCCCAAACTCTGCAGAGTTTCCCTAAATACATGCATCTGAGAAGTGACTTCACAGAGAGCATGAAGGCCAGAAATTCTTTTTAAAAGTCCCTCAGGACAGTCATACAAATGAAAAAATAGATTTGTCAATGTTTTCTTATTGCATAATAGTTGAGATCTTCATTTTTCCTCCTCCATATGTACAGAACCTAAACATCTTAGTGTATGCTACACATACATAAAAATAACTAAAATAAACCCACGTGCAAATTGTTGACAATCTTCTTATACCAGTCTCTCTGATGTTGAATAATACTTGCAAATGGTGGTATTTCAAGGCACATGTGAGCCATGCAATCTGTTTCTCTGATTAAAGTTAATATTTGAGGGTCAAAATTCACAAATAATTCTCCTGTTTCTGGAGCTTTTACCAAGAGAGTTGCCTGAAGTCCTCTTTTAATTAATTCAATCTGCAGGAAACAAAGCCATCATTCATGATCAGACAAGTCACTACAACAAAATACTTTGGTCTGGACATAAATATCACTTTGGCAGATAATAAAATCCAGTATGGCTGACAATAGGGATTGATATGGTATGAATCCACAACAAAAACTTATTAACACAATCTATATGTACCCAAATGCTTAACAACATAACTGATCTTTATCTGACAGATATTTTTTCATTTGTTCTTGGATATCATAAGCTGCTTTCCACAGTCCAAAACCAAATCAGAGCTACAGACTTTCTTTCTTCAACTATCTTAAATCTGAACTCTCATCTCCTTAGAACTTATTACACATTCTACAATGAGGCTGCACTCAACCTTCTAAATGAACGGAAGTGTTCTTGGATAACTTCTTCATACGTCTTTCGAATAAAATTATCCCCATTTCTCCTTTCGCTTGTTTTCCATTACCTAACAGATAAACCACACTCCAGTTTTAATGGCACTCCTAATTATATCCAACCACTAAGCAAATCTTTTAAAAGATAAAAATTAATGTTTATTATAGTTTGGGTTTTCTTAATCCTTAAAAGGAAAGCCTAATCATGCAATTGGTTTAACTGCCTTATTTAAATGTTAGAATACCATTTGTTCTCTATGTGAGAAGGGAGAGCATTCATAAGACCATGACACATGAAAAATTTAGCTGATAGCAGGAAGAAGTCCTGCCTTAGGCAGGGAAATCTTTCCTACACTAAAAACTCTGCTGCTATTCCTATCTTCCTACTGTCCTTTTGGCAATGTAATTTTATTGTTCTTTATTCACTCCTCAAATTTCATGTATCACATTACATTGAAATGGAGCTTGGTTTTAGGCAATAGTTTCAAAAGCCATTGATATCTTTCAGTGTACTTTCTTTTTTTTATGGAACACAGAAAATTCGCACTGCCTTTCAATGTCTAAACTATAGTTGACTATACTGCTTATTTCAGCAGTATTATGTATTATCAAGACATTTTACACAGCATTTTTCAAGAAATCATGTAACCATGTTTTGTCAGTGAAGTTTTCATGCTCTACCCACTAGTCTCAGAAAAAAAAGGACAACTCCCTTAGACAGAAGCTCAATTTTTTCTGCAAAGTTCAACAGAAAATCTTACTGCACTCTTTTTTGGACTTCAGACCCATTATGCCCACTATCAGCTCTTCCTCTCCTGTTTATGTATTTTTTCCTCAGGTAATTTACATCATTAAGGTAGCAGAAATTGGTAATGGAAATAAAGGGTACATTGAAGGCATGAACCTTACACTGTTGAAGAATTATAGTAACTTTCACACTTCTAGGTATTGTATTATTTTAATACGTCCAAGCTGAACATCATTTGCTATAGCACAAATATAATGGCCTTAAATCTTATGCTATTTAAAAACAATAACAACAACAAAAACCTGGATAAACAAGGTAATCCAGTAACAAACAGACAAAAGGAGGGAAAAATGTTTGGAAATATTCAGAAAGTGCCACTTCACTTAACTATGTACACTGTACGGAAGAATAAAAAATAGGAGGAGCTACCGCCCTATTTCTGTTCCATTTGTGTTCCCTACAGGACACTTCTCCCCCTCTCGTTTTCCTTTTGTTCAGGAGTAGAGCAGGAGCTCCACCTTGTGTTCTGTGACACTCACGTCCACACCCGTCTGCACTCTCGTTTCCCCGAGAGACAAGACTACTGATCAGTAGTCACATTTTCCTGCCGTACCTGGTAGACAAGTGAATTGATGTTAAAGTGGATATACTTTTCATATATTTCCACAGGTGTACGTTTCAAAATTTGAAATTGTAATCCCACCTTTTTTCCCACCTAATGAGTATAGTTGCAACAGGCTTAGCAAATTTATATGGCTGCCAAGCATGATTTGATTCTGCTTTGGAAAAACCAGACAGTTACTTTTAGCACAGATAACGACTGAATCACTGATTACTCAGACCTCATAAAGAAAGGCACCAGTTCAGGTGCCTTGGATGTCATAGTCACTTGCAAAAGATGAAAGGCAAATGTGCTTGACAGCTCCATCAAGGCACAGTATGTGTCAGAAAACTCTTCGCCCCACACATGATGATCTTGTATCAGAGTCAGAAGAACATGGCAGAGACGGAGAGGCAGCTAAGCCTACCACTGAATGTTCGTTAGACATTTCCATAATAAATATTTTACTTTCTAACTTCTTAGTTATAATGAAGTTCTTTCAGTTGTTCCTAAATTCAGCTACAAGTGCTACAGGTCCTATTTCTTAATAGGAACACTTTCTTATAAAGTGCCTTTTCTTATTCCATCTGTCACTTAAGAGTCATCCTAAGGCTAAAGTTTAGCACACCTGACTACTGCTACATTTCTTCACACTGCTATAACCCAGCATTTCACTAAGGCCTGAAATGATGGGAATCCAATCTGGTCTGTAAAGTAGGAT
Organism: Chiroxiphia lanceolata; assembly: GCF_009829145.1. Classification (NCBI taxonomy): domain Eukaryota; kingdom Metazoa; phylum Chordata; class Aves; order Passeriformes; family Pipridae; genus Chiroxiphia; species Chiroxiphia lanceolata. The sequence continues at coordinate 76,150,585 of NC_045637.1, forward strand.
GTTATTACTCTACCAACAAAAAAATCCACCACCTTTTGGGGGATTTTTTTTTTTTTTAATATCCTAATCAAAATCAACTCTCTTACCTGCTGAAGCCATTCCCTGTGGTAAATCACTTCAAATTTCATAAGAACTTTTGCTACTTTGTTGTAGTTGCGGATTATGCGCTTGCCATCTGGTGTTTGCAGAACTGCTGGGTGCCTTTGGAAAGTCTCCATGGGCTCTTGGATCCTATGGAATAGATGACGTGCCCACAAGATCTTACCAGCTATTGGAGGCAGATTACGGGCCAGTGGAGGGTCCTGTTTGTGCCTGCTGTAGATCTTACAGACTGTTTCGATGTCATGGCCGTACTTTTGAAATGTTTTCTGATACTTTTCATCAATGCCAAGATTTGGAATTTGTAATCTGCTTAGAAAAATAACAATCATGAAAAAAATTCTTTCAACCCTTCCGAAATCTTCTAATGCATGGCTGGAAAATATAGTTGTTCCAGATTCCCTTGCATGCTACTTTATAACTACTTTAAAACTCTATAACTACTTTAGCAGCAGTTTTCAGCTTGAACAAATGCTGGCACAACCTGATTCCAAACAACCAAGATTTACACCAGATGATAAAAGTTTCCAAGTAAGCCTACACATTTTCTGTTTGTCACTGTTTTCAAACACTGGGCTGAAATTATGTGCAGCAAACTGTAACCAATTCACCACTAGCAGTGTATTCCATTAAACATATTATAATAAAAGAACTGACAGAATAAAGAGCAAGGCTGCTTTTCAACAATGTTAATTTATCAAGACAAATTTCACTGTTTCCTAACAGAAGCATTTTCCTCTCTCCTAGCAGCACTGTGGTAACAAATTAATGTCATTGTTCAAGCACAAAGCTAAGGCAAATATGCTAACAGACACAAAGTATTCCTGTACTGATGCTAATTTTGAAAGATGAACTTCAAAGTCCACTTACAGTTCTAATTTTCTGATACAAAAAAATATGGTTGTTATTCATTCAAACTACTGAAAAGGCAACCCTCAACAGAGCTGAAGAGTTGAGTGAGAAGAGGTTGAGTTGGTTTTGTTCATATTTAAGGAGATGCCTCCTGCTCCGCTCCCCTCACTTTCCACCATCCTCAGTGTCTCATTTTCATTGCCTGGCAGAGTTTTAGCAATCTAGACAGGACATAGTACCTTTCAAATTTCTGCAACATACTCAGTGCCCTTTGAGTGTTCAAAATATTTTCCAAGGTGATGTCCATGAAAATCCTTAATTGATCCTGAAGAAGAGTAAATAATTCTACATCAGAGAAGTCCATAAGGCACACACATCAAATATGCCAGGCATTATTTGACAGGATTTATTATGCAATATATTAGAAGCTAATTTTTTTATGTAAAACTATTCTCAATAAGTATTAATTTTCCCTTTCTTTCTTTCCACAATAATTAGACAAAACACAGTCAGTTTTTGAGGCATTCTTTCCTTGTTCCCTCTGTAGCTGTGCAACCAATAAAAGCTTTTGTACCCAATGTTTCACCATGCTGAGAGACCTCGAAGAATGCTTGCTTACCTCTCTGGCAGCCAAAGCAAGACACCCATTTAATTTATATTTTTTCTACAGATACCCTTTTCTTACACCAGCTTGTGATTTTAAAATTATGGGAAAGTTAATTATCTGACTTATTTGTACTATGCTCCCATTCACTCAGTGAAATCACCCATTTTCATGTTACTCTTGCTAGCATACACCAATGAAAAATCCTTTTGTTGGAGACCCTCAATGGCCTATTCCATGAAACTAGTCTGAAAAATAATAAAAGGAAGCTTTAAACTGGAGATACATTAGAATACTTTTTCAATTCCAAAATATAAACTTTGAGATTTGCATAATTTGTTTGGTGGTAACTCACACAGATATTTTGGTTTTCATACGGATTCATCAGTAAATTAAATTTGTATTTGAATCATAAAACTTACATGAAGATCATTTATCTCTCTGCAAAACTCTTCATAGTCTTGGTCAAAATCAGTCTTCCGTTGATCCAAAAAATTGTAATGCTTATTCTTCATGTTGTCAACAATGCTCTAAACAGTTTCACAGAAGAAGAAAATTATCATAAAAATTTTTCTTATCAAAGAGACTTACCAGACCAAAATATTTAGCACAGTTGGATGTGCACACTCATATTTTACCTTTGCTATTAGCTGTCAGTATTTGCTGAACAATATAAGCAAACCACTTGAATGATATATTTGCAGGAAACAAGTTGGTGTAATGGTTATATGAATTTCATTGTATTATTTACTTCTGTTTGAAGTCAATTAGAAATGACAGAAAATTCAGACTATAACTTTTCATCAAAGATATTTGTTACCTATTAAACATTCTCTCATGCAGATGTTGATCTCTATTTAAAAGTTAAGAAAGTTCAACATAGAAAAATATTTTCACATTATTATTTTCCATGTAATTAAAACAACTGATTTCATAGATAAACAGACTACTCAAAAGTCACAGTAAGATGCAGCACATCTCCAGCCCAGGACTTAGTATTCCTGGCTTCTCTTACACAGCTGCTGTCCACTCAAATGAAAGTACCTCTTAATCAGCATCTCCCTTGAGCTGTACACACAGTCAAAGGATTTCTAATGATTAACTACTGTTCAACATCCTAGTAGTTCACCACAGTACAACCACAAAGCTCAGCATATTCTCAGCAAAGCAGACTTTCACCATTTTATCATAAGCCACCTGAATTTAAGTTTTATTGCATATTTTCCTCTAACAACAACCAAATCCTAGATATGGATAAGAACTGTAAAATAAGAACTTCCTAAAAATTTTCAGGTCACATAACTATAGCTATGGTCTGCGTCAAATACTTTAGTACCTCAATTTTGTCACTGTTAAAAAAAAAAGTATGATCACTTTTCTGCCCTTTATACATACTATCCAGAACATTCTATGTAACATTTTTTACCTAAGCATATATAATTTCCCTTTATCCTCCTCCCCAAAAGAAACTGACTTCAGAGTAGCTGGGTTTCACACGAAGTTCTTACTTCAGGTTTGGGTGCTGCCATGGATAATGAGGAGTTTACAGACTGCAGCACAATCTGGGCTAATGGTCACAGGCAGCTTTTCAAATACAAATGCCTCAAATAAATGAGATTCCTGTGTTCCAGCCTATCAAAATAGTACCTTCATTGCATGATCTGGAAATTCTCAGCTACCTGAGTTGCTGAGAAGCCTGGCGGTACACCTTTAGAGAGCAGCTCTTGGAAGCAAAATTCAGACCAGTCCACACCTGTCCTGCCCATGTGGAAAACTCTTGGACCAAGTTATGCTTTTAGCTGTGCCCTGGTTAACTCTCAGAAGACTACAGAAGAGAACAAAGCAGAAAACTGGCTACTGTGAAAGATGTATTCAACGAATCCAAACCTGAGAACTACAAGAGGGAGTAAATCGAATTAGGAAAGGTCATGGAATGCAGATTTTACCGTGTAGTTATTTAACTAAAGCAAAGTGATTGACTCATGGCCATAACAAAAACGCAAAGGACAGGGTAAAGCAGACTAGAATGCCACATTTGCCTGTACTGCCACTGCATCACATGTGATCTCTAAAAGCAATCTACAATGTCCACACATTGAATACTTCTGATTTATTCTAATATTTAAAGGTGCCACAATTATGATGCTGCACTGATAAAGATATGCAACAAAGTAAGCTAACTCACGCTCAGTAAAAGCAGGGAAGACTCTACTTGTTAGAAAAGAAAGTCATGTCAGAAATAAGGAAGAAAAGAACATGATTTAGCACATCTATATTCTTAGAAGAGCTCCTTGTTGTTCAAGTCTCGCTTCTATAAAAAAAAAAAAAAGGATCAGAAAACTGCATAGTAATGCTAACAAGAAAAGGGATTTTACTGTTACAAAAGAAAAAAGCCTAAACTTGAAGAGCTTTCCAGTGCAAATCAGGTAAGTCCTTTCTCTTTCTCCCACACACTAAAAATAGCCATTTGTGAATTAAATCATTCTTCCTTCATAAAACACAAAGTTGATGATTGTACTCTAGATCTAGACCTAGAATACAGGTTTTAAGTAAACTTAATAATCTCTTTTGCTGGAATTGAACTCACTATTTCTCTAGTGAAACAAATTAAATCTAAGAGTCCAAGTTTTTGGCTGGTTTTTTTTTGGGGGGGGAATGTTATTTGTTTTAGTTCTCTTTTCATTACTTCTTTCAAGAATTCAAAGTCCTATTTGTTTGTATTTATGCAGCACAGAAATGTGGCTGCTTTAATCCCAAGCTGCAAGGAAAATTTGCAGCATCAACCAGCATGGCAATGGAGCCAGCCTCAGTGGCAGACACTGATCAGCTACTCCTAGAATAATGGGCAAGAGATGAAGACAGTCTGCAATTCTGGTCCCAGCTAGCTTAACATTCGAAATGTTGGACTTCTCAATTTTTCTCCTGATCATAGCATGAAACCATGACTCCAATTACCCCTGTTACAAAGTCCCCCCATCTTACTGCTTTTTTCAATCAACTTTGATTTTAGCATACCTCTTTCACATGTTCAGTTGGACCTTTTTCACCTTGTCTGTTCACTTCCCCAGCAATCACATATTTAAATTGCTATTACCCGGTAATTTAAGCACAATTTCAGAGTTAATTTTTCTCTTGATAACCATTTCTCATTTTCATAATTATTTATTTTTTAAGGTTCAAGTTAGACTGACATGACATCCAAAATTTACTGTGTACCTCATATTTTGTGATCATTCCTTCCAATCCCTCTATCTTAGATTCCTGTAGAACTGAGTAGGTTTTCATAGTATTGAAAATATCTATTATCTTTATCAGACGACGATGAAAGGTTTCAAATTTTCCAAATATATATATCTCACTAAAATCAAATTGTCTTTCAGTTGGATTTTGCTCCAAATTTTCTTTTATCTTGTGAAAGCAATTTTGATACTCCTTAAAATAAAGAATTTAAAAGAAAAATGTCAAGCATATAATAAAAGGCATTGTCTTTAGCTAGAACAAAATTTACACAGACAGGTATTATCCTAACTCGATAGCAAGTAGAAGTTTCATCAACAAACAATCATGAACACTACAAAGATGGTAACAGAATTTGTCTCTGAAAACGAACCCAGCAACACATTTCATCAAATGAATGAACTACACAAATATGTATTTGTACACTTCCTTAGCTGGCGTGAAATTCTGTTCTCTCTATTTTATAGCAGGGTTTGATGTGTTTACTGGATAACCAAGATGACAACACAAATTTCAGTTTTCAGAGACTGAAAATGATTGTGTGCTGATTGTTTACTGAGTAATCATGATTCAAAAGTCACTTTCAAGAACAAAAGCCCTTCTAACATTAGAATGCTGCTCCATAGCAGTTTCCAGTTTTCATTCTGCTTTCTTAACTGGGCACAAACCTTACTCCAAACATGTTAAAATTATATTCTTTCCAAAGTCAAATAGTCAACAGATTTGCTTGAAATGGTTTCTTTCAATAGTAGTTTTCTTTATAATATAATGTTCATTATTTTTATCACATTTATGTATGATAAACCACACTTGGAGATATCAATACAATGGGTTCACACTTTCCGAAGTTGTTACTGATTAAAATTTTATGTTTTAATCTATTCGTTTTCTGCAAGCTTCTGTAACTGATGAGACTCAAATAAAAAAACTAATCTTTCAACATATTTTAATGCAGCAACTGAATAATTAGATATATATTTATAGAAATATATAAATTTAGTACTCATTGCTGATGGTAAGATGTCATAAAAGTTTACACTAAAGTGTGCTAGAAGTATGCAAGATTTGTTGCTTCAGAAGTTGTTGGGATAAAGTTCTAATCTTCCAACATATCTTAAGGAATCAAAAAATAATAATGGAGAAAGCCTAATATGAAGCTCCTGATATGTAAAGGGAGGTTATCAAAAAGGCAGAGGCAGGCTCTTCTTCACAGTAACACATGGGCAGAAGCGAAGAGGGAAAGGACACAAACTGAAACAGATGATGTTCTGACGGGATGTGAGCAGAGAATCTTTCACCTTAAGGACAGTCAAACAGTGCAACGTTGCCAAGAAAGGCTGTGCAGTCTCTCCCTCCTTGAAGAACTTCAACACAGGACTGGATAAGGGACTGGACAACCACGTTTGATCTTATAGCCACCCCTGTTTTTGCTTTGGGTCAAAGGTTTAACTAGATATCTGCTGAGGACCCTTCCAAGCTGAATTATCCTATAATATACTGTGCTTTAAAGGGAAGAAAGAAAAATAAAATTCCAAAATGGTCACAGAAGTGTATTAAAAAAAAATAAAGGCTATCTTCCTAACAAGTCCACACAAACTGAACAGCTGAATTCTTCTCAGTTCAGTAAATTGCCCTTTCTAAATGCATACTTGTCGACACGTCTTTGGAACACATCCAGTTCAATAACTCCCTCTGGTTTCATTTCTGTTGCATATTCCTCCACAACTGTGAGAAAAAACTTTCTAGAGAAATACAGGCATGAAAATCCAAACAATGCTCTTATAAAAAGCATAGTTAAGCTAGACTGAACATCAACATTCTGCTTCCAGAACATCAACAGACACCAGACTAAATTCCCTGTTAGCTCTAATATAAACATTCCAGTTCCAAAGGATATTTTTCAGTTGCTTCATGTTCCTTCACTAATATATTGCTTCCTCATATAAAAAAAATTTTCCTATTCAGGCCCTCCTAAACATCCCCTTATATTCTGTTTTCCATACACTCTTCCCACCTACCTGTTTAAGTCTAATAGCTGCTTGTAGCTTTTCCATAACTCTCTCCTGAGGTTGATTCCAGATAGTGGCTGTATCGTTGTTTGCAATGTAAGATTTACAAGCTGTGATCATCTGATTGGTCACCTAAAAGCAGTTTTAACTTTGTGAAAAAAAAAACATTTCAAGACAAAGCAGATCTTGCCATTCTCTCAGTCTCACCACACTCCTCTGACTCCACCAGCCTAAAGGCTGAAAAAAAGCAATACGAAATACCAGCCCCATTAACTGACAATCCTCCTTGCAACACCTAGCCTCCAGAATGTGACACCATCAAAATGTTGTTGATTATCTATGCTTATCCTAAACCTAAACACATTGTACTAAACTCGAAATGGCATTGAGGGTTACAAAGTCTTAAGACTTTGCCTTTTCTGAAAGCAAAGGTAAAATCAAGGGTCCATAAGACTATAGACTTTAAAGAATAGGTTGTCCTTCCAACTCCATTTCCTTCTTTATGCAAACATATAGAGGTTTAAGGGCAATGTGAATTTAATATAATTGGGTCCACAAAAAAACCCAGTTCATAACAGGTAAAACTCGTAACAAAAAGTTACTCCATCTATTCACATGAGGGGTGAGATTTAAGTCTGAAAAAGTTCTTACAACTCCAAATTACAGGCAGTAAAATAAGTCCTAAATTTGAAGTAGTTTATCACTGTTTCCAAGTCTCTATACATTCAAAAAGCAGCATTAAATTGACTGATGTGTTGCCTCTCCAGTTGCTTGGTCCCTTTGCGTTTTCTCTCTCACTCAAGGAACAACACAGAAAACAATCTGTGAAGATTTCCTTTCAGGCTCAGCACCTACCTTCACAAACAGTGAGGAGATCTTTTCAGACGTGTTGTAATACTGAGAGATACTCTGAATCATTTTAATTGTATTTATGAGTCCTGGAATAGCATCCACCATGGACACCTGGAAAGAAACACACAGTCTGAACTCTGCTCAGTACCTCTGTTACCACACATTAGCTCAACACCCAATTAGCAAATGCAGGAGTGTTCTAAACATGGCCTTCAGAATGGTTCTGCCTCTGTGTCCGTAGGCCTCTCCTGCAGAGCTGCCTAGCCTACTTCATTCCCCAAGCTCTACAATTTAATTCTGAGTCTTGGCTGGAAGAATTCTGATCAGTGAGTGATGTGAGTGATATCTGATGGAGGCAAAGGCCTCTTCAAAAGAACCCCTTTTTTCACAAAAAAAGTATGTTTGTATGCGACCTTTGTCTGGGGTGACATAGTCCACGGAAGAGAAAGACCCTCGTTTTGGAGACGACGGGCCAAGGGGCTTGGAGACCCCCTTGTGTGTATTGAACAGAGGTCCAGCTACAACAATCCAGTTACTGCTGCATGCATGAGATGAGGAGACCTGCTGCCTTAGAAGAAACTCCTGTTTTGAGACTGGAAGGGATCTGTCCTTCTTTCCCTCCTGGACTTTTATTTGGAGGGGAGAAGAGATCTGATCCATTGTAAATACTATATGTCATGGTAGAGATAGTTGTGATCGTGTGTATAATGTGTTATAATATTTATTTGTACAGTCATTGTAATATATTCCCTTTCCCCCATTTTGGAGTCTGGTGTGTTTTGTCTGGAAAAACCCATCTCACATTAGGTTGAGATGTGGGAGGGGGCTTAGACTAGGGAATTAGGATTTTTGGGGTTATCTCAAACCATGACAGCTCAGTTGCTAAACTTGATGTAAGCTGGCATGTAAAGAGAGTCCAGAAATCACATTAAGCCTCATGATGCTTATTTGAATAAAGGAATTATGAAGAACAACTTTCCTATAGCACTGGTGCTTAGATAATATAAAATGATATACAATAGGTGACGCGCCTGGGAGGAGGTGATCTTGTATCCCACTCTTTCGGGTGTAGGAGCCCCAGGGCTGGCAGCTTGGGCAGCCCCTGTATGGAGGCAGACAACCCTGGCTCCAGCTGCTCCAGCAGCCCCAGCGCAGGGCATGGCTGAGCCCCTCAGCCACGGGCGGGTGGAGGAGAGCCCCAGGAAAAGCCTGGGCAAGGGAGGGCAAAACACTGCCCAGCAGCCAGGGTTGAGGGAGGGGAACCGGGTGAGAAACAGCCCTGCGAGCCCCGAGGGCAGGAGAGACCCTGGCAGGGATGGCCCTGCGGCCTGGGACAGACTCCTGTGGGACGGGTGTTTCCCTGCGGCCTGAGGGAAGGACCCACACCACAGCAAGGAAGACTTTTAGAGGAATACAAGCAGCAAAAAGAAGCTGTTACAGGCTGACCACAGCCCTCTCTTCCCCTGCACCATTTGGAGGGAGGAGGAAGAGAGAGAGGGAGTTAAAGGAAGATTCCTAGGGGTGTGGAAATGTGGTTTTAATTTCTGACTTTGTTTGTCACTTCCCAAATGTATTTTCACTATCAATAAAGACACTTTTCACCAAGTCAAGTCTGTTTTGCCCATAATTATAATAGGTAAGTGATGCCTCTGTCTTTGAAAAATCCATGAGCTTTTTCATACCGTATTCTTATCCCATTCTAATGAAGAAGATTGAGAAAGTCCATGGTGCATAGACAAGGTTAACCCACCACACACATTTTAATTCTCCATACCCTTTGAGGTTTTCAGTAAGTCTTGTGTAAAAGAGAAATACCTTTTACTAAATATTTTGAAGAAAAGCACCATTTCAAAAGCCTAGTAGTCCTGTCTTCAGCCTATGAATGGGCCAAAGGTTTTACAGACATCTCTTCATCGTGTCTGAATTTCCAAATCAATGACAGTGCTCTATTTACTCTATTGACAAACTGGTTCTCAAAATTTTACAAGTAAATATCAACAAATGAAAGGGTTTACAATCCATGCCTATGTGGCTTTCACCCCAAGCGCCACACCATCTCAAAACTAAACATCTCTGAAGCAGGCACCACTATCCTCCTTGGTAAAAACCCACACTGGGAGCACAAAGTAAACCATCTTTTTTGTAGGTTTGTTTATTCCTTTAGAGTAAAGATTTCACTTTCTCCCATAGCACAGAATCCAGTTTCGTCATCAGATCAAAAGTTTTACAGATACTATGGTATAAGTAACAAGTACTTTATTTTGTAGCCAGAAATTCTCATTAGGCTACTTTCACCTTAACTGCACAAAATCTGAAACTGGAGATGCATATCTAAAATTTTCTCTGTGTCTTTTCCAAGTCAATCTTATAGCACACATCCATGTTAGTTCTCTCAAGACATTTATGTTAAGAATTTAAAGTTCTGCTTACAGGATCACTATTGTATAACGGGTCATAATATTTTTCCAGAGAATACAGATACTTCACATTATCTTTAGCTTCATTTGCTGCATCTGTGATGCGAATATCCAATGCTCGCCACTTCTAAGAATAGAAAGTTGAAAAAAAAAAACCACAGATTTCAGAAAAAAATGTTTTGAGATCATTGTATTGTGTCATTAGCTTTTAAACACGTTTGAAAGCACAGATCTGTTACTTTAGAGTTAAATCTGTTCACCGAAGATAAGGAACAGGTCCTTATTTTGCATTAGTAACTCGGTTTTGAACATACAGTTAGTTTAGGTCACTCAGCTCAAGAAGTTGTCAGTAGTAGTGTTCAGTCAAACTGCTGTAAAATATATCAATGATGAATATGTCACAATGTAATTGTTTCAAATCTCGTTTTGATGAGCCAAGGTTTTTTGGTTTATTTTTTTTTCTGTTTGTGATGGGTCTTTAACTTTGTTATGTCAATGTAAGAAGTTATTTCACAGAATATTCTGTGAGTTGGAAGGGACCCACAAGGATCATCAAGTCCAGCTATTAAGTGAATGGCCCATACAGGGATTGAACTGACAACCTTGGTGTTATTAGCACCACACTCTAACCAACTGAGCTAATTTCAGGGCCATGATCCCACAAGCACTGTAACATGAAAAAAATGTTTAAAAAAATAGAGGGGGTAGTTTTCTTTCATTATTTCTGTTGAGTCATGGGGATGCAGTACATTATCAGCCTCTAGACAAAGAGCAATCCCATTCTTCTCCCATAAATTAAACTAGATTAAACTTTATCTACTCAAGCTGAAGAATAGAGAAGTACAAAGAAAACAAAAGCCAAAGATGCTTCAATGTTTTCCCCACCAGCATTGTTACAAACATCACCAAATGAACTAGGGTATAAAGAGCATTTTTAGTCTCTGCATCTGTCATAACATAACATAAAAACCTTCAGCAGTTTGGACTTAGCAGCAGTGAGTACTCCAAGCACTGTCTTCACATCTGGGCTCTTCAGCTGCTCCACAAGGTAGTCGAATTTTGACAATTTCTTTTTCCAGTAATCAAGCTCTGCTCGCGGTCCAAGGTCATCAGCTTCCTTTCTCACCTGGTCATTTTCTGCAAGAACCTTTCATTATGCAGTAATGTTAGTGAGTGATGTTAAAATTTTTTATCTGCATGGATAGCACAGATTAATTCTATATTTAACTCCCAATATTAACTTCTCCTGATAAATTATCTAACTCTGCCACCACCTCACACAAGAGACTTAATTTTGCTTGGCCTTTTATTTCCAAGTTGAATAGGAAATATTGTTCCTTGCGTTCCAAGAACACTGTTACAGACAACATTTTCTGCAAATAACCCGCAAAGCATGTTTCAAAGTACAATTGTGACCACTGAGAATAGTGTGCACTCAATAATTGTGTTCCTTTTTCCTTCATTAAATCCACTGGGAACCACTGTTTTTCACTTCAGCCACATGGTGATTATCAAAGACAGGGGACTAAGCTTCCAAAGACATGTATGCTCTATTTACTAGTAGATGGAAAAGCTCTCAATAATATTCTCATTGAGAAGCAAAAGCACATGAAACATATCAACAATATTGTAAAATAAAGAGATGGATAACATCTAAATTTGTAGAAAGGTAACTATAACACCAATAGGATTAAACTCATCTGCCAATATGCAGATGTTATCATATTTCACATTTGTCCAGTGTATCACCTGTTCAATTTGTTTGATCCATCCATTCATGCAAACTTCTATTTTTTCAAGAGCATCTATGCTGTCAGCAACCATCAGGTAATCTGAAGGTCCTCTTAGAGTTTTCAGGTTGTATGTTTCACATTTCTTCAGACTGACCTAAAGCACAAGTTAAAAAAAAAACCTGAAATGCTGAAATGTTCATGACAAATAATCCAGGAACTTTAAAAAGTAACTGCTTGCTCTACTTGCTGTATCTCACTTCCTTTTCCCAGCTCAAGCTAAATTAAACTGGTTTGAGCCAGAACTACATTCTGGAATCTGGAGAATTCACTCACCTGGAAGCTGTGCTGTCATGCCCTTTCCTTCAAAAAAGCTGAATAGGAACCAACAGTTAAAACAGCAGTTTGTCATACATAAATCATTCTCTGTTTAAGAGTTACCACAGCCAAGAAGAGTCAAGAAGTTAGTAGCTCTAAAGAACTGGTCAGAGAACAAACAAGAACAGAAGCATCTGCAGAAGTGTTAACGCCACAGATCAGAGTATAACAAGTTTCTGACGACAACAAACAAAGCTGTTGGTTTTTTCTCCAGTTTAAAAAAAAAAAAAAGCAATTTTAATAAGTAATCTACAACAGCAGTTAATTCAAAAGCTGCAGAGCCAAAGAAGTTCTACAGCTAGCTCAATTTCTATTTGCCACATGAATATACTACCTTTTCCAACAGACTTTGCTGAGTTCCTGATAGCACACTAACAAACGCTTCAAGGGCATGAAGGAAGTCCTGTTTAATACCGGAAACTTGTTGAGGTTCACCAAGTTCAACCCAGCCACGACCCGTAGTCTGTAAGGTTGGAATGAAGATTTCTGAAATCAACTGCTCAACGCTTTTTAATAAGCCATCTCGACCTATATTCATCATATTAAAATTTACTTCCTGTAAAAGAAACACAAGGAGTCTTTCACCAGTAAATACTTGTTTATCTATAATTTACATATATGCTCTCAAAAGTAAAATAATTTTTATATGTTTTTCTAATGGATTTGCTAGAAATTATTGAAATTTATCATCTTATTATTTAGGTATTGACTAATTACTCTGTCATTCTGAAGTGTCTTAAATTTTCTTCTTTAGCATTATTTCTTCTTATCAATGACACACTTCAAGTTACTGCCACAAGATAATGTCTTTTTTTCCATTCCACTCCTTTATTGTTCTGTGTTTCATTTAGTCTAATTGTGTCCTTTTGTTCATTCCTCCATGTCAACAGCTGTCAAATTATGTGCCGAGAGCAAATACTCTAAGGTGAAAATGTATCTTAAACAAGATTAGGTACAGAGATCATCAGTCACCAGCTCTTACCTGATAGATATTCTCAGTTGTTATGGGTTTAGAAAGACTAGATCTAATGAAGAAAATGCACACACCAGTTAAAGCAATTTCTTTTCCCTCCGTCACAAATACTTTAAGTTTCTTCTTCTTTGTCAAATGGGAGTTCATTTCTGTTCCTGGAAGGCCAAAGTGTTCTATAGATTCAAAAAAAAAAAAAAAGAAATAGTTAGCCCAGTGATTATTTATTCAAATAAAAGGTTTCTACACAAACAGTTCAGTCATTATTTGCGCATCTCTGAGTCCCAGTCCCCTGGAGGCACCTCATGAAACTATCCACAGACAGTAAAGAGCATTTGGAGTCTTCACAGCACAGTAAGAACTATTTCATCTAGTGTTGATATTCTCACATCAAAAGCCTTTCATTCCTATTCATTTACTTGTTTTCTATTACTTTTAAGCAAAGGGTCCAAGCTCAAGATCCTCTTACATGGCTCTATCATGCAGTTGCAGATAATGCCCTATTGCTTAAAAATGAAAAAGTAGAGAAAAATCAGGAAATGCAGTAATGTAATTTACCTTAAAGGAGCCATTATCAACTGTCTTTCCTTAAAAACATGTAAACATAAGTCTAACATGGGGGGGGGGGGGGGAAGAAATAGCATGCTTGTGGAAATAAGGAGAACAAGGTCACACAAAATATCTTGTAGGTACCCTTCATGGGATCACCCTCTGCCTTAGCAGAAGTGTTTGCTGATCCACATCAGGGACAGAAAACCAGCTTGTATTTGAGGTGGCTGTAATAACTGACCTTGCCAGCAAGATGCATGTAACACCACAAAAATTCACTTAGTTTTCCTGATTAGTAAGCATCACCATAACTTTAATTTTTGCTTTTCCAGCCTGTGAACCACAGCCCTAAACAATCAGCACAAACAATTATTTTGAAAACTCTGTTCCACCTACAAAGGAAAAACATATAGCAGAAGTTGTACACTGTGTTGGTATTACAGGTAACTCTATACTTGTAGGTGTGGACAAAGGTAGCTTCCAATCCACTCACTTCATCCCACTGTCTTCTCCTTCACACCCATTTCATTGTTTTTCCTCTTGTGTGTATGATCTTTTAGGGACTTTCACTTATTCACCCAATGCACACATTGCTGAGAATTGTTTGGGGTTTTTTTGTGGTTTCTTCTAGCGTTTGCCATGTTACCTGCATTTAGCATCACATCCTAAAGACCAAAGGCTACCACAATCACACTGTAGGGTATCTGATTGGTTTGAGGGTGGGCAAGGGCAATTCTCATTAGATTTCTATGTTTTGACCCTTGTCTCACACTCTCTCCATCATACTTTCACCAATTCTGCTCAGGCATGTTAAAACTGGCTCAGATTTCTAAATTAGCTGCTGAGTTTGTGCATTTAAACTTTTTTTATTAAAATTGCTTGTATTATATTAAACAGTCTTTTCTTCCCTTTTAGGTATATACATACATATATACTGAAAATACATGAAGTCTAAATACATATTTGTACATTCATCTTGGTATATGCTTACATATGTATAAACACATTTATACAAATACACACAGATATGTTTACAAGGCTCTTCATGTACATCCAGGGTAACCAAGTGGGGTGAACTCCAAGTCACATGCTTTGAAAGGTCGCAAAGGACTTAGTCCCAACAGCAGCAGCAGCACTGGAGGCTCTGGGACAGAAGCCATGGGCAAAGGGAGGATGTGTTTGTCACAGGGGACCTGAGCTGCCTCCAGGGAAGTGAGAAGAAGGCTTCCCCCAGAAGCGTAGTAACGCAGGTGCACTGGGGAAAGGGATATGCACAGAAGACAATTCTGGGATAAGAGCTCTTCTACCCACAATGAGGGCCTCATGCAGGCATTTCTCATGTAACAGGATCACCTGGATGGATGGTCGTGTGCCAAGAAATGCAGACAGCTTCTAGGACCAACTGGTGGTATGATTGGAGGGGAGGGGGCAGAGCATCTATCACTGCTCACCTTGTGTGAAAGTCATCTCTTAACTATCAAAAAACGTTTCCCAGCCTCCCAGACAAGATTTGCTGAGTTCACAAGGAAGCACCTTGCTGCTTCATCCTAGCAATATGCAGAAGTGCACTAATAAGCTTCAATAATTTCATCAATCTTCATTTCCTGAACAGGGATAGATTCCCCAGTATGACCAAACTTTATACAATTTATACTGTTTGCTTTTTCCTTGCACATTTGCTCAGCACAACTATAACATATTGCAGGAGAACCTAAGTTGCTTTACCTGTATCCATTACTTCCACCTCTTGATAGTAGAACATCAGATGACGCAGACCTCCAGCGGCCAGAAATCTGTCAATGCGCTCTATCTGTTTGAAAGCATATTGAGAACATAATGCATAGCATTCCCACTATGAAAAGTTTAACTTGCTCAGATTTTTAATAAAGGTCTGACAAATGCTCATCACTTTATCATTATTCAACACTAAAATTATAGCAGGTCCAACTACTACTCCTCAAAAAATAATTGGGTTGCCTTTTCCTTTAGCGGCACACACCTACTTAATTGAAATGTTTCAATATTTTCATGCTGAACACAATTAAATACAGCCAGGCCATGTTTCAGTTTACTGAAACCACTTACTGGACACACTGTGCATTATCTCAACCTGAGGGCACAGGACACTTCTTCATTTACTGAAGCACAGTGGCACCTCACTGAAGTACCTCACCACACTGTTCTTACTGCCATGCAGCTAACTAACTCAAAGCAGAAAGCACACAGCTGCAATTATTCTGTAACAACTGGATGTGGCACTAGTGCTATGGTTTATTTAACAAGGCAGTGTTCAGCCAAAGGTTGGACTTGATCTTGGAGGTCTTTTCCAACATTAATGATTCTGTGATTCATATCATAGCAACAGAGGAAGTCTTTATTTGTTTGCATTTTAAGCCTCCGGACAATTTCACAGTTCTCCATGAATTCAAGACTGCCATCAAGCATCACTGAAGCATGTATTAGTAGTGCACTCCACAGATCTCATATATAGGCCATACAGGCTGAGGAAGAAACTTAATTGCTCTATTCCAGTATGCTGATCCAGGTATTGGCATACTGGTAAGTCTGGCCTAATCCATTATTTTTCTAGATCTAAGAGTCACTGTTTCATGTAGTCCCTAACTATATAGCTATCTTCCGCAGAAAAGGTTTCTTCAAGTTCATCTTCAGAAATATTTGCTCATCCCATTTGTGCTTCCTAGTGCAGTAAAAAAGGCTAAAAGATCAGCAGCAGGAAGAAAGCCACAATTATCCCTCTTCAATTAATAACAGGTCTCAGTTTCACCAAGATGACAAACTGTTATTCCAAAAAATCTTGGCTGAGCCCTCCAAGATGAGGTCAAAACAACTATTACATTTTTCTCTTTCTAAGTATAGCAGCTGCCAATATTTTCTTCATCTAACAGCTATTCTCAGGCAATACAGTTTGCCAAGAAACCCATTTAGAGACAGAATGCACAAGGGCTGAAACAAATTCTTCCTTCTAAGATGTACAACAGTGTTCTGCACAGCTTATTTGCTCATTCACATGGAGTCATGGAAATGTTGCAAGGGACCTCTGGGAGATCTCAAGGCCAGCCTCCTGTATTATCAACAACAGCTCAGGTTATCTAGAGCTTTGCCTAGGCTGAGTCTCAGAAATCTCAAGGACTGAAACTCCACATATTCCCAAACTGCATTACACTCCTGGTGAAGAAGAGCCTCTTAATGGTCATTTTGCAAGTTGTGGCTTTGTCTTTGTTCTTATAATCTGCAACCACTGGGAACATTTCAGCTCTGTCATCTTTACAACTACCCTTCAAGAACTGCACTCAATATCTTCTTCTCCCTTATCTCATACTCCCCATGCCTTATGTCCCTCTCTGTCTTGGTAGTCTTCTAGTGGATTTTCTTCATTTTCTCAACAATATTAGCACTGAAATGGGAATGTATAAATTGAAGGTATGGAGATGGAAAGAGAATACAAGAGAACAAAAACAAAAAAAAAAAACCCAAAACAAAACAAAAAAAAACAAAACAAACAAACAAAAAAAAAAAAAAAAAAAAAAAAACAAAACAAAAACAAAAACAAAAACAAAAACAAAAACAAAAACAACCATATTTAGTGTCAGGAAGTAAAATAAGATCTACTTGCTGTCTCATTACATTTAAAAAAAAACCCCAATGATATCTTTTCAAATCACATAATGTATCTCCATTGTAATGCTTACCATCAACTTTGATGCATTGTTTCCTCAATACCTGAATTTGGAACTGTTTACCCGCTCCATTAGCCCTCATGTAGTCAGTCAAATCACAAAATCCATTCTATTTTATCAAGTAGTTTCCACGTATTTCAATTTGCTAAACTAGATCACAAACTCGATCACAAATGCCGGTGGTAGCCTTATGGAAACAACAACTTGCAACCTGATGTGGACAGGACTCTTGAATCTATATGTGCTGTACATTCAGCTGGGAGACTTCACACTGTGGTTCCACTATTAAATAGAGTCACAGGTTTTACCATACTATCTATAACCATTGGAAAGCAGAAACTTTAATCAATCTAAAAATCAATATTTTTACAGTAGATCCTGGAGGTAAGGATGCTTTTGTTCAACTTAATTACAAAATGCTGAAAAATATTTTTTCAGTGAGAAGACTTGAGTAATCTCTGACACAAAGCCTGACGACTATCTCACCAAGTATTTAATGGTAATATCAGTTCTAAAGTACCCTATGAGTTTCATTTTCAAACTCATCAGATTACCTGGTTACCATCAAGAATAGCATCTTCTACTTCTGCTTTATCCAGATTCACACAGGAGGCAACAATATCTAGTAAGTAATCATGCCTGTCATCCAGCCGAGCCCGTTTAGCCTCCCTCTCTTCCTTGAGCTTTTGCT
The DNA here is from genome assembly GCF_009829145.1 of Chiroxiphia lanceolata. Lineage (NCBI taxonomy): Eukaryota > Metazoa > Chordata > Aves > Passeriformes > Pipridae > Chiroxiphia > Chiroxiphia lanceolata. The sequence goes on from NC_045637.1 coordinate 76,168,671, forward strand.
GTTATAAAACACAAAGTGGACAATGAAAAAGTCACAATCTATTTTGAAGACAAAAATAAAGAAAGCTTTAAAAGTTATTTTAAGAAGTAAAGGCTATTACATTCTTCCATGCTTGTGATTTATGTTTTTATGGCACTCAAATTAAAATTTCAGAAGCAACTCCTGTTATGATTTTACAGTTGGTTTCTAGTGTTCTATTTTCAGATTTATCACAACATTTCTATCATAAATAATGTTGTACAAAAGACTAATTTGTTGAAAGGCTTTGTAGAACAAAAAATGTGGTTTATATGTACAGTTGAGTTATTCTGCAAGTTATCTTCAACGCCCTAAATCCTTAGTCTCAGCTTTTCAGTCTAGTCACGTATGATCATCAAGTCAAGTCAGGATTCTGACTGATCTTTTTTATTTGTGGAAGATATTGTACCATTCCCTAATAAAGATAGATGCTGCTGGAGGAAGCTAGGGTTTTATACATTATCTGTCTAATATAATGAGAAGTAAAACAAACCATGAGCCTCAAGATACACAAGTGTTTACAAATGTGCTTAACTATAGCTATTATACCATTCTTCAAGCAGTACACCTACTCTCCTAATTAAATTGAATTCCCATATGTAATACACCTCATTACATTATAGACAAAATAGCCTTCTGGAATAGTTACTGGTATTGTTGTGCTTGTGGATTACAAGATTTAATATCATTTCATTTTCAGAAGAAATTTAGCATTATGTTTCATTGGTGGTAAATTCAATCCTTATTTCCCCAGTGATTATGAGAAAACTAGTAGCTCTACAAAGTATGCACAACTGATTTATCCACAAGCTTTTGCAGAGCCAATAGGACCTGCATAATGTACTTTATATCCTTATGTAAATATCTTTCCTACTTTCTGAAGAAATTTTCAAATATTTGGTAAACTTTTAATTACTAGCATGCTTTCATAAATGTTGAATATATTAGAAATATTTTTTCATGTAAAAGACAAACATACAAACCCCGTTCTTTACACAGATATGTCTGAAGAACACAGTAGCAGATTAATTCATACAAGTACTTTATGCTATTTTACTGTTTTCATCCCCTAACATGGTCTCCAGTTTCCCAAAAGTGAAGTGCCATCACAGAATTGGCCTCTCCTGCATGTTTTTAAATACGAGTAGAAATTTTCCTCCTAGTTAGACATGCAAAGAGCAAACATTTTTTGCTGAATCAGCTTCATCCACACTAGATGATAACACAAGAATCCTCAAAACTGTTGTTTTGGTACTTTGAACACTGATAAAGCACCCTTAACAGAAAAAGTACAATCAATACTGAATAATTTCTATTTAATCCAGCAAAAAGCATTTTGTTTTACTTAAACTACAGATAGACTACTTTTTTACTCTGCTTGTGTTTCTAACATAGAACTCCAGATATTTTGCTACACAAGGTATTCATCTTACACTGGTTATTAGTTACCAACTTGACCTATACAGATGCTCATAGCCTTCATTTCTTCTACAAGTTGCATTTATGTAGGCTGAAATCATGAGCACCTTCTTCTCGAACTAAGAAGTCATGACCTGAGGTTTGTTTCCAGTTTTTTAAATGCTTTCTAATCCTTTAATTGCTGTAACTTGATGTGTATAACAACTATACTAGCTACAGTGTACAGCTGTTTATGCAGCATTAGGCAATATTTGATGTCTAAGTCCAGTAACAAGAGTATTCATTAAAATGTCACAAAACTTTTAAAGTCTAATTAACTTAAATTATTTAATGAACCATACCTAAAAAAAACCAGGAAGGTATTAACTAAATGCTAAAGCTATAGTTTTATGAAGATTAAGACGTGGACTTGCATTTGCATTGACATGGTGAATTTCTCTAAAATTAATGCAAGTCTCATGCATCTTTTTTCTGATAGTTGCTACAATGCAATTCAAGAACACACCCTGCCTGTCATGCTTCCATATTTTGATGATCTGCCATTTCTACAAACTTCTCTTCTTCCACAAATGAAGTGTTGCTCAGTCACAAACTCATGTCAGTTGTTGCAGTCATCAGAAGAAACTTCAGCCTCACTTTTAGGATCATGTTGTCCACAGAAAAGAAGAGGAAACCTAACTTCGGTGCTTTCAATAATAAGTAATTAATTTAAATATTTAAAAACACTCAAAAGCTAGACTGGAAACTGTCTTCCAGTCTAGCTTCTGAGCTTCCATTTGCATCCTACTTGAAGAATACATTTTTAAGATATTCTTTACTTAGGATTAGGGATCTCAGAGATTGAATCACAAGGAAATCTTGAGCTTTCTACCTCACATTCTTCCCTTCCCCTCTTTAGCTACACTCATATCTTACTTCAAACCAGCAGAATCCTCGTGGCCTATGGGGTTTTTGTATATTTTACATCCTGCAGGATTCAATACAGAAGTACACAGGTCTAAACAGCAAAACAGCATCTATAGGAAAAAATTACCCAAGAATAGGCAGTTTTACAAAATTCACAATTTCATAGCATGCTGAAAGAGTATGATTTGAAGATAGAAGGATGCTAAAACACACAAGCTATCATTTATGTAGGTAAGAGAGAAATTGCTGCTACATGCAGTAACATGGATGCAAACCCTGAAAAGTATCTGCAGCAATTCTAATCAAGGTCATAATGAAAGTCTCTTTCTAATGTCTCATGATACGGGAGGATCCAGAAGGAGTAGTATTTACAAGAGATAAACACTATCTCACTTAGATATCTGGAGGGATTGTCCAAGCTTTTATATGGCACAGCTTTACCTCAGTTTTCCACTTAAAGAACAGCACAAGTAACACAGCCAAGTTTAGTTTTGGGTTTCTTTTACCACTCTTGGTTATGAAGGTAGGAAAGGTCATATGACACAGTTGCACAATAGATGCAGGTCCAAAGCTAAACTAATTAACTAAAAAGTCCTTTGATGGTTAGTCCAGTTAGAATAAGTAGCTTGTTTTATGTTACATAAAACCTTAAAATTTCTAATATCTAAATACCAACAATTCAGCACAGGAAACTAATTTCAATAGACATCTTCTCCCGAAGCAAGATAAAGGGGAGATTCCTAAATCCATCTTAACACATGCCTAAACCATAACCATCTTACCATCAACCTGAAGCAACAAATGGGAATTAAATTAAATTTTTTTAAAAGTTTTCGAACTGCTAAAAGAGTGTAAGTATATATATTTAAGCAGCAGGTACTAAAAGAGCACAAGCCAGAGATTCCAGGGGTCCTTTCTTTGAAACAACAGGCTCAGAAACCAGCTATTGACTATTGCCAATTTCTCCATTACAGACTGTGGTTGCTGATGTGTCTGCAGACATCCTGAATAGTGTTAGCATGAATGTTACTTAGTATGCAAGTCATAACTACACAAGATAAAACTTGTTCTCAACACTATTTATCCACCAAATGACGCATTTTGTTGTCAGAATACTGTGCACTGTTGAATTTAGACATTCTCAAATCAGTGTCTCATGGATGAGCAATAGTTTACTGAGACGCTCAATAGTGAAAGAGTCAAAAAGTAAGAATGTTTTACTGTTAATTTACTGTTTTATGTAAAACTTATTTAACCAGCGTGGAATTCGTCTGCTCTCCTTTAACTTGCTAGGACGTTTCATGTTATATAAGTCTTGCTCATGAATTTCCCTGCTAAAGTAAATTGCAAACTATCTTATATCTTTCCAAGCACCTTGAGTTTTTCAACAGACACACACTTTTTTATTTTCTCTTTCCAAAAAAATCCATACCCTAAAAAGTTGGGGCAGTCCCCTTAGCCAACTCTTAAATCTTAAACATCAGAGCTCTGCACACTTGTTATCACATTGCATTAGCTCAGGAACAGATTGCTCAAATAACCAGCTTTTTAAATTAGTCTAAGGGTCTTAATGACTTTTATTTTATTGTTGTTTCTCAATACTAAGCACTGTCTTCAAAATTCTATTCCCATCTTACAAATATGGGAAGATTGAAGTGACACTTCTATTTTCCTTGGTGGCAGGGCCCCCTTCTGTTTTGTTGTCAGATCTCACATCAAACTCTTCATTGTACTAATATAACATTTGTGAAATTATACCATTACCAGACCATTGCAACAATCTGGGCAAGATACAAGTACCACTAGTCAAATGCATAAATATCTCTCAGTGCAAATCTGCCTTTCAAAACAAATTGTGCAACTAACATCATCCACTTAAGAGTTTTTTTAAAACAGACATTTTTCTACACCCTCCCCCTCCACTAAAGTCAAACCTTTATTCAAATTATATAGTTACTAGTTTGGGGATTACCCAAATCTTCGTTCGTGAAGCCTAGCCATGATGATGATAGTTACTAGTCTAGATCTAGTTCAAAATTCAGTTTTCCTTACCTTTATCACTCTGCCAATGCTCCGTTTCCAAAGCTGCTTTCTTCCGGCTCTAAACATTGTACTATTCAGCATAAGCATCAAGTACTTTGTGCTTTTCAGCAACAAGCCCTAAACCAGGGAACAAGCTTCCAGATTCATTGTTTTACACTCTTCCCCTAACCTTTTGTTCGTACTTGTTTCATTCCTTTTCCATAGGAACACCAAGATAACTCTGAAAAACAGAGTAAGTACCTAAAAAACCAGCAACTAATAACCTTATCTCTGTATTTAAAATTCTGTTCTAATGTGCATTCAAATTGCTTGAAAACTAAATTGCACTACTTCAGAAATGAGAGATCTCTAACCACCAGTTTTTACTGCCTATAGATTAGGCATTGAAAGTTACTGCTACCAACCACAGTGTTGTTAAGGTGATACTGTTTACATACAAACACGGCTGGATACAATTCATCACGCTCAAGGGCAACATAACTATTTGCAGAAGTCAATTTTATGACTGCTTATCTGATTTGTGTTTAGCCTTCTTAAGTAATCCTCATGTCAACAGACATCTTTGTTTCCTTGTCACAGATGACTGTTTAAATATATAGCAACAACAGCCAAGCAACTTTCAAATACCTTTTACCTAGACACTACTAAATTACTGAGTTTTCTATTCATATTTTTTAAACAAGTACATCCACTCATTTTTCAGTTGTACAATGGTTACTTAATAGAGCAATTTTTCATCAGCAAGGAATGTTAAGTTTTTTCTTCTTAAAATAGCCTTAATTTTTCCACTTCAGTGAGATAATATAATCTTGAAAATTCAAAAAAAAAATATTATCCAATATTAGGAACAAGAAAACCAAGATATTTTTATAGCTATTTCTGGCTTAGAATGTCCCTAAATATTTCTGCTTCCACTCATACCAGTGTGAATAATGTCTAAAAATCACTTGACAACATTAATGTTGATAAAAATTGCATGAATAAAAACTATTTTCCCCATGTTATCTGATTTCTCCATACAATTTTCCCCACCTACTACAGTCAAATCCAGTTTGTACATAATTGCACATAGTGTAAAAGCAAACATCCATAGTTTTCTCGGAAACCTTTACAACATTCTCTTTTAAAATTAAACATGCTATTAGATATTACACAGAGAGTTAATTCCTGGATATATTCAAACCACTGAGGACTTATTTACATTCTCCTCGAACGAGTCCAGATGAGAGCCACTAAGACGATCACAGCACTGGAGCAGCTCTCCTGTGAAGACAGGATGAGAGTGTTGGGGCTGTTATGCCTGGAAAAGAGAAGGCACCAGGGAGACATTCCAGGACCTTTCAGTTCTTAAAGGGGGCCTGAAAGAAGGCTGGAGGGACTTTTTACAGGGACTTGTAGTGATACAATAAAGGGGAATGCCCTAAAGTTGAAGGATGGCAGGCTTAGATTAGATATTAGGAAGAAACTCTTTATTGCGAGGGTGGTGAGGCACTGGAATGGGTTGCCCAGAGAAACTGTGACTGCCCCATCCCTGGAGGTATTCAAAAGCCAGGCTGGATGGGGCTCTGAAAAACCTGATCTAGTAAAAGGTGTCCCTGCTCATGATAGAAGGGGGTCAGAACTAGTTGATCTATAAGTTTCCTTTCAACCATAACCATTCTACGATTCTATACTTCTTTCATGACGTATGTGATTTCTAATGTAAAAACTCAGCCCAACAGGCTTAACTTTGCCATGCAGCAATAAAAGTTCTTTAAAAAAAATAAGGAAAAAAACTTAAATAAATATCTCAAAGAACCATTTAGGAATCATGGAGCTTTTTCATAAAATAACTTACAGAATCACAAAATTATGAGAATTTAAAGAGATATCTGAAAGTCATCTAGTCCAGTCTTTCGCTCAAAGCAAGTCCAGTTAGAGTGGGTTGCTCAGAGATGTTTGCAATAGAGTTTTGAATATCTCTAAGGATGAAGATTCCACAACCACTTGGGCACTATAACAGGGTTTGACCATTCAACATAAAGACTGTTCCCAACTAACTGAAATCCCTCATGTCCAGCTTGTGTATGCTGGCTCCTATTACTATACACCTTCAAGAAGAGTTCAGCTCTGTTTTCTCTCTACCCTCCCATTAGACAGTTATTGGGTGCAACAAGATCTCCCCTTAGCCTTTTCTTCCTGGGGCTGAATGAGCAGAGTTCTCTCAGTATCTTCTCATACATCACACACTCTGGCGTCCTGTACATCTTGCTGACCTACTGCTGAACTTGCTTTGAAAATCTGCTGGCTATTTCAGTCCTGTCTGTGATCAGCACTCTTTGCTGTGACGTGCATTACCGGTTCCCATTCAACTTGGTGAGGAAAAATACCCTTCAGTTCTTCTCTGTAAACCTGATATGTAGCAAGTTGGCCACTGGTCTGTATTGTCCTACAAGGTTATTCATCCTAACTGTAGGACTTAGCATTTTCTTTAATTGAAGTTCTTTTCAGTCCATTTCTCAAACCTGTCCACATTTATTGGAATGGCAGCCCTGCCCTACACATTTGAGCCTCCTCTCCTCTTCAGCAGCAGCCTTGCAGACAGTGCACTCTGTTTCATCGTTCATGTTCTCTATGAAGAACATTAAACAGTACTAGCCTTAGTATCAATCCCTGAAGGACATCACTACCAACTGGACTAGTTGGACTGCTTGAAGCCTTCTTGCCTCACCAATTTTCCACCCAAATGAGCAGACGGTTATTCGGTCCATAATTCACCACTTTGACTCTAAGGATATTATGGGACACCTTGTCAAACACCTTGCTAAAGTCAAGATTAAAAAACACCACTGGTGCTTCCCCTTGTCTACATAGCCATTCATCTCATCATAGAAGGCAATCAGGTTGATTATGAAGGATTTGATGCTGATAAATCTATGATGGCCATTCGCAGTCATCTTCTTGGCCCTTCATGTGCCATAAAATGGCTCCCAAAGCAGTTTGCCCCACAACCTCACCAGAGCCTGAGATGCAGTTGACTGGTATGTCATTCCCTGAATCCTCCCTTTCCTCCTCTTTGAAGATAAGTGTGACATTTGTCTTTTTCCAGTCACTAGGAACCTCCCCACATCATCATGGCTCATCCCAGATCCTATTTCATCCCAAATTTCTATGGAAGCTTGCATGTTTGAGTTCAGACAGGGTGTCTGTGTTCATCCATGCTGGCCTTCTACAAGGCCTCCTCTTCTTTCCGCACATTGAATGACCTGTGTGTTCCAATGGTGTTTTTCTTGCAAGTCAAGCAGTTTCCTTCAGCCCCATTTCTGTTTCGGGATCTTTCATGGGATCATGCCAAGCAGATTCCTCAAAGAAGTCAAAAATCTGCTGTCTGGAAGTCTAAGATTGTTTGTTCAGCCTGGACAAAAGGAGACTGATGGGAGACCTCATTGCAGTCTTCAACATCCTCACAAGGGGAAGTGGAGGGGCAGGTACTGTTCTCTTTCCTCTTGTGACCACTGATAGGACTCAAGGAAATGTCAGGAAGCTGAGTCAGGGGAGGTTTAGGTTGACATTACAAAAAGGTTTTTCACCTAGAGGGTGTTCAGGGACAGTAAAGGCTCCCCAGGAAAGTAGTCATGGCACCAAGCCTGACAGAGTTCAAGAAGTGTTTAGACAAAATTTTCGGCATATGGTGTGACTCTTGGGTTGTCCTGTGCAGGGCCAGGAGCTGGACTCCGTGACCCTGATGGGTCCCTTCCAACTCAGTATATTCTATGATTCTATGATTTTTTGTTAGTGTTACATTGCATAGCTTTGACAGCAAGGTTTCTTCTATTATGGGCAATTAGTAGTAGTAGATAGCAGTTAGCTACCATCTAGTGGTTAAACACTGAAAGCGTACATGACTTTTATGTTCTTCCTCACAAGATCACAAAATAGAGTCTATATAAAATTTGGCAATTTAAATTGTCTTTTACAGAGATGATCACTTACAAATCACTTGAAAATCTACACTGAATAGAAGTGGAGGAACTTAAAGAAATGGATATCCTACTCTGCTGCATTCTCCTGATACAACTGCAATGAGAACAACCAAAGCTAAGGGTAGACATTATTACCCTGAGCTGCTTTCAAAGTCAAATAACGTTGAGGCTTTAATACCTTTAAGGCAAGAATTTTTAACTGCTTTGCTGAGATAAACTAAAACTTTAACATATTTAGTGATTTCCTGCACTAGTAGGCATTTGGGTTGCTTATAATTCAAAAAAATGCTTTTTGTCTTAAAACATCTAAGAAGTGTACAATTTGTCAGCCACCTAATATCTTCATCTCAAACAAATAAACAACAACAATAACAAAAAAAAAAACAAACAAGAAAAAAGATAGGCTATCAGAGCTGAAAATTACACTTCTTACTTGTTTGATAAGACAATGTATACAACTAAGATTTGAATCTATAATAATGTTATCTTGCTGTCCAATAAGCATTTTATGGTGAAAACCAGTACTGCTTAAAGAATTAACATATGATGTAGGCAGTCTTAGTGTACCTTCTGCTTTAGGCAAAACATTTGTTCTCCAGGTTGTCCTTGCCTACTTGATCCACTACTAAGAAAATAAAATTTAAAGATAAAACACTTAATTATAAAGTCAGCAGATACACAATTAGCCTTCTGTTTACCAGGACAGACAGGACGTGTAGGTCTTACCAAATGAAGAGACATTATTGTAAGGACAGACAATTGTAGTTCAAGTAACCGTGCAAGTAATACATTTTCCATTTTAAGGAATTACCAAATCTCACACCTTCTCTGCCCTTTTCTATTTCCAGTTATGTGGATATTGTGCCCATCAGTTTAGCCAGAGCAAAGATTAAAGACAAAAATACACTAACTCAGGATCTTCGACCATCCCCAACATTGTTCAGATGTTTCCAATATCCCTGTCAAGTGCATGATAAATTCTCAACACGCAACTGAAGACCAGAAGAGAAGCAAGGTCCAGATTCACTGGAAGCTGGGGACACTCCTGAAATGAAAGGAATAGTTTTGGAAGAAACAATTCAGGTAAACTTTAAGGGGTTTACTCTCAAAGATTAGAAAGGAGGTTTTAAGCCTAGCCCAAGGAAAAGCTGTCAGGCACTGAACATCATGTGGTCTCAAAATACCACTTGTGTGAAGTACAGGGAGCTCTAACACATGATAAAAGAAAGGTTTCCACCTGTCACGCTACAAGCCACAGTAAAAGGCTGGACAGCAAAATGTTATCCTGTTGAACAAGGCAGAAGGAAATAGAAAACCAAAACAAGTACATAACTGCTTATACCTAAGCAGGAACAGTCCTAGAAACAAAGTTGGGGTAAATAGGATGCTACCTTTGAACAAAGACATTGCTGTAACACTACCACTAAACTCAGCATAAGGAAGGTATCATTGGTACCTTGTGCTATACATCAAGGTATTTATTACATAGGAAACATGGAAAAACCCACACCACTGTAAAAGAGCTCAGTGTTCAAGCAACTTAGCAAGCCAACCAGAGTCCAGTGGCATGAAATTTCAGTCACAAACAAGATAGACATAGCATATGATATTGCTGTCTGCCTAATGAGGCTGGAAGTATTGACTGTGACATGCTGACAGTGACGAGGGTGGTCCCCATGGCAGGGAACAGCATCAGCAAGTAACTTCAGCTATCTCCGCATACACAAGGGAAATACCATTTCAGATTGTGATGCTGATACTAATTTTTTTAGACATCATTAATAGAAAGTTTATAATTTAAAAAAAATGCATGAGGGCAAGTGACTCCTGCCTCAATCCCTTATATGGCACAATATCAGGTTAAAAATCTTAGTGTTCAAATAAAATACAAAATTTACCAACCTCACAGAGTTAGAGGCCCAGAGAAGTTGACTTTGTTGTCAGTATCAGAGGACTGGGTACTGGTTAATAAAATAAATGCACACCTTCAAGGATAGCTGAATGAGAAACAATTGATGAGGAAGCCTGGCTAGGTAAAATAACAGGCATTATATTAAATAATAGAATTAACAGGTGGCTCAAATAATTTAATTTCAAATGAAAAGTCAACAAGGTTTTTGTGAAAGGGAGAAACACTCATCATGAACTGCTGAGGTTCACCAAAGGGGTTAATAAGCATTAGTGTAAAGAAGATTGATCTACATCATATGGATTTACTTTCAAAAAGCTTTCAAAAAGATCCATTGTCAAATGCTTTTAGGAAAAGCATAAAGGAAATGACCTTCAAAGATAAAGACTAGATTAAATGTTGGAATGGAGAGGACAGGAATAAAATGAATAGTTAGTTCTTACAGCAGCAAAGTATAAGGTGTAAGTGGAACTCTCCAGGCATCTGCAGACTCAGGTGAAAAGAGAAAAGCTACAAGAGTGACATCTGCAGACAGAACTATGTTATTCAAGGTAATAAGATTGACCACAAAGAATTTCAGAAGACTTCCAAGACTGAGAAACTATGATGTGTTAGCACGGCAAATAAAAATTCAGTGCAGACAAATGGGAAAAGAACAAACCTAAACCTAAATTGCCATCAAAATGATGGTCTGATCATTACTAACATGAAGTTTGTTTCTACCTTTGTGAGAAACTGGCTAACATATAGAAATTAGTGATAATCCTGGGTAAGGACTCATGATCACTACTAGCTAAAACTTCCCTCTTTCATTAATGTACAGTCTAAAAAATGTAGAAGGTTCCAGGAGACAAGTTTCTAAAATTACAGTGTTTCCATTTTAGACAAATTATATGATGAAATACAAATTTGTGAAAAATGTAAGTTTTTTGAAGTTATCACTATAAAGGACAAAAATGTATTTGTACTAATTAACAATATACCCATAATAAATAGACTTAACTTCCAGACTGTTGTCTTTGAGAGGGTGTTGGTTTACTCTGTTCATGGAGTCTATCAAGTCATAACTGACATAAGTAAATCAATAAATAACAGCTTGATTGTACTAACCTGGAATGTTTCTGGGTAGCTTAGTATTAATAAGAAAATGTCCATTTGGATAGTTTGTTTTCCATGGAATAGCCAACAAAAACATTTGTCAATTAAAAGCTCACATTTTTGTCTGGCTATCAATGGCAATCAGACAAGGCCATTTGATTTAGGCCCTGCAAGTGGTTCCACATCTCAAAACTGTTTTAAGTTTAGTTTCCAGCACCAAAAGCATACCTGGATTCGCACAGAAGCAACTAAACATATATGGAAATTTTTGTCCCTTTCAATAAGTAATATTACCATTTTGAGGTTTTGATTGCTTGTGCTGAATTCAGGTTTTTTCACTACACCTGTTTAGTAGCACTTTTGTACTGCAGTCAACTGTTATTACAGTTGCTCAGATACAGCTGAACTAAATTGCTCTAAAGCTGTTTAAGTCCCCACTCACAGCTGCAGTGAGCTCACAGGAGTAACTCATCTGACCTGTGGGTCACGAGAAAAGCACTTCTTACACTTCAGATACAGATGCCAGCTATGCAGCTAAGACATGCTGAACTCATGCTGGGTAAGGTATAGAATCATTTAGGTTTGGAAAGACTTTAAGATAGAGTCCAACCATAAATCTTTAAGTCTGGCCATATAGCAAACAGGACACAAATAACTTGTACACAACATAACCATGCCATTACAGATTTCAATAAAAATGTATTTCCATTGTACTCTAACACTATTATGCACAACACATTCACTAAAATAGTTCAGTAGCTATGCTGAGCTTGGTGGGTTTTCCAGTCATTTAGAAGTTATGTAAATCTCCAGATGCCCTTTGGATCATTCCTACTAATCTTAGTTTGAAATGGGCCTACCAGTCTATCTTTGAAAAGAGCTAGATGCATTAGCTAAAAATAGAAGTTGCATGGCACTTTTCCATAGTAATTTAGAAAGAGTTATTTGTTCAGCTGTATTACTAGGTCACACAAGAAGTCTTCAGTTTGAAAACACTGCAAGTAAAATGCCTTACTTGTTTCCTCTCCCTCTTCATAATTTACTAATACATGTACAATTGAAGGAAATTAATTCCTTCAACACATAGATTTAAAAATGTAGAAAATTACGGGGGAAGTGGTTTTTATTTTGTATGGTTATGACATTTTAAATTAGTATTTATTTCCAAGTAGGCTTTAATAATGCCTTACTCATTTTTCAGTCAATTAGAGTTATTTACCACCAAATGAGATTCCATTTAATGCAACTTTTACCTACACATTTCCTTACAATTTGAGTTTAATAAAAATTCAATGAAACAGAGCTGCAACAACTAAGTATATTTAATCTAAGCTACCCAATTCTTTGACTTATAACAGAAAACACCCACTTGGCAAGTTTTAATTGTGGTAGCTATGGCATGAAAAATATAACACTTGCCAACCAGCCAATGTAGTAGTGCTGGCTTTCATACCTTTTCTTTTTCGCTGGAGAAATAAAAAAATAATAATCACAGGCCACACATCTGTATTTCTTTCCTGCAGTGCAATTAATTTTTTCCCCTCTCTTCTTCGTAAAATTTTTGACTTTCGTTCTTTCTAAAACTAGTCATCCTTTAACAGGCACTTCTTGCTCTAGGCCTTTGGAGACTTATTTATTGATTAACCTAAGATTTAGATGACTACTTTATAGTCCTTGTACCTTGAGAGACACTTCCCTAACATACTATTGTATCCTCTTTTACTTAGCACTTCCAGTGCCGTTTTCCCTACTGAATGCAATCTTATGACTGCTATACAGCAAGCCAGGGCTGATGGAAGTTAGTGTCCAAGCCCCATTATTCACATTTTTCTGAAACTTTAAAAGGACTCTTAATTGAATACTCTTGTAACAATGCCCCTGAGAAAACAAAGTAAGATTCCAAAAGCCTTTCCCTGATGTTACTGCATTGTCTGCACATGACTAAAACAACACTCATGAAATCTCTGCTTCTCAGCTTTTAGCACAAATTCCCTCTTCACCACAGTTAAATAATTGTCCAGAGGCTAGTTGGTATCATCTGGGAGGGACATAAAATAATCCCACCACAGGTGAAGGTTAAGCTCACCTTTTTCTTGAGACTGTAACAGTCCCTTGATGTATTTCAGTAGATTTGAACTTCAGCTTTTAAATTCCAACAAATCTAAAACCATCCTACTGCACAGTACCTCCAAGTGCTTTCACCTCACTAATGCTAAAAGCTTGCAGCTCTGTAACCTTGCACCCAAGCTGTTTTCCAAAGCCTCTGTGGCAGGCTTTTTCCCTTTGCTGTTCTGGTGCTGATACTCTTGTGCTGTTAGACCCTATGGCCAGCACATGCAAATCCCTAAAGTGCTATTACAGTGCTTCCCATAGGAAATGCTAAATAAAGTACTTTTTTTCTACAGTAAAAATCTGATTGTTCTTTAAATTTGTAGTGTTCATATGTGCTATGGAAAAACTTGATATATTTTCTTTTACAAACTATTATCTAACTTACAAAGGCTCAGGTAACTTATTTCAGTCATAAAATACCAGATTCTTCTGCATTCCACTAAGGAAAGTGAAATCATTTAAGTTACTCTAAAATATTGCAATTTAGACCATTCTTCAACCTGCTGTAACAACAATTGCATTAATGGGTGCAAGGCACAAGAAAACAGCATGGGAACCTCAAAAGGAAAATATATTGTGGTACACAGATTAAAAGACACAACTCCAAATTCAACATCATGAAGGGTTTATTGCTTCAGAAACCTGAAGTTTCTAATATTCCTCATACAAAATACTTTTTTTTGTCACGATACTTTAGCAGCATCTTCAGCTTTTCTAGAAATCCTCAATGATTCCAACATCTTCAGAGAGGGCACCTCCTTTCTGTTTCCTCAGCCAAGCAGGAAAGACAGCTAATTTGAGTACAAATGGAATAAATACTCAAGGGCAAATCTGTACTCAAAATATTTAGGAGGTGAAGAGGGTTGTGATTTTTTTGCCCTGCAATAGCTTCCAAGAAGTCTTCTGTAACTCAGCCCACCCTTATGGACTTTAGAAGACATAAATACCAAGTGCCATTCTCTGCATTTAGCCCTTTTGTTCACTATTAATCCAGTCCTTGTAATACCCTGTGTGCTGGGTTTGGCTGAGGTAAACATAAATTTCTTCAGAGTAACTGGTATGGGGCCATGTTTTGGATTTGTGCTGGAAACAGTGTTGATAATTTGAGGATGTTTCAGTTACTACTGAACACCGCTTGCCCAGCTCAATGTATAAAGCAAGGGGAGAAGTAGGATGGGAGAACATTCAAAGTGATGATTTTTCATCCCAAGTCACCATCACACACAATAGAGCCCTGCTCTTCTGGGGATGGCTGAACACCCACCTGCCTGTGGGAAGTGGTGCATGCATTCCTTGATTTGCTTTGCTTGCATGCACGGCTTTTACTTTCCCTATTCAATTGTTTTGATCTCGACCCACAAGTTTTCTGATTCTCTCTCCCATCCCAATGCAGGAAGGGGAGTAAGTCCCCCGCTCTGTGGGACTTATTTGCTGGTGGGGTTAAACCACAATACCCTACAATCTGCTAGGTATCACAGGAACACAACAACACGTGAAGCATGCTGTTACTTCCCAGAACTGTTGATGTTATCATGTTCATTTTTGTTGTTTAGTTAAACAGGACTAGCCACAGGCTTTCAGCACGAGCAGTACAACTGCACAAATGCAGAAAGCATTCAGCACCGTCTCCTGCCCTGCAGTTCAACCCCAGGTCCTCACCTCAACAAACCCTTCAGGTATTTTAAATGTCTACTCAGAAAACTAGGAAAAAAACCAGCTATTTGCCAATAACCAAGCATTTCCCCTTACATAAGTCTGGCAATAGCATAAGTATAGATTTCAAATTTCAATATTACATAAACAAATGCCAAAAGCATTCAACTCCACAAAAGTGGCAATAATGCAAAGTAATAAGTTTTTCTGGGCTATACATGGGCAGCCCATGTCTATGTGGCATACCTTCCAACCATGTCAGAGAAGAATTTGCTCCTTGGTGCTAAACAGGACCTTTCTGGAAGGAGCACTATTGCTACTGCCTGCTTAACACACACACAGTAGAAAGCTGGAATTGTTGCCGAGCAACCGTAGCTGTGCCATTGCTGCGTCCCCAGCTTGCCATCTCTCTCCTGCACATTCAGAATGGAGGAGGCTGGACTTGATGCCCTGGAGCTGCTGGCTATTAAACCTTTCTGCTTCTGTGGCACATGATTGTTATCATTTGTGATGTGTTTGCAGAACAACACATTAAGTGTCGTTAGATTAAGTGACAGATGTCTTCCTTACCTGTAAATCTTCTGAATATTAATTGTAATGATGACATACTCCTTCATTACCAGTCACAGTTCTTTGGAAATGTTCCTTGTGTCTATTAAGCAGTTTCAAATGTATTATTTGGCTACTGAAAACTGAAACCAGAAAGGAGCCGTGACATTCTTTTAACCATTCACAGCCTGATTGTGCCTAAGAAAAATCCTTCTTTCCAATCTAAATATTTGAAGTCATGCTTTGTCCAAATATATTTAGCAAATGCAATGCATATTGATTTATTGCTTAATTGTCCTCATATTCCAAACTAGACAGCATCCTTAGCTTTCTGTTATCTTTTGATTAGAAAAGTCTGTTAGAAAATTCATGAACTCTACCCATAGTTCTCATCCTACTGCATCAGCTCCTCTCTCCATTGCTGTATACTCTTTTAACTCCTTGTAGTATCCTACTGGTGATGAAAACAAAGGGTAGCTTTTTCCGTTTCCAGCAGGTTAGCTATCATCAGCCTTTTCTGAGATTACTTCAGCCACCTTACACTACAGTAACAGCCTGTCTCATGCAATTTGCTTCATGTTTTGATATTCAGTATCCAATGGTTTGCCTGCCACCAGTAAGCAAGTGGATACTTTCTAATCTGATTAAAGAGAGCTAATCATTGCTGAAAAAATTCAAGCCCAAAAGTCAGAAAAAAAATTTTCATTGGATACTGAAGAAGCAGTTCCATCTTTTTATCCACTTTTTCTTTCCAGTTCCTACACCTTAAGCATCTCTCTTTGCAGCTTTACATGCTTCCTCAGAAAAACAAAAATTATGTGTTTACCTTTCTGCCCCTGATCATTTTTATGTATGTTGCTGAATGTAGGATTTTTCTTAGCAATGACTTGCTGGGTTATAACAGGCGCAGCACACACTTGTGAATTCAGTGACTTACACCAATCTGCCTCTGGGAGAAGCTGAACCCATGGCTGCTTCTATATTTTGCTTGTTTCAGAAAAGAAACACTAATAAATTCGAAGCATTGTTTTCTACCAGGACCATACCAAAATCATGGCATATAGAATTAGGCTGAAAATTTATCTTTTATTGGAGAGGAGCGCATTTTATTTCTTTCAATACAATTACTGCCAAACAGTTTGCACAGTATTAAATATTTTCCTGTATTTTCACTGACACATCTGATATTTTTTCCCTGTTTATACTACTCTACACCTGGTCTTGAGCAATTATTAGTGTCCTAATTTTGTTTTCCTGGGTAAGTGCCAACACCTGAGAGATGTTTGTTGCATATTTCCATTATCATTTTACAAATCCACTGTACATCTGCTGCGGAGGCAGTGGAAAGGGAATCTTTCTTTCCACATGGGCTACTGCACCTGAACATCCCAAAATTTAAGGTAGAAGTGAAAAGGTTAACAATTATATTGATCTGTTTAATAAAAACTCCTATTAAGGCAGGTTACACTGCACAAGAGTAACACAGCTACTTTCTTGTCCTTAGTCATTAAACTGTGAATTGATCAAGTGTGGAAGAAATTCTCCTTCATCTCTATCTTATTCCACCCTATTCCTTGCAAAACATAGGCTGCTAAAATGTAGGAGGATATCTGGACATTTTTGGTCATTGAGAGGTTAGATCATCAATCCCTGTTCCAGACAGGAGAAAAAACAAGGCACACATGCTTACTAATATAGATTTCATTTCCAAGTTGCACAAAAGCAAAAGTTTCTAGCCCACGGAGGTGTAAAATGAAAAATGTAATCAAACTATACACTTTAAAAAAAGTTCTGAATACTTCATCTCATATCCACATATCCATGAAAGCTAAATGAAAAAGCAGCAAATTCCCAACTGAATAATCTATGATCAAAATTCAAGCAAATGTTAATAAGGAGAGAATGCTTCAATTTTTATCCTTAGCTCCACATATCGAATACCTAAATAATTACATTTTTAGTTCATCTATTATAAAACAAATAATAACCTTTTGGAAGTTTAAGTTATACTAGATTATATTACCACAGCATTAGGCTGATTCTATTTACTTGGAAATTTTAAGTTTTGGTAGGACAGTCCTTCTTTTAAACAAGTTACCTATGTAAGAAATAAGCACAATAACTTGTTATATTTGCAATTGTACAGAAATATCAGCCCAAATGATTTTGGAACGTGTCCTGGTAACTACTGTAAAATTTAAGAGTGAGGGGCATTTGTATTGCTTTAACATTAGGGAAATCTATATGGAATTCAACCATCCCTGGGATCTATCAATCACACACCCCTTCCAGGAAAAGGCAATCAAGTTAGCTACCTAACAGTGGAAGACCATACTGCAAGCCTTCTTGCTTTTAGATACATCGAGGACTTAGCCAAAACAAAGGGGAAACAAATAGTTTTCAAGAAATAGTTTCATTAACTGCGTTAACCATTGAAATAATGTTGTATAACTGTGTGTTCTGACTCAATAAACCTAGTAACAATCAGAGTAGAGCTGAAAGCGACACACTTCCAGTGTGAGGTAGGAAACGGGAACTTGCAGGATATATTATTCCTCCTCTTTACTGCAGGACTCAAGAGCATCCTATGTCACTGATCCTGAAAGATCAACCTTAAGTGTTTTCATACCTGACGTGTTGTCACGAGGCATTACCACCAGAAACAGCTGCCCTCTTAAAGTTACAACAACGTGTAGTTTGGTTATAAGCAACAAAAGTTTGTGAATTTCAGCAGAGATAAAAATACCTTCTCAGAGGAGGTAGCAGGGGAAATTATCTCTAGTTATCTCCTATTACGAGCGCATACCTCCCCAAAACAGAGGGAGCCCCTTTGCCCGCTGCCCCGCACTCAGCGGGTCCGTAGGCGCCGGTGGCTGCCGCCCGCAGCCCTTGCGGGGCGCATTTTCCCCGCAAGGGACAAGGAGCAAAATTCCGGAGCAAAAATTACCAGAGCAGTCGCTCTGTAAGCCCCCTTCCCACGCAGACTGAGAACGCAGGAAACTCCACACCCCGCACGGGTGACCTGCCTCGGCGTTCCCGGCCCGGCCCCACCGCGCCCCCGCCCCGCTCCGCCGCGCCCGCACCTGCGTGTCCGCACCGCCCTCAGGCGGGGCCGGGGGCTCAGCGGGCCCGGGCGTCTCTGCCCTGGAGCCAGGGCGGGCGGGAGCGCGGCCGGCCGGGCCCTGGGGCTGCCCCGCCGCTGCCTCCATCGCCCGCGGCGTTGCCACGGCGAGGGGCTCCCGCCGCTGGGTGGGCGTTCTTTCAACTTCCCCTTCCAGCCCGAGGTCAGTCCCTGTTCCCCATGGAAACGGGCTGCCGCTGTTGTGGGTGGCTGGGAGATTTCGCGCACGGCGAGACCGACGCCAACTGTGCAGCGACGCTAAATTCCCCGGGGGTGGACAAACACGCGAGGGATCCAGCATCCAGCCCTGCCCGCTCCCCACGGCCGCCTTCCGGGCGGCCCAGGGAGCCCCCGCCGCCTACACCCCTCCGGCCCCGCCGCTGCGGCGGGGCGTCACACCTCGCTACAGCCCTAAAAGCTGAAAACTTGTATCAGGAACAGCCTTAGTACTCCAGACATTGCTACGTTATCTCACCTTTAACATCTCGTTCTCAGTAAAACCCAGATGGATGCATTTATGCAGCCCTCACACCTGGCCTTACTGGGGGAGGCAGGAGAGCTAAAAGCTTCGAACGCTGCTATTTTAACTGCATGGGGAAAAAAAAAAAAAAAAACCAAAACAATGATATTTAATACAGCCGGATGCTACAGGTGCACATAATACACCTTGCTCCTAATTGGATAACACAGAGAGAGTTGCCCTCTTAAATGACCAGAGAATCAACGTATCAGGTTTCCAGCATTCCCTACTCCCAGAATGTAGCAGTGAAAATAAAGAGCTCACTGACAGTCTGTTAGACATACTGATCATTCATGTATAAATCAAATTCTAAATGTGTTCATAAACAAATCTGTCCCCAAGAAAATTTCTTTCTCCTTAACTTCTCACAGAGGATACAAGTCAGGGTGGTAATCACACTGTAGAAAATGGTTACAATTCATACAAAAAAGTACTGAAAGCTGTCTAAGATTAAATATACATGAAGGACAGACTAAATATGTACAGCCTGACACCGAGACATCAGCAGCTTTTGTTCACCCACAATCAGTGTCAACACATTCATGGGAACATGAAAGCTAAATACTAGTCGTAGAGCACAGATAATTCAGGAGCAGAAAACCTGAAATTCTTCACAGAAATGTGTAAGAAACACAATGCCCGGGCTTGAGGTTGGTATTTCACCTTGAAATGTATTTCTCTTCTGCTCCTTTTGATGTAATTTAAACTCTGGACCAGATAGTGTCCTCCTAGTTTTTTATGGGAACATGCACACAGGGCTGCAAAAGACCTGCAGAAACCCATGTCTCTGCCCAACAATTCCTAATCATCCCCTAACATGATTTTTCCACCTATTCTTAAAAATCTCTGGAAGGCAAAGTCTACACAAACCTCCCAGGCGGTATGTTCCAGTTCTCCTTTACCAATTTCATTAATTTTTTTTACTGATATCAATTATTACTTCAAAGTACACTTTCTCTCATCTATCCTTCAGTAACTAGACAGAAAAAGTGACCTTTATAATAATAGTTTTTATGTGTTTATTGTGGATTAATTCTAGTAGACAGTTAAACCCCACACAGCCACTTGCTCACTGCCCCTCAGTGGGACATGTTTTCTCCCTCAATTTTTTCTCTCCTAGAAAGAAGTGAATTGTTTCACACAAAAGCTATTTATTTCATCATTCCCTTGGAATTCGTAGGTTCTGTTCTTTATGATTTTCCAGTTTGTCTGTACTGTTGCCAAAATATGACATGCAAAACTGGGCATAAAACTCTTCCACTGGCCTTAGAAGCCACAGGGCAGAAAAGAAAGTTTTCTAGTGATGGTTTGAACCAAAATTTTAAAAACGCTGCCAGATATTTTTTTTTTTTACTTTGTATTATTCAATAATCACTTTGTCCCCCATGGGATCTCACATATAATTTTCTGATACACTTTTGCATATTGATATTTATTCCCTTTTATACTTGTTAATTTGACTTTCTTGAGTACTTTCCTGAATTTCTGAGCTTTTTTTTTCATGCTCTACTTCTTTAATTAATTAAAACTAGTTTGAGTTTCATTCCCATCCTCCGATCTACATCTGGATCAGCTCTCCCAGCCTGGTACTGTATGTGAATGCAAATTCTCAGTTCTCTCAAAAAAAATGTCCTGAACAGTCAGGCTCCTTTAAAACTTCATGTAGTATCTTCACAAAGTTTCTCTGAAAATAATTTACATCTTGTCTTGAGCACAGTCTTTCAAATTGTTGCTGACCTCCATCATGTTGATTTAAACTAGATCATATCTGTTTCATTTCTTAAAAAATGTAAAAATGTGTCAAAAACTGCTAAAAATTAGGGGCATGCTAGAGGTTTCCAATAGGTAAGTATATAATGTCAAGCAAATAAACTATCAAGGAAGGTAATTGGATTGATTTGAACAAAAATTATTTTTTAAATCCATGTGGTACATTTTCTTCCCCATTCTTGTCCCCTGAACTATTGGTAAATGAGAGCATAATAGTTTGTTCTAATAATCTTGAAAATTCATCATCCCTCATTTTTAAGGAAAACTGTGACCCTGAGACTCTGCCCATTGTTAAGTAGTGCTCCAAAAAAATTATCTTGTCTGGGAGATTGTTCTCAGGATTCAAAGGTATATTTAACTTCCTGTTGACTTGAATAACTCTAAATTGTATAAATATTTCACAGTATTTTTTAATCTGATGCTTTCCTATTCTTTTTCTTATTTTTTGCAGCCTTGTCATATATAATACTTTATAAAGACCAAAGAAAAAGTTACTACACATTGTGATCTTCCCTAGGCTTCACACAATTCATTTACTCTATCTTTTAATCATTCTTCATGACTTCTTATTTTATCCCTCCACAGTTTGCTTATTATAGACATCTCTGCTCATTCTTAGAACTGATAATCTCCATATTACTCTTTTTTAACTTTCAGGACAAACACATCTTAGCAAAGACATCTCACTGAGATTTTAATATAATTGAGGATACTGAAGGTGCCACTGCAACACAGAACAACAGAAGAACTGAAGCTGAAAAGGATCTCTGGATATCATCTAGTCCAATTGCTGTTTAAAACAGGATCAACCTGGAAAGGTTGCCCAGCACTATGTTCAGTCAAGTTTAATATCTCCATACATGGAGACTCCACAACTCTGAGCAACCCATTCCACTGCTTGAACACCCTCAAGGTAAGGGTTTTTTTCCTATGCATTAGTGGAATTCCCTGTGTTTCAGTGTGTGCCCAACTGTTAGGCTGGTTAAGCACAACTTCCCCTTCTTAAATCCATGCTGAAATATGACAAAGGCACAAAATTCTCAGACTTTTAGAACTGATAGTCATGCCATTAGGTAACCTTGTTTCAGCAACATAATTAGTACTTACATTTAGTATATAGAGGGCTATATAGGTGAGTATGTTCAAGAATATCTCAGAAAGCCTCAATCTCCATTACACCTTGGTCCCTCAATTTTCTTATGCCACTTTTGACTTCAGTCGCATCTGTTATTTACTTGACACTATTCACCTCAGTCACTTATTCAAGCCTGCCTGTCACTCAATCAGCTCCTTTCAGCTCCTTTCAGTAGCCCTTCACTCCTGTCAACACTCAAGTTAGTCAGCTCCTTCAGGTGGACCTGCTGGGCAATCACCTACTGCCCCTAGCATTTCCCTCAGCTCCACTAATGACAAAGTGTCTGACAGAACTGGTGTCCAAAACAATTTGTACAAAAATTTCTTTTGAATTTCAGACTGTTAAAAAGAAATGATACTTATAAAAATAGAAAAGCAGTTCACTGAAATAGTTATTCATACAAGTTTCTGTAACTGAAGATTAATGTGCATTTTTACAGGTATTAGCTATATGAAAGTTTAAGCATAGCCGTGTTCCAACTTAAGTTATAGCAAAAACAGCATTCCAGCTGTTGCTTGACTAATTCTGTGTGGAATGAAAGGATTATTCACATATCATGCTCTTACCTGTGTGTCTAAATAAACCCAGGATAATGCTTTCAGGAATATCTGCAGATTTTGATATTCTGGTTCCAAAGGTGGTCACAAGATACCTTGGGAGAGAAAAGAAGAGGACAAGCTTATGTGATATTTTTGCATAATACTATCCCAGGCTCTGACCATCTTCAGTTTAGGCAGTTTTTAGAGCCTATTGTCATGGTGCCACCATGACACATCAGCCAAGACAGTAGCGGCCCCCTGGAAGGTGTTGGCAATGCCTGGCAGCCAAACGCAATCCTGCTGCTTCAGCCAGGAGCTGGGCAGCCAAGGAGCACTGGGGCAGCCCCAGTCCTGGCATTGGGCACCTCCCTGGGGACAGGAATAGACCAAGACCAGGTTTTGTCTGCTTAGAAAATCACGTTGTAAGTCTCTTGCAAATCCTTCTCTAGCCTCCCACTAACCCCATGCAAAGCTGTTGAATCCACAGCATTGTTCAGCAAAGGGATCCACAGGTTTTCTGCCTGTTACCTGAAGAATATCTTTCAACTATCTGTTTTGAACCTGGTTTTGATATGAAAAACATGGTGAACAGTCAATCCCTATCTGTTTTCCCCATGCCATTCATATTTTTGTAAACTTCTACCATATCTTGCTCTGCAGAAACACCGCTTCTCCAGCAAACTCAACCATTCTCCTTATGGAAGCCATTCTAGCCCTTTGATCACACTTCTGCCCTTCTCTTCCCTTTTCTAATTCTTACTTATCTTTTGAAATGGAAGAACCATAACTGCATAGGATATTCAAGGTGTGAGCAAACAACTTATACCGTGTTGTAATTACATTTTCCATTTTGCTCTCTATTTCCTTCCTGCAAAATTATACTGTGTTCTTTGTTTTGCTTACTGCTACTGAGCTCTGTGATGTTTTTGTGTAATTCTTTATTATAATTGAAGGGGTTTAGTTCTCAGTGATAATGTTTTAGGATCCAAATGCTTTTAAGGGCTGATCTTGGACAGCAGATAAGTCTTCTGACAGGATAACACAAAAGTAACACATCAGTGGATACTGCCTCACTTGGTAGCATTGGAATCCATTCATCTTCCCCTAGCAATACACCAGAAGTAATAAGTATTCACCCAGCATGGATAAAACCCATAACAACACCTACCATGGCTTTGTAAAGCACTGAAGATAAATTTTGAACAATACCAAATAAAAAAGTATAAGATCACAGTGGGGGACGAAAGAAATACATTATTGTACACATCCAAACCCAAAAGTTCATAGTTTTGTGAGTTAGCCTGTGACATATTGGGTTCAAAAGTTGGACTTGGTGATCTCAGAGGTCTTTTCCAACCTAACTGTGATTCTGTATTGAAAACATTGTCAGGGTTTTAAGACAATCGAGAATTTCAAATCTTATTCTCATTTACATTAACACCCTTTTACTCAAATCCAGCATAGCACTTTGGTCACTTCTATCTGACTTAAAAGATTCTGTGAACCCTCCAAAAAATTATAGTAAATCTGCATAATCTGAGTTTTCTTTTTTTTGCATAAACCAGCCACTAGAGGGGGAGATAATCCCAAACACTCATATATATCTAATCCTAGCTACCGGAACTTCTACATTTAACTCTGCTTGATAATTATTACCATGACTACAAGTCCAAAATTATTTTTTTTTAATTTACAGTACAATACAATTATTCAGCTACAATGAATTACACTGCATTATTTGTTATTAGGTTATTATTAATTATGAAGCCCAGCAGATGAATCAGGAGTGCCTGGCCAGAGCGAAGGCCTTTCCTTAGAAGGCTCTGTCTATTTATTCAGTAATCAACAGATCATATTTTTAATTTATATGTAAAGGTGATTTAATTTTGAGACTGTAAGGTTCAGCAATCTTCCTTTAAAGAATCTTAAATTTGTGGTAAATTCAGCAATCACTAATTCTTACAGATCACAAAACCATGGTATGTTGTGCTCATACACTAGTACCCTTATTGAGACAATAAGAAAGCATATTATGTATTCAAGCAGTTCGATTATGACACTTACAATTTATTAATCAAACAGAAAATCAATCTGTGCTATCTGTTGTGAGCATAAGAAAAATCCCAGTGATTTGTTCATGAACATAGTGACAGTATTGATCACTCCACCTTGACTCAGATCAATGTCTCTATAGCTGTTGCTAGCCCAGAGTCAAAGTAAGGCAGACTTATCCTGCGTTGTATCACAAAGCAATCAAGAGCAATGGTTCTCCATAGAAGAGGCACATAGTAATTATCCACATCTCTGAGGTAATAAACACTGTCAAACACAAACCAGCTATGATAAAATCTTCATCTGTGGCAGCCATGGTCACACTTGATTATGGGCGGAATAACTTTGTATTTTATTGTGATTTGTTAGGCAGATTTGTGAGGCTGACATGAGATAGTATGTTATTACAATTCTGAAAAGGCAATCTGTCAAGCAAAACTAAGGAAGGTGTGCCCCAGCAGAGACCTGTACATCCCTGTACCAGCTCCAGGAATTCCCTGGTCTCACTTGCTTCCCCCATCGATCACAGAGGGGAAACGACAGGCCTGCAGAGACTGATTATCCTCCACAATAGCAATTATAAACAAAGTGAAGAAATAAAAGAACATTTTGTTTCTTTTAGTATTTCACATGGGTGGTCAGGGAGAACCACAAACTGAACTATTATTGGGTTTTTGTGACTTTTTGCTTGGGTAATGTAAGCATACAAAACTACTCTATGTTATACCTGTACATAAACCAGTAATTTACAAAGGGATTCATATTATTTAATAATATATACATATAAGCATAAATATACATTGTAATAATATATTCTCTTGGGCATGGCTGTCAGGTAACAAAAAACAGTGTACATTCATTTCTCAGAAGAAGAAAAATCAATATTGAGAAAATGACATATCAAGACAGGAGGTCTAAACAATAATCATAATGAGATATTATAATTGTGGTATAGATCAAACGGGCAAGAATGGGAAACTGGAAATAGAAGGTGTAGTGGTCAGCCTCAGAAACAGGAATTTTTCAATGAAGAAAGTTTGGGCTTATAGGGAGATAAATAACTCATGAAACATATTTTTAAGAACAGAAAAGGAAACTATGCTGTTGTTAGACTTATCAATCTGACCTCTTTTTAAAAAGCAACAAATGAAAACTTTATTCCACTTTTCTGAAGGCAGAAGACCAAGTGACCAGTTTTCCCATGCACTTTGGTGGTAGTGTGTGCTATGCTGAGTAAATGTGACATTGTAGGAGTGTAGAGCATTGACAACAATTTAGAGAAGCAGCAATGCTGTGGGAACACGTTCTTCTGTCTCTCCTCATGAGTTCTCTGCAAAGGAGAAACAAACAGCTGGGGGAAGGAGATGCCATAGAGCAATGGGGGCAACAGAGGAGGACTGATCCAAAAGTATCCTTGCTGACAAAGATGAGAGGAAGAACTGAAATCAAACGGTATTTTTCATGAGGGGTAGAAATCCTTTTAATTGGCAAAACTGTCTGGTAGCTGGAATGACTAAATGTTATGTAATATAAGGGTCTGCATGCAATTGCTTTCCAGCTGCTAAAGGAAATCTTTAAAAAATGAAACATATCAAATTTTACCAGAGGAAAAGGATTTAAACATTTAAACCTGGCTGTGACCAGGCAAAGAAAACCCATCACTAAAATCTCGATTCTTTGTTGCCAAAGAAGGTCATACCAAAACAAAGCAAAGAGAACAGGGTACTGGCTAAAGTGAAACTCAAGAAACCTCCAGAAAGTTAGACTTTACCTGGAGATAATTTACTGAAAGTCGCAGAAAGGAGTTCATCTTTGACAACTCAGATTGCTTTTGAAAAATATAGCTGAGTAACTGTGCTCCTAATTTGCCTGGTCTTTTAGTGCCCTTTTGCCTTACAACCTTCATAAAAAGCTTGTCAAAGACCTCTTTATGAAGTAGATAATTAAATATTGTAGGGGTAAATTATTTGCACAGATAAAGAACTAGCTTGGCAGAGAGCACTAGTGTAAAATAAGAGTTTGTGCTAAAGAAATACGAAGAGCTGTTTGCCACAGAGACCAGTAACGGCTGGGAGTGACTTCATTCCTCGCATGCACATCTTTGGCCAGGGTGAGGGAGAACGGCTGTAAGGGAGCGGAGTCTGCTCATGACACATAACTGGGCAGACATTCAGCACAAAGGAAAAGAGTCATAAGGATAAGAAGGTCTTGGACAGAGCAAGAGCAACAGGATATGATTTAGTGTGCTTGAACCGGGAGAAATGGTGGTATTAGAGACCAGATGAATAAAAATGTAGCACTGCCCTGACATTGTGCTTCTTACTGACTTTTTACTGACTAAGTATAGTGAGAGAACAGGACTATTGGTGCTGAGGCAGGAAGTTTTCAAGTGTTTAGCACTAGACACAACTCAGGGCAGATACAGTATTCTCCAGCAAACTTCCAACTTTTTTGAGCAATATTACAGATGTAAGCCTGATTTTTTTTTTCAGTAGCAAAGGCCAGACCACAAGAAAACATGATGCAGGAGGGTGAGCAAGTTCTCACTGGATGCTTTGGAATAATATTTATTTTTTATATATCTAATATATTACACAGATGAGGCTACACCAAAACTGAGCAAGATGTTAAACTAAAAGCTTAATATTGAAGATGCTACCTTGAGGTTGAAGATTGTATAGCTTTGGTTGTTTAATTTTATTTAGCAATTTAACTTTGCTATTTAACAACTGTGTGTAGAGCATGTGCTGTGGACTTTTTAAAGTTCATTGTTGTGCCACAGAGGCATCTTTGTTCATATTTTTAGATCTTCCAAATATTTGTTTACACATTTCTTGTGGAGGACATACCTTCTGTAATACTGCTTCTGCATCAGCCCACTCCCAATTTATTTTAGTATCCCCCAGCTGATGGGGGACAGATGGGTGAGGGCTGGGAGCAGAGGAATGTTGCCCTGCCTCTGACGGCTGTGGAAGCTATGCAGCTCACCTCCCCCAGACAGCTCTCAAGAGCTTTTGGGAAAGGGGCCAACGTAACTCTTCTGGTCACCAAAAACATTAGAGATCTACAAACGACTCAAGAGGAATCAGCTTTCTGTCTTGCATAGTGAAGTACAGGTCACTGAGAAGCTGTTGCTGAAGATTCCCGTCCCAGAAAGGTTGTGTAATATTGAGGGAACCAGCACACTTTACTGCAATTATGCAACATTAATTTGAAAAGTGGTGTGTAGTTTGTGCTGCTCATAAACTTTTCCTACAGTTCCCATCTTCATCCTGTCTAGCTGTGGAATTGAAATTTCAATTCTTGTCTCAGCAGACTGGACTGCATGTCCAGTATGAGTCCTTCCCATGGGCTGCAGTTCTTCATTAACTGCTCCACCATGGGTACCTTCCATGGGGTACAGTCCCTCAGGAACAGGCTTCTCCAGTGTGGGATCCCCTGTGGGATCACAGCTCTGGCCAGCAAAACTGCTCCAGTGTGGGCTTCTCTCTCCAGGGGTCCACTGGTCCTGCCAGGAGCCTGCTCCAGCATGGGCTTCTCATGGAGTCACCCTCTCCCTCTAGCATCCACTTACTTTGGTATGGGGTCCTCCACAGGCTGTAAATGGGTCACTGCTTGCCTGTGGACCTCCATGGGCTGCAGGGGCACAGCTACCTCACCACGGTCTGCACCACAGTTTGCAGGGGAATCTCTGCTCCAGTGTCTGGAGCACCTTTTCATCTGGGGGTCTGCGGAGATGTTTCTCTCACGTATTCTCACTTTTCTCTCTGACTGTTCTTGTGCAGCAACTTTTCCCCCATCTTAAATATGTTATCCCAGAGGTGCTTCCACCATCACTGATGAGCTTGGTCTTGGCCAGTGGTGGGTCTGTCTTGGAGCAGGCTGGCATTGGCTGTTTTGGACATGAGGGAAGTTTGTAGCAGCTTCTCAGAGAAGCTGCCCCTTGTAGCCTTTCCCACCCCACTACCAAAACCTTGCCAAACAAACCCAATACAATTCCACAGACAGGGCAGTGAGCAGAAGAGAGACCTCTGAAAGCTTTAGTCCATGCAGACCATTTAGATGTAACAGAAGACAACACGAAGGGAAAGACTCCAACTCCCACAGCTTTCTTTGGGAAATGTGGATGATCTCAAAGATACATGCTGTGGAAAGTTGTGAATTTAGAAAACAGTGAGTTTTAATGTAGAAATTCTTCTAAAGCACTGTTTGCAAACTTGGTTTATATTCAGTGATTCAAGCACTGTATTATGCTTACAAGTGAGTTTTTCTACCTATAATGAGTATAACATATTCAGTCTTTCTGAATAGAAGGATGGAATGATTCTCTAGGGAAAAAAACCCTAATATGAATGCAGGCAGCTGTTAGTTCCCAGTATGAGGACATGCATATCATGCCTGCCTCTGTTCCAGATCATGGCACCCACCAGTGATGGTAATTGATATAATCCCAGGCTACAATTAGACCAGGTTCACTGGGAGGGTCTCATAATTCTGAACTTTCAGACCCCTCAATAAATCTTTTTAGGACTTGGACAAATTCCTGGTTGACACTTCCCCTGTTTCTCCTGTATTCTCTGAAAAGCCAGCCAAAGGCAGCTGTTTCCACTGCTATGGTGGCTTTGTCCTTTGACAAAAGGGCTCAAACAGAAACTCCTACTGGCTGGCTGCACAGACCCACAAGTATTTCTGCCTCCTTTATGACTATGGAGGGAGTGGAAGATTCCCCTGCTTTCCGTCACAGCTTCTCCCTTTGGCGAGTGTGTAGAGACAGCAGTACAATGACCTGGGGAGAGGACAATGTGAGGTCCAGCAGAAAGGAAAGCTGATGGGCTAATGACAGCAGATCATCCAACACATGTTTAGTGGGAAAGGAAATTTATAGAAAAGATTTTGTGAAACAGGAGGAAATCATTTGGGAAGGGAATAAAAGGCTCAAAATCAGAAACAAAAATAGAGAAGGAAAGATTTCCTTCCTCACATCTCTCATGGTTCCCATGGAGAAGAAAACATTCAGATGCTCCATACCACCAAACTGTAAACACACTGGAAATCAAACACTTGCTGATATGTAGTTCTCACAGTCATAGGACCTTTTTCTACATCAAGAATGTAAAAACACTGCTCAAAAGCTAAAAATTGTGTATCAATCTCTTTTCAGTTTGTGTTTCTAGAAAATGTTTTCCAGAAAGCTGGGTAAGTGTGAAACTCTACTATTAATGTGTACATTAATGAGTAGAGTCTCTAGTACTACTACTCTAGTACTACTGCTACTACTCCTCTACTCTTCCTGAGTCTCTAATACTCAGGAATACTGATACGAAGTACATAACCATAATAAAACAAAGCTTACATGAATAATAATTGGTCATTCAATTTGTCTTATAGTTGCTGCTATTAACATCACTTCTGTTTTTCTACTTGAATTATTTGTTATTCCCTAGACTAAGACTGCTTTGAAAATAAAAATTGAGTCTTGGTGAATTTAATATTAATACCTTATTATTAACCAGCTAAGATCTTCTTTATTTGTCTGGAATGCAAATACATATTAATAATGTCAGTATACCTTTATTACTATCATTACAATAAAACACTCCATTAAATATAACAGTTTGTTCACAGGGTAGTACCTGGGGATAAAGTGTGTAGATGTTTGATTATATTAACATTTTATATAAAGTGTTTAGAGGCCATAATTTGTTGTATAAATGTTCTTGAATATTAATGAAGTGTTGAAGGCTGCAGAACTGACAAACGACTCACATGAAATCCAAATACAGAACCGAAATCCATGGGCAATTCCTTTTCATAATTCTCTTCAATTTTCCGGGAGTAGACCTGTGAAACTATTCACTGAAGAGCAATATCTCAAACTGAGGGGAACACAGGCTTTGCATACAAAAACACTTAGAGTTTACAAATACTCTGATATGAAAATAACAATATATAGTGTATTTATAGAGCGGACAATGCATATATTGGTCATACAATTAAAAATCTGATTTCAGTGTTTGTGACTGACAGAAATATAGTGTAAACCAGAATTGTTTTGAAGCCTGACATCTGTCATATGGCTCTGTGTGTCAGTCTGACCAAAAGCACTGTTCTAGAAATCCCATCACTACATAAAGCCCCACCCAGTGATCTGAAGTATTCTGAGACTATGTAACATATAAGATAAAGAAAGCAAGTCAGTGACTAATAAAGGTATTTTTTCTGAGTTCATATAAGTTATATTCTGTAATGCTAAGTTAACATTTCTGTTTGGCAGCAGTAGAAGGACAAAGCAGTAAATTTGCTAGGTTTCTATTAAGCTTTCCTTATTGTTCTTTCACTGGGACAGGAAAAGAAAACTAGTAAGTTATCGTCTCAAATTGCGCAAGCAATTACATTCTTTGAAAACCATTATCTGCATGAAATCTTTCATGGCAGGAAATTACAAACAGAAAGAAATTCCTTCACAATGAGAGAAAAGTCCAGACTACTTTCAGTACTTGTTTTAAAGTACAAAATGTGTCACAAAAAATTGATTCAGTAGTCACTGTGATTCCAGATACCTGTCTTGACAGTAGACTGATTCCTTTATAAAGAGCCTAAGGGTATTAGGTAAGGAAAAAGAGAATTGTCTGAAATACTAACAAATAAATTTTCTATTAGACAATCTGTAATTTCTCACAAGTGATCACTGAAGAGAAATACAGAGAAAACAGAACAGGTGATCATACATGCATTCCTAGTTCATACTTTAAAACAGTGTTGTGAAACACTGAGAAAAAATGCCTGACCATTCATGTCAGCATTTATGACAGGTTTGGAAACATTTGCCTAACAATAATACTGGAGCAGAAACTTTGGTTCACACTGACATAGAAAAGAAATCAAGCAACCAGTCGATATTACATTGTGACTCAATGCAAACTATGTTAAGTGGCAAAATACAATTTAGAAAACATAATGGCCTAAATTCTAAAACTTACTTTTTTTCCAGTGGACTTTTTAAAGCCATATGCTTAAAATGATTCATCTGTAGGTTGATGATTCATGTTGAGAGACTGATTTTTGTGAAAAAGAAAGAAATACAGTAACTGACATCTTACTATCTTGATAGACAGAGAACAGAAGCACCTGACAGGAACAATACAGGGAAGAAATCACTGATTGCTTACATGCTGAACAAGATCATTTACAGCCTGTTTACACTAGCTGGCAGGATGATCTCTTTTACCTTTCCTTGCAATATCCACTTTTGGTCGTACCATTTCTGGAAGCTGCTGAAATCCATCAGCTCCTCACTTTGTAGAAAGATTGTATGTTAGATGTATACAGTGTACTTAGCTCAGTGAATTTACTGAAGGGCAAAAACCAAAACTATCAAAGTAATAGTTCATAAGTGCCTCTGGATGAGCCCTCCCCAAAATATGTACCTTTTAGCTCTATTCAAAATAAGTAGAGAAGACTGAAGGGAGGGGAGAGGTGAGGAGTTCAGGCTGCTGCAGATAGTCAGAGACTGTCTGACCTCCCTGAGCTCCAGTGGGATATCCCAAAGAACTCCATGTTTCTGAAGAAAAGAAACTTTGTGATCTTCAGAGCTGGATCACATCCTCATCTGCCATGCTGCAAAGGCAGTTACTCACATGATACTTTTAAAATAATAACAGCAAAAAATAAGAATGCCATACATATAAAATATCTCATATATCAGCTTCATAACATTGCGGATTTTTTCCAAAGTTGAAATAGTCCTTGCTGTATCAAAGAAACGTATATGTTTTAGCTCTTTTCTTTAAGCTGATTCTCTAAAGATGATAAAATTAGGAAGTCAGCTCAGTTTGCACTTTTCCTTCTCGTGTTGCTTTTACATAGCAACAACCTCACCTCCTTTCCTGGCTGTAATAATCTCACTCTGCCCTTTCTGACCCTGTCTGCCAGTACCTGCTATTACCTTTTCTAATAGCGCTGCAGATTGCTAGTAGTCGTAAATTGCACTTTTTACACTTAATCGTGACTTCTTTGATTCATTTCTGTCAATGGCATAATTTAGATCTTTTTTACAACCACAAGGGTTGTCTCAGTGTCCAAAGGAACAGATATTTTGTCAGGCTTATTTCTTACCCAATTATCAAGCTAGGATAAAAATGAGAAAACAGTGATTTTCTGTGCCACCTTTTCTTTTTTATGTTGACTTTCAGCAACCTTCATGCCTGTCGCACTGTATAGCAATTTTTTTTCGTCATTTATTTAAATTCGAAGTTGCAGGGAAGGCAACTAAGCTAATTCTGAAGGAATGCATTCCTTCCATCTGCTTGGTCAAACTCTGCCAGCAAGAAATGTCTCTTTCACACCTGTATTAACAATAGTTTAGACATATGTGTTCTGCCCTCGTATCAGCAGAAGCTTACCTTTCCATGGACGTAATTAACTCGATCTGGCCTGTGGCAAAGAACACAGCAGGTATGTCAATCTCTATGTGGCTGAACTGGCTAATACTCGTCTCTTCATGATGCTGCCTGGACTTGGGAGTGTACACTCAGAAAACACTCTATTTTCACGTTATGCTTTTGGGCTTTCTTGGAGATAGCGACTTCTGAATTGAAACCAAGGCATTGAAGATGACTGCATTTGAATGCTAGGAGTGCTAAAGTACTGAACGTAGAAGTTATCAGTTATATTTGTTGTTTTGTCTCATACAAGTTTCCAGAACAACAATGAATTAGGTGTTTGTACTCATTTTATATATGCAACTTTGTTTTGCAAAAACACAAAATTACCCTGCTATTTGGGAGATAAGGCAGTAAATAAAGTCCTGAATTTCTCATCATGAAGAGGTATGATGCACAAATATTCATGCTATTGGATATGCTTTGTTATGACTGACTGAAAATGCTGGGAAAAGTGGAGCTAATGGGTGAAAATGATAGCTATATTGAGTTGGCCCTTGTCTTCTATAACTGGTGTCCACAGTCTATGCCTCTACTGTTCTCTTTGCTTTCTCCTGAGGATGACACCAGTGCAGACATGGCAATGTGAAGTATCAAGACAGTAATTCATTTATACTTTCATTCATTCATTCATTCATTCATTCATTTTCATCTTTCCATTTATCTGTCCATCCGTCTATCCATCCAATGCAGTGTGTGCGGCTCCAGGTGGCTGGCACAGCCCAAGGAACTGAATAGGGAAGAGGAATCAGTGGGTATGGGACGGGAACTGGCACCATTACCAAGGAAAAAACCTCCTGAAACAAATACTCTCAGTACACAGGCTTAAACAAAACATCACATTAGTAGTAAGGGAACAAATGTATGTGATTGTGATGAGTGTTGGTACTCAGTTAGTATGGGAAAACTTGAAAAAATTAACTTCAAAAAAAACCCCAAAGAGTTTGAATAATGAAAGCCTTGTAATTTATTCAAGGGCTCAAAAATAGAGGAGATGTTTCTGATAAAGGAAAGAGATTATCAGAAGGACATAGCTCACTTCTCTGGCTCTGCTGTCTTCTCAAGGGCTGCAGAGAAATGCAGGAGGTTTTTTAATCGTAGTAACTTTGTACTGACACATGAGCTGGGACACAGGTACAAAGGCACTTTTAATCCCATCTTTTCTGTTAATAAGCAAGACTACAGTCATTATTTAATTTGCATATTTAGGAAATGATTGTGTCCTTCTACAACTACAAATATTTCATTTATATACAAGAAGGCCTTTATTTTTACGTTTTAAAATCTGGTGGAACAGTAATTCCACAGAATGTGGAATATTAACAGGGTTAAGCACAACTAAGAAAGATTGTTTATTTCTTTAGGCTGTTGAATTAGATGGACACATATCACATAATACATATCATTTGAAGAAAAAGAAAAAAGGGAAAACTGGACAAAGGGCTACACATTTGATACATATTTTATATTTATACATTTTTTTACGTTTTTATTTCAGAAAGGCTTCGTCAGGAAGCAAAGGAAAACACGGGGATAAAAGTGTAAGTGCAGCAGTGCTCATTTATTTAAACAGGTACCTCATTTTGTAACTATACTTCAGGTTATAATTAGTGGTTTTAATATGATATCTATCATTCAGAGAATTATGTATCAAATATTATGATCACATATGTTATATAGCAAATATCACTCATATTCTCTGCTTGCAAAAATGAAAGAATAGAAAACTAGAACTATGAGATAGATAGATAGATAGAGACATAAATACAAACATGATATTTGAGATCTATCAAACAGCAGATGCTTTCTAAAAAAGGCACACACAACTTCACTAAGATGTCATTGCTTTGTAGATCATGTATTTGGGAAAAAAAAAGAAAAAAGAGGAAGCTATGTAATTTGATGGCTCATGCATGGACTTATACCAATAAATATAAAGCTGGGCCAATTTGCAATCTGTTGTTTCTGGGGCAAGAAGGACCCACTTGATCACCCACCTAGTAAGGGCTTCATTAATTCCTAACCCATGGGGAGTAAAGGAATGCTCTAGAGGCCCTGCATGGTCAGAGAGGCAGGATGAGGTTGTGCAGGCATCAACTCAGATGAGGATGAACAATTTTGCCCCACATCTCTAGCAAGTGGACCACCTTATGCCAAATCCATTGCTTAGATTCGAGCTGGAGTTGAGAAGTTTTGTATGGCAGCTGTGACAGCTTGAGCCTTGCAAAAACCCATGTGTCCTCTAGACCACTAGAGTTGAGAATATAGGTGGTAACCCAGAGGTATGAACTGGACTCTGGAATTTACCTGGGTTTTGACTATGTGTTGAATTTCTGGACAAAAGTGCACCCTGCCAAATCAATGCCATAGTAAGTATTTCTGTCATTCCTTTGGCTGTAGGCAGAGCTGGTGTTGTTAAATGTAGTATCTATTGAAGTTTTATGCTGAATGTTTGTTCTTCCCTGTTTTCTTAACATCCTGTGTTCATTTCTTCGGATTGCTAGCCTTCTCATGGCATGAATCACGAAACCACTTAAGCACCAGCTCTGACTGAATTCACTGAGATTTATTTGTTTGTTTATTTATTTAATGTCAGTCGCATCAGAACAGTTAAGTCCAACAGCAAGCTCTGAGCAGAAGCCCAGCAACTCCATCAGGAGTCAATGCCCCTGTGGTGTGAAGCACAGAATCTTATATTTCCCCTTTCTGCCACACTGAGCCCACAAAGAACTTCGTTCTGCAGTGCTTTTATAACAAAGAACTGTGCCTGTCTTTTACTGCAACCAGAACCTCTACCATGGTCACAGAACTAGATGTGTATTTTCAAATGTACTTAGTTCAAAGAGTGTGTTCATGAATTAAAAAAACTTCTGTCTGTTTGGTACTGCATTCCAATACAGATTGTAAGCAAATAGGCAAATTAAAGTGAATTGGAGCTTTCAGTGACTTCTCCTGTGCAGCTATGCCTGGTGAATTTAACTGAATCAATGAATAAACCTCTTCTTTTAAATGAATGTTGGAAAAGAGAAAATTTTGACAACAGTACCAATGACCAACTGAAGTTCTCCTCTATTCAGAAGCAGTCCCTGATGAACTCTGAAGCTATAAATGGACCTCTATGTGTTTCAAAAAGGACTCTTTAAAACAATAAGGAATTCACACAATTCTATGAGGTCTAACCATGAATACACAGAGAGTTATATGGCATAGGTTTTCATTTATTTTGTTGCTCTTTTACATTTTCCAACATTTAATAGTGCTTGGAGAACTTTGTCCATCCATTATATGTGGCGGTGTATAGACCCTCTTAGTCAGATTGTTACAAAGGGAATTCAGTATAGTAACGAATAATGAAAACATTAACCACATGACAGAGGCACACTGTGTTTTGGAGTTGTAGGTGTTGTGGCAGATCTTCAGTTATGACACCCAGATAATTGTTGATGACAAACTGTGTATTCTGAAGCTGCTGCACTACCACAAAGGGACCTTTGTTTGGCTTTATGGATGTAAGCAAGACCTCCTGCTGCACTGCTGCCAGCACACTGCCATCACCGAGCCCACATTTCCAGCAAACACTAACCCACCCTCACACAGAGCAAGAAGTCAGAAGACCTCACACTGAGAGTGCATAGAGAGCAGCCGTACGCAAAAGTCTGAGGAGAAAACTTGCTGGAGCCCCACAGTCCATTACTCAAAAAAGACAAAACATGCTCCAGAAGCAATTCCACAGCCAGTAAATGCCATGTGGCATTAGTTCATTGTCTGACTGCGCTCAGGAGACAGAGTCTGTTTCTTCAAACTCTCACTTCCAGATGGCATTGTCTTATCCAGAGTGGCATCAGAAATGACCAACAAAAGCACGAGGCTAAAGGAGAACCTCTTGCTAGAAAACACCATGCTGGATGTCTCTCAAGTGAGTATTTGCAAGTGGTTTGATTTTTAGAAGGTGTTAGTGTATGTCAGTTTCTCTAGCGGGGACTGACCGCAGGGTCTTCTGCTCTTTGGAAAACAGGAGACACACACACACACACACACATATATCTATACACAGATATACATACATGGGAGTCTAATTTTACACTTCCAGGTGCAAATATTTTGACTCGTGTCTTTTGTATTCACACAGCCCATGACATGTATCTACATAACACATGTACACTAAATAAACATATGGTGCTGCTAATAGCCCAGAGGTGCTATTTCCCATATAATAGACACTATTTGCCACCCTGTATAGAATGCCTGACCTAAACCCAATGCTTGCTTTGTATCTGTGCTGCAGCAAATCTATCTCACAAAGCTGAGGATGGGCACCACGCCATCCTAACAGATGGGTCTGACAGCCAGGAGACCATATATGTGCATCCAGTGTGGGTGAAACCGATGAGAGCCTTTGCCAGGGAGATTCAAACAGCTTTCTGTTTTGGCTGTACCTACTGCAATGAGAAGGATGTAGGCTTATATACATGAGGTATATGCAAGTGCAGAGATTAGAGAGGGAGCATCACGTGTGTAAAGAAAAATCCATTTAAACAGCTACAAATCAAATACATCCAGTGAGAAAAAGTGAAGCAGCATTATGGCACTCCACACCCCTCTCGCTCCCCCTGGGAAGACCAAGCAAAACCCGTCATAACAAGTTAATTCGCCCGAACATGCCGGCAAGGGTGCAGAAACCTGTTGCACAGCTTTCTTCCTGTCCCAGAGGCACATAATATTTGGTAAATCAAAGGCCTAACTTTCAAACACTGTGCAGACACTGCTCTTCTATATGGTATAAAAATCTGCTGAATAAAGGAACATGTCCTTTCGGCACAAAGAGCATCAATTTAGCTTGTGTCTTTTAAAACATAATTTAAAATGGACTGTGACCAATCAGGTAATTGCACGAGTAGAAGTTAAAATACTGCTTTCAAAAATTATCCCCTTATAGAATTTTCATCCTCAAGTCAGGTCTGTGTGTTAATACAGACCTGAATAGAAACACTATACAAGCTGTATTTTCAGGTGCTCTGAAAGGCCGAAGCACAATCACTATCCTTTTCTTCATTGTCATGCATTTCATTTGTACCCACTGCCAGAAAAATCTACATGAAGTCTGACATCTAAAAACAATTAAGTGGTACTTCTACTATTGTCTTAAACTACTTTTCAATTAAAATTTAGACAGTGATCAAAGATTTGGCACAGTATATGGAGTGACCACTGGAACAAGTTTATGGAAAAAATGTATCTCAGTATAACTTATATATTTTCTAAAACACTTAGCTGTTTAGCAAACCAAGTGAACAGTACAAAGCAAAAATTCCATACAGAAAAAAAAAGAGTGAAAGCATAGCCATATGAATGTGAATAAGATACATGACAGAAGTGATAGAAGGTCTTCCTATACACAAGCTTAAGTGCCAGGTAGTGCAAGGGAGCTGGGAAACATGAAAAAAAATGGTATAAAGTGTTGTTGGCAGTTTTAAAATTATCCAGAAGGTCTTCTTGTAAATTAAGAAGTCAGATTCCTGTCCTTACAGACATTGAAGGCAATTTTGTTATCAGGTTTCCTAGGATGGCTGTTTTTCTCCACCCCTGTGATCACCCTAAATGGATGATCTTTCAAAGAAGCATCTTCTCATCATGAGCGGATCAGCAATGAAAATCTTCTGGTCCCCTCCTCCTCCCATGGCAAGGGCTGATGCTTTTAGAACTGATACACTAATTCTTAATTATACTTAGAAATAATAATAATTTTAAAAAATAGCAAAAGAAAGTTTAAATTCTAAACCAGCTGCAGCCACCTTGTTGAAAATGGCAATTTATTACACTGGCAGCATGGGAAACCAAGGAGCAGTAAGTCAGCTTCCTTCCTGCTCCAGACTTTTCAGTAGCTTTTATTGTGTTTTGTTTATTGAATTAACCTCTGAGAACAGTGAAATGAGAGGTGTTTTTGCAATGTGCTCAGTATTACAGAACTCAGCCACAATGCAAATATGTCACAGCAACAAATTTGGACTTGTGCTTAGCCTGAAGGTGTAAGAAGAGGGCAAAGGTGATGTAGAGAAACTTTATGCCTTCTTATTTGGTATATTGATGTAGCCACAAACACGAGCTACCCACTGCCTCAAGGGTTGTTCTCACATCTGTGGACAGCTGAAATGTTTACACATCTTTTGCACTGTTGCTGCCTGCATTGTGAGGTATGGATCTGCTTTGGGAGTACTGCAGACCCACTTATTCCTTGTAGAGGAAATTTCATCAGGAAGAGAGTTGATCCTTATGTATGCCCTCTGCAGCTTCATCAGGGCAGTGTGTGTGCATGTATCACCTATTTCTAAGTACACCTTTTAAACTATAATGTACTTCATAACTTTTTGACACCTGAAAAACGTAGTCATTTTAGTTCTCAAAGTTTCTGAAAACTTCTAAGTTCAGGAAGATACTGTATTATTATCCAGATGATATCAATACATTAATATCCTGCCTTCTCCCATCTCAGATATTTTTTATTTGGTCTTCGGAGCCATTTTATTATACACTCAATTCACCAAATAAAAAGTGATCCTCTCCATGTACCCTCAAAATTCTTAGAGTTCTTTTAAAAGAAGTAAAAGCAAAATCTAAAAAGGGTTGCTTTTTAAAGTGTATTAAGTGTAGTGCCTTATTTGTAGTAGGAGAACCTACTGTCTAATATAGACATTGTAGATATGTAAAAATTATTTGAAGCATTAATATTTAGCCACATAGCATCACTCAAATTATAAATTAATAGTTACTTTGGGAGAAGCAAATGAGAAGATATTTCCAATCAAAAATCGATCACATAGGCTAAATGATTGTGCCATTTAGGGATTCATGTAAACTGCTTTTCTTGTGGACTTGTTCTACAGATTACAAAGCAGAAATGTTAAGAATAAGCCAGTGGTGTAATTCTTTGATGTTTGATTTAAGCCTTCATATCTAATTCCTAGAATACTTTGTATTATTCAGTAAATTCTGCTTTAAGGAACTGCTGTTTATAATGGACTTAAAAAAAAAAAAAAAGCCAACATGTTTTTTTAAATTTCACAGTGAGTTCAGTACATTATTGCCATGAAGAAGAACGTCAGTAGTAAAGGGCATTCTGAGACTTTCACAGGCCTCAAGATAATATGATTTAAAAGATAGGCAAGCTGGCAGGCTGTGAAATAAAGTTACAAAATTTGCCTGGTAGAATTAAAATTCTTTGCAATCTAGAGAGCAGTCTATAACATTGTCTTTGCCACTTTCTCCACACCCATCCCCCCCAAAATGCAAGCTTGTAGTTCCTTGATGCTGTTCTCCAGAATTTTTGTTTTAATGTCTGTTTATATATGTAGACAAATAAGCTCTTTCTTGTGGTATTTTTAAAAGGTTGCATATCGAAGAAGTAATGCTTGTTTTGCTAGTTGAATTGTACTGGAAGCCCCCAAAATGTAACCAGAATTAGACCTTGGTCATGGGTGCACTAGCACCTTCCTTCTCTCCAGGTATATGCTTGGGGGACCTCTGCAAACCAGGTTAGAACAG
The DNA here is from genome assembly GCF_009829145.1 of Chiroxiphia lanceolata. NCBI lineage: Eukaryota > Metazoa > Chordata > Aves > Passeriformes > Pipridae > Chiroxiphia > Chiroxiphia lanceolata. The sequence continues at coordinate 76,209,457 of NC_045637.1, forward strand.
CTCCTGGGATTGCTTTTTATTTTGGGCAATAAATTAGACTTTTTCTCCTGAACAGATTCTAATAGATTAAAAAATATTTTTTTTTCTTTTAGGGAAATCTTTCTTATGTTTGCAAATCTGGATTATTTTTTTTTTTTAAATCTTTCTCACTATATCTCCTGGAACCGAAGTTGAACAAAAAACTAGAGGATAAGAGAAAAAAGTGTCAGCAACCGGGAATTGAGAGATGTCAAACTGTATTATAACTGTATAAATTCATGAAAGTAAGAATAGCAAGTATGTGCATTTCATGTTTAACTGAGTTTCAAACAACATAATCTATTTTCTGGAAAAAACTTGGCCATTCTTTGTATTCCAGGGATCTATGAAAACACATCTTTACTCTTCTGCTCTGCCCATCAGTAAAGTAAATCAGGGTTTTTTTGGCTTGGTTTGTTTTTTTCTTTTCCCTTAGAAGACATTCAGCTATATAAAAGAAAGAGAGGAAGAAAGCTGGAGTAAGAATAAAAGTGGACGTTATAATTTAGAAAAGAATTTGTAAAACCACAAACATTTATTTTCACTTTTTTTGAAAATATCCTATGTGTTCATATTAATAAAAGGCAAACCCATCAAATAAACTTGCTCATAATTTTTATCCTGCTACTCATTTTATATCTCTGGTTCCCATTTCCCTGACAAGAAATTGCAATTAAGAATGGTAGTCATTTCTGACGGAGTGGAATAATTTGTAACAGGAGCAAAATTTTAAATACCATACTGAAAGTATCAAAACTCATAAGGTACCAGATGTTCATCAGTAGGCTCCCTGCATAGTAAAGCAGGATCTCACTATAAAATTAGGAAGTATGTAAATAATCCCAAAATAGTGAAAAATTTAATAAAGATACCTCATCAACAGACTGATAAGAGTGGGAGTAATGTTATGCAAACTAAAATCACAGTTCTACATCAAAGGAACTATCAAAGCCAAATCAGACAGGAAGGAACCATTACCATCTGCAATTCAGATTATCACTTTGGTCCCATCATTAAACTTAAGAAACATTGGAGCATCCTACTATTGATTCTTAACATTATTACCTATTTTGGCTCTCATGCTAGAAGTTATTGAGAGCTTCTTAAGACTGGGGTCTACCTTTTACAATGTCAAGACTATCCCTTTCTGGGACTGTAAAGGAGAATGGATGCAGGTGGTGCACCCTTCTTCCTCCTTTTCACTATCCCAGTAAGAACAGATAATGTTTATAGTTTCGTTTAAGCTCATGTCTAAGCATGGCAGCATCTATCCAGCCATGAACTCCAGCTGTCTAGGAATACTATCACATAGCAGAGCCCTCCTGCAAACGCTGAACTTATAGAAAACAAAAGATTAGTCCACATCATGACCGTGCCCCGCCTAACAGGTAGGAGAGCAAAACAGGAGGTAAAGTATCCTATGCCTCTTAAAGCACCTGAAAAAGACAGGTTGCAGAAAGATGAGAACCTAGTGGGGAAATTAATAGCTGATCAAGTCCATGCAATTAAGCTGTTTGTAGGGTTTGACACTAGCTTTCGAGTTTTACCTTCCAGCATTTTATTTCCGGATGCGCACTGCTGTGCGTCACAAGGACTGTAAAAAGTAGGTAGGTATTAGTTCTGGAAAAGTCTTTAATGTCAGCTGGCTAGGTAGCTGTTTTGTGAAAGCAGTTCTTTGCTATAAGAGTAAGGACTTGCTTGCCAGAGTGTTTCCATTTCAAAATGAGACCCTCTGAGCTCTTCCCTGTTACTATTAATTGTTTAGTGACATTGCACCTGCATGAAACTAATGTAAGAAAGCCTTTATTCCATATTCCTAAGCTAATAGTGACTCTCTTGTGGTCACAAGGTTTCAGTGGTGTTAATTAAAAAAGTAGCTAAAAGTGCAAGATCCATCTCTGGGATCTTTTACTAACTGTTAGAAATTGCCTCCGCCTGGAACTTTTATGTGCCCATTTGATCTATACATTATCAGATGTCATCTACCTCTAGTATGATTCAGATATCACTAATTAAAAGCTCAGCAAGGTGTATATTCTGACTGCTGCTAACTCAGCAAAGTTTAAATATTAATAGTAATCAGCGAACAACATAGACTCTTTATATGGTGCTCTTGCGACCTAAAGAAGAGGAGGCAAAAGGAGGAAATCTTTACATATATATTGGTACTTCAAGACAGATTATTGTTTGACCTCTTTAGACATCTTTTTTCAGCCTGCTCAGGAATAGGGCAGCTTACTAGAGAAAGACAAAGAAATTCATGAAACTGGTATGATGGCTCCCAACCCATTGTATCCTCAGTGCCTCAAGAGTGGACAATTCACAGAGCCTTCCTCAGCCTCTCTTCTCTATGGATGACAAGTCCTTGAAGATTAGTGGCTCTCAGATTCTTGCAAGAAAATCACAAACCATCAAGACATATTATGGAGAAAAAAATGTAAAATAATAAAACAGATCTGAACAGACTATGCATGGATTCCCAGGCAAGAAGACAAGAAAATGGGACAAAAAGTAGAGTGTTAAATTGACATATAAAGTTTAAACGATTTTAATTTGATTGTAAGTGAAGACAGTGTAATACCTTCATAAGCTTGCCTGTGGATTTGAAAAACGACAAACCAAAAAATGATCCTTCACTTTACAAAAGTTGAAGACCCATGAGCTGGAGGACATGGATACACAACCGACACAGATGGATTTTTGGTTGTGTAGTTTACAACCAGCTTAGAAGGTTTCTTCCTTTGAAGGATTTAAGCAGAGGGTCTGATAGCACATGTACAACTGATGAAAACAGCTCCTCCCCAGTTAGCTGGTGGTTAAGAAAGAAAAATACATAGCACAGCTCACTGTGAAACTGATCTAGAAATGCATTAAAATTAGAAATGGACTTTGAAAGCACCTAAATGAACACTATCCAGATTTACCTATGGCCAAAGCTTGATGTTTCAAAGCTTCATTTTAATCTCCTGTAAGAGTCTCATTGATTCTCATAAGTAATCTAAATACTTAGTCAACTCTTTTTTTTTTTTTTGGTGACATCCACAAACGTCTACTGAAATATTCATTTATTTAAAATTAATGAAAACACACACAGTCATATATAGGCTCACAGGTATGACTAGTTTTCTAAAGCTAGCTGATCCAAACAACTGTATAACAGAGAAAGGTTCTTTTTATGTTGAAGTATTCACCTATTTCTATAGGAACAGTTATATATATCACTGTACTTTTTATAGTGATATTGTTAAATCCATGCACAGCTATTAAAATGTCATTAATCTTTCTGTGGCTGTGATTATTCTAGATTAAAAGACGTCCTTCCAGTGTAGTTAAAACTCCTTCCAAAGCAGCATAGTATAAAATGAAGAAAATACTCTACAAAAAGAATCATGCTGATATAAAAATTACTGTAGAAATTGACATACTAGCACATGCAGTATTATTTTCCACGCAAAAAAAATCTTAGATAAATTCCTTCAAGAAAGAGAAGAAGAAAGTCACAGAGTAAAGGGTAACTAGAAAAGAAAACATGAGGAAGAGAACGAATAAGAGGAGTCACTCTTCAACTTCTGTTGCACTCATACTTGATTTGAATGAGGAGAGTTACTATACTAAGATCACTGTTATGTACTCAATTTATTTGTGATTTGAAAGAGAGAGACTAGTAAATTGCAAATATTCATAAGTTACTTAGATTAATGCATGTGCAGGGAGGCTTAAACATTTTAATGATGCCTTTCATTCCATAAAATTACAGGTCTGGAAGGTACCTTAAGAGATTATCCAGTTTAGAACACCCTCAACCCTTACTCTCTCCTCAGGGAGAACTAAATCTGTTTCCCTGCTTATGCTTATTTGTTCAATCTTTTCCCAAACTTTATATGATGATATATTTATATAAGAACAGATTTATGACCATACTTCTAATTAAATTAGTTCTTTTTATTTATTTTATTTATTTCTAAGGTTTCTTACTTTGCTGGTGTTATCATATCAGAACTAAAAAAAAAAATTTCACCAAAATCCAAATTTACAAAAATTTAAAACTTTTTCTTTCACCTGGTTTAATGTAATAAATCCCCGTTTTTGTGCAACTATAAGATAAGGACATTATAAAGTGGCAATAAATGTATTTCTGTTACTTGAACTTTTTAGATTGATTGGTCACAAATACTGTTTAGACTAAAGTAAGATTATGACACCCATTTATATAATACTAATACTAGAACTTATGATACTATTGCATAGCAAACCCTCACCTTGAGAAAAAATATGAAATATGTTCAGCTTGTAGTACACTGTCTGATACAAAAAAATAAAGGAGCAACAGGGTTGAGAAATAATGAACAAATTTTTTAGAAGTATAATATTGTACACATGGAAATGCATGTAAAAAAATTAAGACCATTTAATATAGAGGAATTGACAACTGCAAATGTGGTCGAAGTTTAATATGGTAAATGGCATGGGGAGAGTAAGAAGGACTCATACCTCTACAATTTTCTCTAATTGAAGAGGGGAAAGAAATAACCTATTTAATTAAAAAGTAGCATGTTCAAAATCAATCAAAAGAAACACACTAAGGAACTCCTAATATTTTGAAGTCATGATTTTCTACGTATGTTAGAGAAAACCAGTTCCGATGAAAGTCTTTTTAATCCAACTAATGTTGTTAGCAAAAAACTACTTCAGCTGGTTTGAAGAATGTGTGTGTCTCAAAGCTTGTCTGGCTTTTCCAGTTGTACCACCTCTTCTGATCAAAGATACCACCTTTTCCTACTTAGTTTTCCAATTAACTTTTATCACCTACATGTACAATAGTCACATTGCACATATATGTTAAAGGATTGCAATATTTGTGGTTTAGGATTTATGATAGCAGTATGAGACCAATACAGGTAAAACTATTATTTTGTTTCTCTGCAGCATTTGGCCTCTATTGCTCCCTGAAACAAGACAGGACTACATTTCAGATCAGCATTTTCATTTTAAGGCACATGGCTTGTGTTTAGTGAATAGAAAAGAAACCTTGCATTGTAATCATACTGCTTACAATTTCACATGAAAGTCACCAGTCACTGAAAAAACCCAGAGAATTCTGTCATTTTTAACTGCTCATTTTATGGAAAACTTGAATATCAGTTAGTTGCACATATAACCCAGCACAGCAAACTACCCTTTCTCCCCATCTCTTTTCCCATCCACTTATTCAATTCACTCAGTAACTGTGTTATGAAAACCCTGCCAACAACCTTCTAAGGCAGCTTTGCGTCTTTGCTGCTGGTCCGCAGCTTCAGCTGCCTCCACAGTCCTCCACTGGCAACACTTTTGGGGGCAGTTCTGTTTTGTCTGCTCGTAGTGCTCTGACTTGCCTTGTTCCCAAAACCTTAGTATTAATAAAAGCAAAATTTCCTTCTCTGGGATGTTTGCAATACTCATTTTTATCACAAAATAGTTTATTACCTGGTTTAATATAATCTATAAAGCTTGTGATATGTGAATATATTAATAGTCTTGAGTGCATTAAAATATTAATATTATTAGATACACAAAAATATTACTACTTAGGATATAACTATTTTTTGAACATCATTTAGAAATAAAAATACTGCTGCTGAGTCAATGAGAAACAATAATGTTTCCAAATGTATTACAATGAAAAAATATGCCTCACGAATGAAGGATGAAGGAGTTACTTCATTTCATTATGAACGAAAAAAGAGAAACTAGATTTTAGTCCTGCCAGAGAAATCACAGTTGGAGAGAACTGATGTCTTAAAGCTAGTACCGTAAAATTGGCACAAAAGGAGTAAAGGCTTGATTGCTCTTACTTTACTAAAAAACTAAGGAATATATTTTTGAAAAACTCCTTGCACACAAATCCTCATTAGCAGATATAGAAACTTATTTTGAATCCTTCAGTGTTGGTTTTGATATCTTATTTAGGAAAAGCCCCTAAAAAGCCCAGCAGATATTTTGAAGAGTCAGTATAAGTATTTCCATCTTTAAATGTTATATATAACAGTTTTTAAACAAAATAGTTGTGTTAAATAGTACTTATATTTATCAAATACAGCACAAGATATCACAGTGAAAAATGCAACCCATAGTGAAGCACAGAAATTGAGAGCTTGTGAGCAATTACAATACCTGTAGTAGATGTTAGTATAGAATGAAATTATTTGAAATACAGTTTCTTTCACCTCAAAAGGATAAAGCCCCATGATTACTTCCTTGCAGGCTATGAAATATAACAAAAAAATTAAGCCAGTGACTTATAAATAAAGTAATTAACGAATAAGGTAACTAATTACACAATACTGCAATTCTATCATAAAAGTTCATTTGTGCTCTAGTTAGTCATCACGTGACACTTGCTGCTGAAAATAACATCACAGTAGATCTTCTCTTGAAGGTCTTGAAATGCTAGATTCTTACGGCCTAACATTATCTTCATTCATAAGAAAGCAAATATTTTTATGGTATAATAGATTTGTCAGACCTGTGCAATATCTTTTGATATTTACCCTACTAAGAAAGGCAATAAATTAACTCAGAAATTATTACTTGTATGTGAACTAAAACTTTAATAAAACTAGTTCTACCCCCAAGATGGTTGATTGAATTTGCTCCTCTCTTGTAACCTAAAAATAGTTTTTATATCATATTGTTGTTAGGCCTAGCATTTAACTATTACAGAGGCTTAGAAGTTATCACTGCAAACAACAGCAGAAATAGACAATAACTCAAAGTAATGAAATTCCAACAACTGACACAAATAGAATGCTAGAAAAGTGACTAAATGTGGTATGTACTTCAGCAAGCTCAAAAAGAATGGCTTTTTTCTAGCAAAATGTAGGGGCATGTTGTGATAGCAGTGGTATTGATTCATGGCTCAGCCCAGCAATCAGTCCATGAAGAATGCTCCAAATGAGCAGATAGAACTTGAAACATGTAGCTGAAATATACCCAAGCAAGGAGAAGATGCTTCTATAATGAAATGGTTGTTTGTCATGCAATTTCAATGGTGTGATGAAGATACTAAAATTTCATATTTGGCTAGAGGACAAAATTTGGTCCTAATCTTCACTGCATGATGCAAAGACAAGTCATCACATGAGCTGTGCTACATGCTATAGTTCTTATGGAAGGTACTTTTGTAAAATCCTTGTAGTAACGACAAATCAAAACCTTCTTAAATTCTCTGCAAATTTCCAAACCTATTAGGCAAGTGTCTAAGTCTAGGAGATCATCTGGGCCAATAGAATTGGTGGGTGTCATGCAGGAAATACTTCTGTTAGGTGAAAGCAGTAAATAGGAAAGAAATTTAGGCACATCATTTGAATAGCAAAATTTCAAGTCATTGTTTCCTGAGACCTAATGTGAAACTTTTCACTAAGAAGTATTGATAATGAAATTTTAGGACTTACGTAAAAACTTTAAACATTTGCTTAGCAAATGATCTGAAATGTATATCTATGCCATCCCACATGCTCCTGATCTGGCTGCTCTATTGCTAGAGATTCAATGTCAAAATTCCCACCTCTGATTGACATGAATGAGACCATTGGTGAAACTTCAAGTCTATACACTAATAATAGTGACAACTGTAATGACTGGATATAGCTTTCTACCTGTAAAGGATTATTTTGGGTTATTAATCTGCACAGAAGGGGCAGAATCATTTTAGCAAAATGCAAAAATAGCTGGCGTCCTACAATTATGCTAAGATCCAGAAGTTTGTAGGCATTTCCTGGGAGTTCTGCCAATTGAATATCCCACATTATATGCTCATCCTCTGTGAGGATTGAGACATAGGGATATAGCATAAGCCATGCTGAGCATGTGATCTGTAAACTTTCTTCGTGTACAAACTAAACAGCCCTTTATTCCAGAATGCAAGTGTGCACAGATGATGTCTTCAGTCTTACGTACAAGTATTGGCAAAGGGGCTACAAACTAGAAAGACTTGGAAGCTGAAGTCCTTCTGTGTTTCTGTCTTTAGAAACAGCAGCTGAGACCCTGGAGGGAATGTGGAACACCAAGTGACTCCTCAGGTCCTGAATGATCTCCCAGTTGCTGAACATCTTAGGAAGCAGCTGGCTCCAGCTGGGGTTAACATGCCAATAACAGTATGTGCTGGAGACCTTTCAGGGTCAATACCAAAAACTTACCTCTGTTGTGCCCAAGGCTTCCACTCCAAGTAGTTTATTTAATTAAAAATAGGAAACTGGGACTACCCATGAAATTAGCTGCTAAATAGAAAGGAGAACAAAGCAAGCACATGAGGAGCAAAGTGCTGGCAACATTTGCCTTTTGCTCAATTTGCTTACTGCAGTAGAATGGTGAAAAAGGGATGTATCAAGTAGGATGAAGGGAAACAAAAGAGGACTTGTCTTATAATTGAAAAATTGGAGAAAATAGAAAAAAATAAACCCAGTTTGTTTACTGCCCTCTATCCACAGAGCAATGCTGCAGCTGCTGCTCTTTTGCTGCTGAAAGTCAAGTGGCTTCCCAGGCATGGCAAGGAATTTGACTTCCTGATTATGAGCAAAGGAAACACTAGGAAACTGTGTTCCATGTTGGTCAGTTCTTTCTCATTGCAGCAACTCCTGGAAGAAGGCAAGGCTAGCAATTCATGGCTGTGTACCCTCACAAAATTAATTTTAAGACTAAGCAATGTCAGAAATAACATCTGCTGCTACTGTCCAGACAACAGTATAATCAACTAGGATGAACAATGTGGAACAACTGGTACTAAGGAATGATAAATGCTCACCTAGAAGCTGACCTCCCTAAGCAGTACCATTCACTCACTGATCTGAATAAATCATGTATTATGTATAGAGACCACAGGCAATAGTGAAATATCTGCAGAAAGTGAAGGAATGCTAAAAAGACCAAACTAGAGAAGAAGCCTTGATAAAACCAAGGGAAAGGAGAAATCATTATAAATGTATATACCCAGAAATAAATAAACATGTTTGTAAAATGTGGCAAGGTCACCTCTTGCAGCACCAGGTGGTGATGGGGAACTATGCCACAGGTCTCAAGAAGTCTCCTTGGGAACTTGAAAATCTTTTTTCTGAGCAAACCTTTCCAAGTGAAAAAAAAAAAAATCTGGGGGGTCTGTTTGGGCACTCATGCAATCTAGATCCACTGCAGCAGAACAGCCTTTACTATTACCCTGACTGAAAATCCTGTATCTTTTGGAAGGGTCTCTTTATTGAGCTCTCAAATGAACCTGGGAAACTCAAAGTCCAATACCAAATATTACCTAGCTGAAAAACCTATACTCCTGTTTCAAAGCAAAAAGTCAGCAAGAACTGAATGCATTCTTTGGGAATCATCAACCTAGGAAGACTTAAGTCATATAAAATCAACAAACTTATGAATTACATAGATTTCTATCAAGGCTGACTCCCTAGCACTGGATGCAAAAGTATTGTAAATATTTTAAAAAATTGTCATTTTTAAATGACTCAAACTGCAATTCAGTTCTGTGTATAGAAAAGGAACTATGCATTTTTGGTTTGTTTGTTGCATAAGCAATTACTCAAATTTCTTCAATCCCTGTTACAAAGATATTGATTGACAGGAGTGATACAGACATAGGCATCCAAGATGCTTTCCAATCTGGGCAACTCTAAACCAGCCTGCAGATGAAGTTACATGCATAAAAGCACAGAAGCAGTGGAGTTGATTTAAATGCCTTCTTCTGGGTAACTCTTGAAACAGGATGCCATTTGTTTTAAGCTTCACTTTTGATTGACTTTTCACTTTGTCTAGGCTCATAAATTACAATTATAGTTTACACATGGCTCTTTGTGCTGCTCTATGCCAATTCTGGAACACTATTTTGACAAATAATTGTAGGCAAGCCAGTACAATTAACAGACTATTACTGTTAAGGCAGAAGGATAATTGTCAACTGGACTTAACACCACTTTGACACTAAGGGAAGAGTTTTCTCATAAATGTAGTAAGGAGTGTATCAAAATGCTTGGTATAAATAAATGACATAATGTAAGGCTGTCTGCTAATCTGTTGTCAATCACTAGCATAACAGCTTAGCTTAATTGGTGACCTATTTTTCTGAGTTTCCATTGTGATGATACAAACCAGTGGTCTTTGTTTGAAGATACATATGGTACATTTTTTCTATGTGTGCAGTGCATTTTTTTTTCTGTGGACATGCTAGTGCTTTTTTGGCATGAAGGGCAGAGACTGTTCTGATACAAGTTATGTGTATATCATGACCAAATAAGATATCACTGATGCCTTCAATGTGTAAAATGTCCTCATGTTGGAATACTGTCCAGTAGTAATCATACACACACAGATTGTTGATAGCATAATTGTTGAAATATAAGCTTGATAGGGGCCCACCTTGCTGTTGGCAACCTTTAAGCCTATAACATCCCCTGAACAGGAGCAAGGAGTGGGCATATCAATGGAGGATGCCAGGCTTGATATAGAAGCTTTCCTTTAGGGCTTAACATGGTTTGTACACAGACGGTTTTGGCAGTATGGTACATTCAGAACAATGGGAATAATACGACATGACACAAGCCACTGAGTAGGCTGTATCATTCAGTTGCTGGGTTTAAAGAGTCAAAACTGGGAAAGCAAGATTCTGGAAGCCTAAGAAGGAAATATGTACAGCATTAACCTCTTTATACTTTCCGAAGTGTAAGCAAAAACTGTGCTACAGCTTTTGCTTTGAAGCTAGTCATGAGAACACTTCATTGTTTCAATTGATCTAAATTGTTGGAGCCCAACTTCTTAACCTAAACTTACAAAGACTTCAAAACAGATGGTTTTCCTTGTAAGGATTAACATGTGAGACAGTAGAAGGTGGAATTGAGCAAGAAAAGGAAAATGCTGAATTTTTCTCCTGAACTTTTTTTTCCCCTAAAATGCTCTTAAAGCCAAAGAAAGATGGAGGAGATGTATTTAACTCCTCGTCAATTAAGATGAACCCGGGGGAAAAACAATCATATCCCTCTTCTTTAGTTGCCTGTAACCATACCCTTATCAGAGTAGGATCTTCAAAAATTCAGGAATAACAATACAAAATGATCAAGAATATGTAATTTGATCTGTTGTAGAGTGAGGAGTACATCACAGAATGTCTAAAGGAAAGTTTTTTAAAAGCAGAATAAGAGGTCATGCCATCTGAAGAATAACTGATTGAAAAAAGAGGAGTGAATCACTCATAGAGGCTTTAGCATGCATTGTCCTACTATTAGGATTTCTGGACTTGTTCCATCTAGGCTGTGATCGTGTAATGAATGTGCACGTTGTTCTCAACTAGGCACAGTAAGTTCATTTCTTTCGGAAAACCTCCAAAACACTGCACTCATTTCTGCCTAGAAAACTTTGGACAAATAGGAAAATACTCTTTGAAAGTCCAGTATGATGTCAATGTTAATGATAGTGATAGAAAACCTGAAATTAGGGTGTGCCAGTCAGTGTCCATTTATGTGCTTGCATAGCTCCTGATGGAGACAACAAGTATTTCTGAAAACCCGGAGAGCAGAGGCAATGGGTCGACTTGTCTGAGATTCAGTGGAGTGGCTCAGCCACCATTAATTGTACAATAATGTAGAATTATGAGTGCCTAAGTGTAAACAGAAAAACCAACACTTTTGTTAGGGTGAAGTTAGTCAACAGATGGCATATAGACCACCAATAGTTTATAAAACATCAGCTGTCTGGTATAATTTCTACACATAAGTGTCCTTGACATTGATAAGTCAGTACATGCCACGTAGCAGAACTGGGAGCTGAATTTTTATAGATATCACATCATTAAAATGGTGAGAATTTTAAAAAAATGTTTGGTTATAAATAAAATCAGGACAGTTAGTATTTTTGGTAAGCAATATGCAAAAACACACAAGTTGGTCTGTAGGCTATTAAAAAGCTGTTTGATTCTTTGCTTAAGATTTGACAGTCATGACCACACATGTAGTAAAACTTAAGTTGTAGTTACCACCAAACACTGCCTCTTTACAGGTGTTGACCTAAGTATACTAAATCTCCCCTTTCAGGTCCTAAGAGTATCTGTGAAATGTTATGTCCTGGTGTGTGCTGGAAGTGCTGCTCTAAGATTATAAGGAAATGTAAGAATCACAGAATTATAGAATGGTTTGGGTTGGAAGTGGACCTTGAATATCATCTAGTTCCAACCTCTCTGCCATGGACAAAAACATCATCCACTAGACCAGGTTGTTCAGAGCTTCATCCAACCTGACCTTAAACACTTTCAGGGATGGAGTATACACAACTTTGCTGGACAACCTGGCCCACTGCCTCACCACCCTCACTGTAAAGAATTTCTTCCTAATATCTAATCTAAATCTATTCTTGGTGAAGTTTGAAACCATTCCCTTTGTCCTGTCACTACATGCAGTCTCTATCATTCTTGTGGGCTCCCTTCAGGTACTGGAAGGCCACAATTAGTCACCTTGAAGCCTTCTCCTTTCCAGGCTAACAAGCACAATTCCCTCAGCCTGTCCTCACAGGAAAGGTGCTCCATCCCTCTAATCATCTTGGTGGCTCTACTCTGGAGTCACTCCAGTAGGTCCATGTCTTTCCTGTGCTGAGGACTCCAGAGCTGGATGCAGCACTCCAGTTGGGGTCTCACCAGAGCAGAGGGGCAGAATCCCCTCCCTCGACCTGCTGCCCACACTGCTCTGGATGCAGCCCAGGATACAACTTTGGCTTTCTGGGGTGCAAGTGCACATTGCTGGCTCATGTCCAGCCTCTCATCCACCAGCACCCCCAAGTCCTTCTTGGCAGGGCTGCTCTCAATCTGTTCATCCCCCAGCCTGTATTAATACCGACCAGCAGCACCTTGCACTTGGTCTTGTTAAACCTCAAAAGACTGCCATGGGCCCAATTCTCAAGCTTGTATGTGGGAGGTCTTACCAGGAGAAGTATGGGGAAAATATTTTCAATTAGACTGGCAATATTTTACATAGGTGACTTTTCAAAAAGACATGGATGCTTCCGTGGAAAAGAGGGCAATAATAATGGTAACAGCTGGAAAATGCCTCAGTGCTAGTCTACAGATAAAAGAGATGCATAGAGTGCTTGAAGAATAATTTGAAATTGACAAATGTTGCTATAAAACAAGCATCATTTAGATCAGAAACCAGATAGCAACTCGGAGGTGGTACACATTATTAACTTTGACTGCCTTCCTTAACTGCTACAAACTTAAAAGAAGCCTTGTCATCTTAAAAGCACAGCAGCACCTGGTATGGTCTCCTCTACTACTTACCATAAGTGCTTATACTGTGTTTTATAGATAGGAGTTCCCCCAAAGCCCACTGCAGAAAAATAACATTTGTAAGAAACAGTTCTTACAGGCTGGCTAGACTGAAGTCCATGTGCATTTTCCCCTAAAGTGTTTTCCACGTGAAAGTCTTGTCCCCACACTATCTTTTACATTCTGTGTTTCTGTTAGTGATATGAATAGTGAAGCTTACGAACAAGGACAAGAATAGAACTCCATTGCAAAGATCTAGTTGTTGGGTGAGTTTTGTAATTGGTTTGGATTTTTAGAGTTTGGTTTTTTTGGTTGCTTTTTTTAATTGAATTCTCTCTTACTTCTAAGCAAGGAGACAACTCAGATTGGTGGCCCCAGGTCAGTATCATCTCCTCTCTCCCAGTTTGTTCAAAATGATGAGTTTCTAGTTTACTTCTCCTGAAAGCTTGTAAATATCAGTAATTTTTAAATCAAGTTTGCCCTGCTTTCTTTAATGGCTTGTAGAAATGTAGGAATCTTGGATTTTTTTGTTTTCTTGATTAAGTGGGCAGCAAACACTGCAGGAAAAGAACTCAAGCAGTATCAAGTCTGCAAATTCCTTTAGGGATGAAACATGAAGTGACGTGTGACACTTCTCAGCCTGGATACAGAAGGCTAGGCACTAGGCAAGCTTCTTTCCTCACATGACACCTCTTTGACAGGAACAAAAGTTTTTGTGCATTGGCATACTGATTTTAAGTGACCATTCAAGCAGAGTAAGACACTACACAAAAAAAATAAAGGACATTTAAATGAAACAACACTTCTCTTTGGGCATTTATTTTACTGAGGTTTAAATATTTTTGAACAATTTCCTTACAGAAAATTAAATGCTTATATATATATATGTACATCTTCTATATATATACACATATATATTTTTATATATATATATAAAAGAAGTACAGAAATTAAACATTATTGGGTTTTAAAACTCCTAGTATACAATTTAAATAAACCCTAATTTGAATCTTGGCCTTAGCGCTATTGATATTTTGCATGTCACAGCACCCCTAAAGTAACTTTTACATGATGAATATTTTTACCTTTCTTGCATTTACTATTCCAGTTGGTACAAAAACACTTGCAGGCTGACAAAAAACAAGACAAACAAAGTAGAAGTGGAGGATGGAGAACAGAGCTATTGCCTTAATGACAGGCTTCCGAAGTAGCCAAATTCACACATCTTTTCAATGTGCAGAGCTCTCCACATAGACAATTCATACCAAGTTTGTTTGTTTGTTTTAGTTTTCAAGCCTAAAATGATCAAGAAGAACCAGACTAAGAAACTTAATTTCCTAATGTCAAAATATTAACTGTGGTATTTGATATCTAAGGTGGATAACTGTGAATTAAATCCTTGCTTTATTAGAGAGTCATAATGTCATTTTGCTATCTTTGTCTCTTTTAACTTACACGTCAGTAAATATTGCATCCCGAACATTAGTGTGAACACCATGTATTGCCATAATCCTTATGAATGCTGATAATGGATATGAGCATATTTGGCTCTTGGAAGATTTTCTGTAAGGGCCACCTTTGTTGCTGACGAAGAGCTCAAATTACAACTAGATGATCTCAATCACTTTCACAGTGATGAAAGGCTCCTGTAGTGGTGTACATGGCTCAGGGCATCCATGTGTTAGAAAAAACCCAAATCCAGTGCCTCTCGCAATTCAGCAAATAGAGGGGACAGAGGAAGGGACAAACTTGAGTCATATGGCCTTCAAAATTGTTCAAATGAATCTGGACTTTTTGGCGCTCACTTAAAATTTGTACAGTATGCTGGATGAGCAACTAGTTGGAAACAGATAGTGCTTTATTTTCAATAACTGATGAACAGCTTTCTAAAGCTTTTTCCAGTGCTGCACAGCATATGGAAGTCTTATTTCAAATTCAGAAAACAAGTAATCTCAAGCACTTCTTGCTCTCCAGCCACTGAAAGCTCAAATTATGGAGATTCCTATTTTTTTTCTTTATATTAACTCTACCCATGCACTTATCAAATTTTCTTACATTCTTATGTAGTTTTTTTTTTTGTGCAGATATACAGTATTTTATTCCTACTCCCAGGTCAACTCACTGCTTGCTAGGGAACAGCAGCATTTGTCCCATTCATGTTTTTTGCTAAGTGGATGGTGCTAGGCCAGCTAGAAAGGAATTCACGTTGCAACCACTTCTGCCAGTGGGATGCTAATTTGGAACTCTTTCCTGTGCCTGCTGCCTGAAAGAAAAACATTAAAAAAATAAAAAAAATCTTTTCAGTCAAACTCATCTTTTCCCTGTAAGAGAAATTAGAGCAGACGTAATTGCACAAAAGCTTTTTCATCAAGCTGTACAACTTCAGACAAATACAAACCTTGGGAACCTTGCAGATGACTTCCTCATCATCTGACT
Source organism: Chiroxiphia lanceolata (assembly GCF_009829145.1). Lineage (NCBI taxonomy): Eukaryota > Metazoa > Chordata > Aves > Passeriformes > Pipridae > Chiroxiphia > Chiroxiphia lanceolata. The sequence goes on from NC_045637.1 coordinate 76,225,190, forward strand.
ATGACAGACTAACAGAACCCCTAAGGGTTCCCTTAGGACCTGAGGCAGCAGCATGAAGCTGTGTCAGGGGTGTTTAGGTTGGATATTAGGTGAAGTTTCTTCACCTAGAGGGTGGCTGGGCACTGGAACAGGCTCCCCAGGGAAGTGGTCACAGCACCAAGTCTGAAGAGCTCAAGGAGCTCTCAGGCACATGATGTGATTCTTGGGGTGGCCCTGTGCAGGGCCAGGATGATCTTTGTGAGTCCCCTCCTACTCAGGGTGTTCTAGGAATATCTCTAACTTACCTTTGCTTTTAACACTTATCAGAGGTTCAGGTGTTTAATACCTGAAGCTGAACTTCTGAGTTTCAAGTGTGTTAATAATTTACTATTTACCACAAGCATTTGAGATGGGTTACTCAGCTTCATCAATCTGTGCAATTGCGAAGATTCCTGCCAGCTCTCTTCAACCTTACCTGGACGAAAACTTATACTGGCAGCTTAACATGAGGTGCAAGACGGTGGTGGGACGCATCTTAACCAACATCCAACTGTGCTCTCCGTCATGAGCTGTTTGCTTATTTTATGTTAACTGAACCGGCCCACAGCACAGAACATTTTGAAGTGCCCCGGTGATCACTGAGGAAAAAATATCCACAACGCAGACAGCAGTGTAAAGGATGCCTTTTGAAGGAACCTTTCTGCAGAATTTGCGTGCCCCTTTTTCCCTTTCCCTTGGAGCGGTTAGCCAGGCTCCTTCTGAGCTCCGGGCAGGAAAGCTCTTCCTGAGCACGACCCGTCGGAGGCGGGGGGGCCCTCGCACCGAGCCTCCCGAGGAGTGACAGCCAGGAGCATGGGGCGCTTCCCACGCTCCCGCCGCGCCTTGGGCCGGACGGACTGCGTTCTTTTAGGACCCCCAGCCCGAAAGCCGCACACCGGCGAGCCAGTGCGAGGGCGAAAGCCAGTCGGAAGCAGCTAAAAAAAAAAAAAGAAAGAGAGAGAGAAAAACAATCAAAGCCCGAACAACAAACAGACGGCTCCTGGCCCCCTCGGCCGCCGCGCCCCCGCTGATCGGGTGCGAGCTCGGCAGCGCCGCCGACCTGCACCGCCCAGCCCCGCCCCATCCCGACCGGTGCCGGATGCAGCCGGAGACTCCCGAGCTCCCCCCCCGCTCCACCGCCCTTGTTCCTCGGGCGGGGACTCGCTTCCTTTCCCGACTCCCCCTTCCCACCCTCCTCCTCCTCCTAGTCAAGATGGAGGACGGTGGTTGCTGCGGCCACTGGCAGTACGGCGGCTAGAGCAGCTGCTACTCCTCCGGATCGCTCCTCGCTCCCTCAAAAAAAAAAAAAAAAAAAAAGAAAAAAAAAAAAGAAAAAAAGGAAAAGAACAAAAAGGCTGGAAACGTTCCTTCTTTCTCCACCCACCGGCTGCTGGCTGCGCGGACCGCTGGCCCTTCCCATGCCGTCGTCGTCGTCGTCGCCCTCCTCCTCCTCCTCCTCCTCCTCCTCCTGCGATTGTCTGCGTTCCGGCTGCCGCCCGCCCGCCCGTCCGGACTCCCTGCATGCACACGCCGCCTCCTAGGTGGCTGCGGGGGGTGGGCGCTCCTGGAGCTGCCATTCCGCACATACCTTCATGTCCCTACGCTCGCTGCGGCCGCCCGCCGCCGCCCTGCATCGCTCGCCCGCTCCGACTGCCGCCTTGACGGCCGCTCCCGCCCGGAGGTGAAGCCGGGACCCGCGGAGGGGGCGGTGGGGTCAGCGGTGAGTCTCGCCCGGAGGAGCCACCGCCGCCGGCACACGCAGCAGCAGCAGCAGGAGCAGCCATGAGCAGCGCCGCTACCGCCACCTCCGCCGCCACCACGGCCGGCAGCGGCGCTGGGGAAGGGGCCGAGGAGGCGGCCAAGGACTCGGCGGACATCGCGGCGTTCTTCCGATCCGGTGAGTGCGGTCCCGTCCCGGGGGAGCGGAAAGGCAGGGCCAGCGGCGAGACCGCGGCTGGAGGTAGCGGCGAAAGGTGGCCCTGGGCAAGCGACGTCTTACCCGCGGATCCGGGAGGGCAGCCGGCTTTGTCAGGTGGCCTCGGGGAAGGCTCGCCCGCCCCTCGCTGACGGGGCCGCCTCGGCATTGCCCGTCCGTGCGGGGCGCCGCCGCCGCCGCGCTTCCTCGAGGCGGCGGCGGCGAAGGGAGCCGAGCCTTCCTCGTCCCGTGCCGGGGACAGCGGGGCTTAGGCTCAGGCACAGCAACTCGCGGGCGGGACGCCACCCTCGCCAGGAGAACCGAGGCGTGAAAACGAGCACGGCGGCGGCCCGGCCCGGCCGGGAGGGTGCGGGGCTGATGTTGCCCCGGGGCGGTGTCGCCGTTGACAGGTGCGACTCTGTCTCCGATGCCGGCCCGATAGCGGGCGCGTCACCGGGGCCAGGCGGCACCACACAGCGTCAGGCGGACCCGAGCCTCCCGAAAATGCCCCGCTGGGGGTTGCGGGCGGAGGACCCGCTCGGGTCCGGCAGCCCAGGGTGTCGAGAGGGCGGAAGGGGTGAACGGGGCTGCGGGGCGCGGGCTGCGCCGGTCGGGCCCCCCGGGGAGGCAGGTGGGGATGACACCGCTATAAAAGGCAGTGCTCCGCCGATGCCGTGCTGCTGGGTGGCGGCCCAGGGCAGGAGCGGGAGAGGGCAGCGTGGAGAGCAGATGTTACAGCGAGAAGGGAAAGAGGCAGACAAAAAGCGAAGCCCACTTTAAGAGGTGTCCCTGCCTTGGCTGAGGCGGGGCAGTAGCGGCTCTCGGGCGCTGCCGGGCTGGGAAGCCGGGCTCGGTGCGGAGGATCGGGAGGGGAAGGGGGGGGGGAGCCTGTTGACAGGCTGCCGGGATTAAAAAAAAAAAAATGGAGGCCGCCTTTTCCCTCAGTGTTTACTCTCGGCACACAAGCGGGCGGGCAGGGCGGCTGCCCCCGCCGCCCAGACGGTGTCCCCGGGGCATAGCGGCGGGGACGGAGCGCAAGGCTGGACTGCCCAGGCCAGACGAAGCGCCATCGGGGACGGAGCCCTGCCGGTAGCCTGGGCGGCGGTGGCGGCAGCGGAGCCTCCCTCCGGTGCCGGCTGCCCTCCCCCGAGCGGCGGCAGCTCCTCCCCTCTCTCCGCTTCGCTCCGCCGGCGGCTCCGCGCCCCCCCGGGCACCCCCGGCCACCGCTCCCGGGCGGGGCGGCAGGGCTGGGCATTTGCTCCGTTGGGATGCCTAAAAAGGAGCGGCGAACAAGGAAAATGCAGACTCACCGCTAGAAAGATGAGGGCGATGGCCGATTTTGTGTCTGAAAAATAATAGTGATGGCAGTAGTAATAATACTAGTAAAAGCAGTGTTCACTGGGTTTTTAAGGGAAGTCCGTGAGGGAAGTGGGAAACGGCGTAATCAGTGCTGCTCGCGGTCGCTGCATGCTGTTCGGTGTGTTTGATTTAATGAGAGCGAAGGAGGAGGTGTGATTTGCAGCAGACATCCCTGAAAGAGCACTCGGAGCTGCGTTTCTGTGGACAGAGTCCGAACAAGGGGCTGTGTCCCCTCTGGAGGGCTTGATGCTCCCAAGGCAACCTGTTTCACGTGACAGCAATGAGTGTGAAGCTCCTTGTCGAGTCAAGATGCTGGCCTTGGTGGATTTCTTCTTGGAAGAAGGACTGAGCTTTATTGTTCTCAGGAAAAAATCCCGTTGAAAGCAAAATGACAAATTACAGTAGACTTAAACACAGTAGTTACAAATGGGTGCTTGTATAGTAATCTTGCAGTTCTGGAAGACCCTGCCAGCTATATTAATAGTCAACTTCCACATTTGTGTTTCAGTATAGAGGGATGACACAAAGTTGATAAACTCATAAGTGGTGTAGTGATGACTTCCGATGCTGAGAATTTTTGATAACGGGGAGGTTACACTGAGCTTACTCTTGCAGCGACCGAAAATCTTAAAGTAGTAGAAGGACATGTCAAATGCTTATCGAAAAACTCTTAGAGCGTATTTAACAACTGACATTCTCATTTCTGTATTTACTTGTGGAGATTATCTGGTTCTGCCTGGGCTGTGACATATGCTGGAAAATGTTCTGACATCTATTGTGGCTGTTTGGTATTGGGAAGAATTTTTTGAATTCTGCTTCCGTACATGATACACTCTTTTATAAGGAAAGGGTCTGTTAAGAGATCTCCAGTGCTTCTCTTTGTTTGAACAGGAGGCACTTTTTTTTTTTCAGTGAAACGCAGTGGGCTTTGTGATCAATGAACAAGGAAAAATCTTTGTTTGGTGTATAGGAGCAGACAAAATATTTTTCTCTCTACGGAATTTAGAATGACAAATGCTTCCTTTTTCCTGTCACTTGCAGAGAATATCATCAAAGCTGTATCTGTTACTTAAAAGAGAAAAAGAGTAAAAATGTTCCAACGTTTTCCAGAAGGAAAAAAACCTCAACCAAACTCAACAACAAAAAACCTGCCTAAACAATAAATTCTAATTCTAGGTTAGTTAAACTGGTCAGTTGAGCTGCCAAGTGGGGTTATTGGCTTTCCTCCTGTCCTCTTGTAAGACTAAGTCTGAAGTAGAGTTAAAGTAGCCTGGAGAATGGAGTTCCATTATTTGGAAAATGTTTTGTTAGGATACTGAACAGCAGCTAGGTTCACATCACTTGAAATGTGTGCATTTCCAGTTTTCACTTTGGTTATGTAAATGTAAATTCACTGTTGAGTTGTTGTGGAAATAAGTTGCAATTGAAATGTGAAGAAAGCAGCTGAACTAGAAGTGAGGTAGTAGTATGAACACATAAAGATTGTATGTCTTGAATATAAATTAGGAATTCCTTTATTGGAATGGGAAGATATTGAGACAGCTTACTTTCTGTTACCTGTTTGGTATCTAAATCTCATTATTTGAAGTTGAAAAGACAAAACAACCTTGTTAGATCTGTCACTTTCTTCATGGCAGGATTAAGAGTAAAACTGCTAAGAAGCAGAGTTTAGTGCCAGGCAAAGTGATTACACTTTGACAGAGAAAACACAGTAGTTGTAGGAAGTACCTTTCTGTCCTATATGTAAATTTGAAATTAGAGATAACCGTGTAAGACAGAAGGGATATGTTTTGAACTGTAAATGTATAGACAAGCGTCTCTTTTTTTCTTATTAGAAGTACACTGGTGTGACTTGAAAGGACTAGTAAAATATCTGAGAATTACGAAAAAAAGACTACCAGTGTGTGGAAACCCAGTGGTGCAGAGTGTAAATGGCTGGGTAGAGGGATGTTAATACATATGTTAAGTAAACAAGATCTATGCTTTATGAAAAGGTATTAAGATAAAACTTTTCAAAATGTATTCTATGTATTTGAAAGGTCTGAAAACATCTAACATGAGCGAAGTTGAATTTGACAGAGTGCCATCAAGTCACGGCTTACAGGGCAGCAACCATACAGAGGTTTTGTTTAGTCTTCATCTTTGCAGCTTTCAGTCCTCAGTACTTTGGGAAGGAGACTCAACTGACATCTTTATGATGTAAGAATGAGGGCTGTCTCTTAAGTTTAAATCATCCTATTATAACAGTGTCTTCCAAACCAAAGAACTTTTGCTAGTTGAAGTTACTGAATTTTGGTTTTAGGCATAAAGAATAAAACTTTTTTCATCTAAAAAAAATCCATTGATTTGAACATTTAGTAATTAAACTCATCCTTCTGGGATAATGGAGAAGTCTGTGAATACAAAAGGATGCGGAGAGAAAAGCTTGTAAGCACTTTAGTCAGCTCCTGGCTAGACACTGTAGCAAATGGCTTTATAAATGAGTCTGATAAGTCATTGTGGAAAAAAAACCAACCCAGGTTATCAAGCGATAACTCTTCACAGTTTTGAGATGAAAGTGAATGTAGTCGTTTCCCGTAAGATATATTTTGTATGAGTGGCTTCTGCAAACTGTGTAGCTTCATTCATGTATGGACAAAGGATACAGTTTTCAAAGCCATTGAGATTTGTGTTGTCACTACCAGTTTATGCGAATACTTGCCACATTCCTAGAAGGATCATAATATACCTACTGAGCAATGGGCAGGGACCCTTTGGAGGGTATTTGAAAAAAAAAAAAAAAGGAAAAACAAGAGGCCCCGAAAGACTCTTCACTAGGATAAAAAACTGCCCAAGCTTTGCCAGGTCAAATCTGAATACAACTTTATCATAATTCATGAATTTGATCTGGGAAAATAAAAAAGTGAAGTATTTTCCATCTAAAATCTAATCTACAGAGGTGGCAGCAGTGCTTTCTTAAGAGAGGAGTAAGTCTGCAAGATAAACCTGGGTCTGGAGGAGATAGGTGTCCCAAGTAGAGAGTTCAGTGTGCCACCTCTCCAGAGGTGTAGTCAGAGAACAGGCTGGTAGCCAGAATAGCTTTGAATAGCACCTGGTTTTAATATTATACACTTAGCGTAACCTCCTTCTCTATGTTTTTCTTAATGTAAGCTTAATGATAAGAGAATTTAAAACTTTGTTTTGAAATACATGTGTATAGGTACCAAAATGTCCCTGTGAGTATTTTAGGAAAATGGGGTGCTGAGATTTGTTGTGATTATGGACATTAGAAGACTTCTTCAAGTACTACTAGTGACTTGAGACTTGAATCAGTCTGGCTTCAAACAAGTCTGCCTATAGCAGCCTAGGCTGATAATTGCTTGAGTAGTTGAGACCTTATAGGAAGTATTAATGAGTGTTGTGGAAAGATGATTGATTTTCTTTTTTTTTTTTCTCTTAAATAATGATCTTGTGGTTTGCTTAGTTTTCATGAACATCACTGAACAAATGATACCATAAAGATAAAAAACAACAGATCTATTTGAAAATGTGTTGTTTCAAGTTTACAAGGAGGACTTATGTTTTATTGCTTCCTAATTATATTGCTTTGTAATCGGTTGCCTAGCTTGCTTTACATTAGTGTCCTGTGTGATAGTGGCTGGGATAGTTGACTGCCTGTAGTAGACAACGTTAAAAATGCTACCATAGTAGAGAAAGTCTCCTAGAAAGAGGGAAAGAAGAGAGGGTTGGGAAAGATTACATGGAAAAGAAAAAGAAAGCGTATTATTAAAAGGGCAGCAAGTTTTTCCATGAATACTACTAATAAAAAACACACTCGCTTTTAGATCATGGGCGAGGTAGCTGTAAATGTGAAAAACAATGTAAATGTGAAAAACAAGCCCAGTTTCCAGCTTAAATCCATGAAGCAGAACACACGATCCATAAATTTAAGATAGTGCCTTTCTAAGAGCGTTCATCCATCTCCTGCTGATGTGTATTAGCTAATTTACAGAGAAGGTAGTCAGACCTGTGGTTGTTGCTTACTTGGTGTGACAGAGTAGCTACAGAGTACTGACAAGTGTCTTAACAAAAACAATCTAGTAGTGAAGCCAAAAGTGAAGTTTTGGCGGGCAGCACTGGTGGTACCCCATATATAGCTCCATGCTGTCCTCTGAAAGTATTGGTTCTTGTCCCTGTGGCTGTCAGGAACTGAGGGGTGTTTGGGAGTTTTAAGAAGTGGAGAGTTTTTAAAGTATGAAACAACTTGTCCATTCTTTCATGCTGCTTAGAGTGATGACAGTATCTGTATTAAAAAAAGTAAACACCACAAAAAATTTACAGTGTTGTGTCAGCTTTTCAAGAATCTGTTAGTTTGTCCTTTGAGTTGCTTGAGGAAGTGAAAAGGTTGCAGCAGTGTTGCTGTCATTAGTGCCGATTGACCTGGGCTGAAGAAGAAATGGGTCCTACTGTGAACTTTTGATCCAATTCCGGAGGTATCCATTTTAGTAAGATGGTTAAAGTGACATGGAGGGTGTACGTATGTACATGATGTTTTGAAAAACACCATAGGAAAATGTCACAACTTGATAATTCTGATGTCCATATGCAGAGCAAAAATAACTACAGAAACAAAGAAGTTACAATGGGGAAGTTACTCTGGGAATAGCGTTGTTGGATGGATGTTCCCTAGGACAATGAAGAATATGATGGAGAGCTTCAGTGTGAAATGCAGCAGCTGTTGTGTAACTTGGCTCAGTGTGAAATAGCCAGACTTTTCTGGAGATAGCCAAGGATAGAGGAAGTTAGAAGTTAGTTTGAAACAATTGGAGGCAGAAGTCTGAAATATTTCTACGAGGGGACAGCTGTCCATGATAGCTGACAGTTGATAAACTGTATACATTTGAAGTGGAAGGTAAATGGGAGTTAGAGTAGAGAGCCAGGTCCATTCTTGGAAGGAGTATGTTTTAGCTATGAAATGCAGATGTGCTCAGAAAGAAGCTGACAGAAGTAAGACTAGATTTGGTGCAGCTGAGGCTTTCATTAATTGAGGAGCTCAGTCACTATGTAGACAAGATAGGTAGTAAATATTTTTTAAAGAAATGGTTTCTCCCCAGTTAAGCATGTCCCACAGCTCTTAAGTTTCTGTCCCACAGAAACAGGTATGAATTTAAACCTGAAATATCATGTGACTTCCAAAAGCTTTTGCATGTAAAATCACTGTCTAAGTAAATAAACCTGAAGAAAGGCTGGAAAGACTTCCCTTACCCCAGTATAAAGAGAAAATATTAGTTTTTCTCTTCTCTTGTCAACAAATAGATGTGTTTAGATGCAGACTCTTAGGTCAGTTTATTAATAGGGTGAAACTGCACAGTGATTTTTGGTCTGCAGCGTGAAGGAGGTGAGATCACTGAAATAGCTGTTCATGGTCAGCAAAAGTTAAAATAGTAAAGACGTGTTGAAGCTTTGGAAATGCAGTGGTGGCTGAAGGATATTTGTCTGAAAGTGGGTGATGATTTTAAAGAGAACACAGAAAAATTTTTCTGCTTGATGAGAACTAAGTTTAATCTTAACAAAAAGGCTACTAGGTAAAAAAACAAACAGAACAAAACACAAAGGTCATAGCAGGCAATTTGAATCTAAGAAGTATAATGGTTACATCTATTTGATTGTTCTTGTAAAGAAATTGACTTGTTTTGGAGAGGGATCTTTGTTTAACTTAAGATTTTTCTTGATGCGGTGAAAGCAAAAAGTAGACTACTGGTGAAGTAATACTGATGATCTGCAAAGCTGAGTCATATTCTTTCAGGAAGGATACTGCTGTTTTGAGAAAACAGATCACTTATCCAGTAGTGAGTAGGAGGAATTGAAATGACAGGGAACAACTCAAGTGCTTTTAGCAGTAGACACTACGGCACATTAAAGCATCTGATTTTCAGCCTCTAGAGTAAGTTGTTGTATTGATGCACAAAGAGGAGGGTCATAAATGAGTTGTGTCCACAAAGTTTCACCAAACAGCACAAATGACAAGATTATGCTTTAAAGATATAAAGCCCTTTCCAGTGGCTTTTTTGCCAAATAGCTGCTCTAATTCATCTGAAATAGCCTAATTGTCTTTGTGCATTTATTTAAAAAATAGAATTGTTTTTCAGGGCTGTTGAGTGGAGTCTTCTGAAATCATTTAGTCAAATTTGTTTCATCTGCTGCATTACTGCTATGCATAAATGGCAGTACCACTGGTTAATAAAAAACACTGCAAATATGTAACAGGTTTTCCTGCTGAGCAGTGCTGAACTGTGTCTCTTGCTGGTCTTCTGAGTGTGATATTTTGTAATCTGGACCTTACTGAAGAACAGAAATAAGTATTACTGCTTCATAATTGTGTTTTTTTTTTTTCCTTAAGAGGACAAAGGAACCTTTACAGGAGGATGAGAAAATTCCTTTTATTGTCTCTCTAAGATGTTGAGGAGGCAAGTTGTAAAGTATAGGAAGAAAAGTGTTGGCTTCCAGCATTCAAAATATGTCAGCAGTTTGCTATATTTTATAGTATAATATACGTATAGTACGGCGTGATTGGATAATTCCTGCAAATCTTTGTAAGAGTCAGGAAAATGTTATTGGCATGTGTAAGAGTGAGAACATGAGTCTGAGATTAGGAAGGTTGGTTTTACCAGTGTGCATGGAGATATATGTGTCCATGTATACACTGTCAAACTAAATATTCCATGTAGCTTCAAATACTGAGCAAATACATGGCAAATCTCTTAGTTAAAAAGTTGGAGAAAGTATTC